>NC_082707.1:151352279-151687362 GCF_030144855.1 Hypanus sabinus | reverse complement strand
TTTTGTAAAATAATCAATCGAAGAAAGTATGTTTAAAATGATGAGAGACTGAATGACATTGTTGTTCAGCACGTTGTTGTACAGTAAAAGATCAGTAACCCTACTTTCAAGACATTTGACTGCAATTATAGAGAAGCCAGTGAGACCATACCTAGGCCTGCAATCTCTGTCTACTTGTGTCAGAATTCAAAGTTCAAAGTAAATTTGATATCCGAGTACAGATATGTCACCATATACAACCCTGAGATTCATTTTCTTGTGGGCATTCGAAGTAAATACAAGACACATAATAGAATCAATAAGAGACTGCTCCCAACAGGCTGAACAATCAACAAATATGCAAAAGACAACAGAGTGTGAAAATACAAAAATAAAGAAGAAGGTAATAATCAATAAGCAATATATATCGAGAACATGAGATGAGGAGTCCTTGAAAGTGAGTCCAGTTTAGTGGGAACAATTCAATGATGGGCAAGTGAAGTTATCCCTTCTGGTTCTGGGCCTGGTGGTTGAGGGTAAAAACTGTTACTGAACCTGGTGATGCGGGTCTGAACCTGGAGTGCAATGGAGGTTCACCTAATCGAGACCTCAGATGGAGGCTAGACCTGTGAGGAAAGATTAAGTGGACAGGGTCCTTTAGAATTGAGAAGAATGACAGGTTATCTCATTAAAATATGTAAAATTTTTGAGGAACATTTTCAATGTAGTGACAAAGATGTTTCCTCAGATGCACTCAGGGTTCATAGTATCAGCAAAAAAAAATCAGCTGTTCAAGATAAAAACAAGAACAAATTTATTCTCCTAGAGTGTTGTAAATCTTTGGAACCCCTTACACCAGAGTGTTATGGATGTTCACTACGGCAATGGAGCTCATTATCAGAGCCTCAAAATGGGTTGTGGGAGGAAAACGGCTACAGTTTGGTCAAAGGTTACCACCAATACGAGCCTACATGGACAATATAACAATACTGATGACAACTGTCCCCTGCACCAAGAGACTTCTGCAAAAGCTTCATCAAAACATCACATGGGCGAGGATGAAGATCAAGCCCAGCTCGTGCAGAAGCATCTCTATTGTCAAAGGTCAAGTCACGGATCAAAGATTTCATATTGACGGAACACCCGTCCCAATTGCTTCAGAAATGCCAGCTTGGGCCGATGGTATGATGCTAAGCTCAAGAACACCGAGCAGTTTAAACAACTCAAAAAGGATACCATCACGTACATAGCTCACGTCAACAAGACCTTGCTGCCAGGAAAACTCAAGCTGTGGTGCTTCCAGTTCAGCATACTCCCAAGACTCATGTGGCCTTTAACAATGTATGAAATCCCCATCAACAAGGTGGAAAAGCTCGAAAGAGTGATCAGCACACATGTGAAACAGTGGCTTGGACTTCCATGATGCTTAAGTCCTGTTGGACTGTACAGGAACAGCAAATTGGAATTACCAATTACAAGTCTTGTGGAAGAATTCAAATGCACCAAAGCAAGGTTGGTCATTATCCTCACCGAATCTGAAGATACTGTTATTTGAACAGCGGCCTCCCATGTAGCAACGGGGGGGGGGGGATGGGTGGGAGCGGACCCTATCTGAAGCCGTTCAGAGTGCTAGGTCTGCTCTTCGCTTCAGGGACGTGGTTGGCTAAGTCCAACATGGGAGAGCTGGTCTTGGATTCGTCCCATAGGCTGCTTTTTCCATCTTTTTATTATCATTATTAATAACAAAATAAAATTGGTACATTGATAATGGGATTACAAATGTACATATTTCAACTAACTATAAAAGTTTACAAGAACAATGATTACAGTATAAATGAATATTCCCACATCGTAAATGATACAATATAACCCATAGGCTGCTTAATGGCACAAGGCAACATCAGTGCAGAAGCAACATCTCGTGGTGGAGGAGGTGAGGAGACAGGAGAAGGCAAAGCAACACACCAGAGCCGTTTCAATGGCCAAGCAGGGCCAATGGACTAATTGGGAGAGCCTGGAAAAGAGGAAACTCAGTTGGCGTGACATCTAGGAGATGGAAGGATCTCGGCTAAGCTTTGTCATCAGAACCACTTATGACCTCCTACCAACACCTCAAAACCAGAAGACCCCACTTGATCTCTTTATCAAGCACCTGGATCACTAAGACACATTTTAACAGGGTGCAACATGAGCCTCAGCCAGGGGTGGTATACTTGGCGGCAAAACCAAGTTCTCAGACAGCTGGCGTCAATCTTGGAACAGAGGCAAACCACCGTAAACGCTCTCTCACAAACATCAGCAGGAAATATCCACATTACGTGATTTGTACCAGCAGGCCAACCTCCAGAACACCAAGTAACATCAAAGGATATAAGCATTCTGCATGTTGCTCGGGATTGGAAAATGGACATGAGCTTGGAGAAAAAGCTTGTGTTTCCCCCAGACATTGCGGCTACAACACTCCTGCCCGAAATAGTCCTGTGGTCCACAACAGCCAAGCTGGCACATGTTGTGGAATTGACAGTACCATGGGAAGATGGTGTTGAAGAAGCTCATGAGAGGAAAAAGACCAAGTACTCTGAACTGGCAACTGAAGCTGCTCAGAACGGCTGGAAGACCAAGATTTTCCCTGTAGAAGTGGGATGCAGGGGATTTGGTGCTACATCTACGACCAGTCTATTAAAGAAGGTGGGGATGAGGGGTGCCTCCCTCCAACAAGCAATCAAGTCCTTGTCAAATGCATCAGTAGAAAGCAGCAATTGAATTTGGATTAAAAGGAAAGACAACAACTGGGCTGCAAGATGAAGACAGGAGGGTATGAACTGAGGGGGGTGTATCTGGGACGCCAGGTAGCACTGTTGAGGCTTCTGGAGACATCGTGGGCTTATCAACGAAACGTCAAAGAAGGGGAGTGCCCACCTGATGACCCCGATAACGTAGCTACCCTCCTCGTCACCACTCCAAGCCTACTGCCAACATCGAGAGTGCCGACCTTATCATAGGGATTGAAACATCAAGTCCTACTAGCTCTACTATTCTGAGAGTATCCCAGAGGGAGATTCATAGATCTTTGGATGTTCAGGGAATCAAGACAATAGCATTAGCATAGGAAAATGGTGCTGTGGTAAAAATAAAGTCAGTCATGGGGACCTTATTGAAAAGCACCAGGTGGCTGAATGCTCCACTGCTGCTTCTAACTATCATGTGTTACAAGGTGGGGTCAAGGGTGCTGGGAGAGGACCCATGAGCAGGAGACAAACACCTCTTTCTTAGGTTCAATAAAATAGTGCTTATTACTCGCTACACAGAGAACCGGGAAATCAAGGAGGACAAAGAGGAACATGAACCTCAGACTAGGAGACTAGGGACTTGGATCGTCGCAGACCTTGGGCTGGGCCATTGGGAACTTGGATCGTCGCGGCCATGACTTGAACCCTGGGGACTGGGACTGCTGCGGTCCTTGGACTTGGAGACAGGGAACTTGGATCGCCGCAGACCTTGGACTAGGAGACTAGGAACTTGGATCACCACAGTCAGAACGTGGACACCATGGATCACCTCAGTCAGAACGTGAACACCATGGATCCCCACAGCCAGAACGTGGACACCATGGATCCCCACAGCCAGAACGTGGACACCATGGATCCCCACAGCCAGAACGTGGACACCATGGATCCCCACAGCCAGAACGTGGACACCATGGATCCCCACAGCCAGAACGTGGACACCATGGATCCCCACAGCCAGAACGTGGACACCATGGATCACCTCAGTCAGAACGTGGACACCATGGATCCCCACAGCCAGAACGTGGACACCATGGATCCCCACAGCCAGAACGTGGACACCATGGATCACCTCAGTCAGAACGTGGACACCATGGATCCCCACAGCCAGAACGTGGACACCATGGATCGCCACAGCCAGAACGTGGACACCATGGATCCCCACAGCCAGAACGTGGACACCATGGATCCCCACAGCCAGAACGTGGACACCATGGATCACCTCAGTCAGAACGTGGACACCATGGATCGCCACAGCCAGAACGTGGACACCATGGATCGCCACAGCCAGAACGTGGACACCATGGATCGCCACAGCCAGAACGTGGACACCATGGATCGCCACAGCCAGAACGTGGACACCATGGATCGCCACAGCCAGAACGTGGACACCATGGATCCCCACAGCCAGAACGTGGACACCATGGATCCCCACAGCCAGAACGTGGACACCATGGTTCGCCACAGCCAGAACGTGGACACCATGGATCACCGCAGCCAGAACGTGGACACCATGGATCCCCACAGCCAGAACGTGGACACCATGGATCACCGCAGCCAGAACGTGGACAGCATGGATCCCCACAGCCAGAACGTGGACACCATGGATCCCCACAGCCAGAACTTGGACATCATGGATCACCACAGCCAGAACGTGGACACCATGGATCCCCACAGCCAGAACGTGGACACCATGGATCCCCACAGCCAGAACGTGGACACCATGTATCCCCACAGCCAGAACGTGGACACCATGGATCCCCACAGCCAGAACGTGGACACCATGGATCCCCACAGCCAGAACGTGGACACCATGGATCCCCACAGCCAGAACGTGGACACCATGGATCCCCACAGCCAGAACGTGGACACCATGGATCCCCACAGCCAGAACGTGGATACCATGGATCGCCACAGCCAGAACGTGGATACCATGGATCACCACAGCCAGAACGTGGACACCATGGATCACCTCAGTCAGAACGTGGACACCATGGATCACCTCAGTCAGAACGTGGACACCATGGATCGCCACAGCCAGAACGTGGACATCATGGATCCCCACAGTCAGAAACGTGGACACCATGGATCACCACAGTCAGAAACATGGACACCATGGATCGCCACAGCCAGAACGTGGACACCATGGATCGCCACAGCCAGAACGTGGACACCATGGATCCCCACAGCCAGAACTTGGATACTCAAACACAGGACAGGAACATCGAGCCAGGACTCCGCCTTCAACTCAGGCACCGAGCCGGGACTCTTCTTCGAGGGACAGACACAGACACTGGGCATGAACATTGAGCTAGGACTCCACCTTCAACTCACCCCTGGCAGTTTGACCTTGCCTGGACCTACTCTGCTGAAGGAAGGTGAATGGCCGGCACTCCGATGCAGGCTAGATATCTCTGGCTTGTGGTAGCGCTGGCGACTTGCTAAGGCTTCCTAACACTCTTGCCCCGAACGGCTAAAGCCAAAGGCTTATAAATTGCCGATTCAGGTCGAGAGTAGATTACCTTAATGGCCAAGCTCAAGGGACACGTGAAACGGAATTAGAAGGGAACAAGGAGTCAATGGTCCGGATCATGACACAACCTAACTAAATTTAAAGGGGAGCCAATCGGGACCATGACATTATGGTAGACACTGGCTTTGAAAATATGGTTTAATCTGAATCAAAAAAGTGCATAAGATGGAAATGCTGTTCCATTATCTGAATTATTATTCCAGTATTAAATATGTTTGAAGAGCACAGATTTTTATCATTTCCAATGGCTTAAGGTAGAAGATGCATCCAGTGGAACAAAACGGACAGACAAAATAACATAACCATACCTTAAAGGCTGCAACCAGTGCAATATATTGATTATTATAATTCTGCTCACACAGTTATCAAATTTGCAATAGCACAGTGCTCTTTATTCCTGATTCAATAGTTTGTTCTTAGTGACAGCAAGTACTGCTGATGTATCACTGACATAACTAGCTAGTGAGAGAAGGGGATGAATAACAAAAACAAAACAAAACTCAGGCTAGAAAGACCAAGGAATCCAGCTGAGACTGCTTTAAAAATTTATCTCTGAATCCTTTATTACACCTCAAACAAGGAACTAGAGTAACAATTGTTATGGGAACATCAAATGAAATAAATTGGATTCCCAGGGGTGGAATGTGCATGCAATTAATGCATGCATAAGATAAGTTAAATTGCATAAATCTTACTCATATTTAGAGCTTTTTGTGCTTTATTACAGAAAATAGAATTGTGAAGATTTATCTCTTACTCATTGCACATAGATAACAAATATTTCAGTCTCTGAATAATTATAATTTTCTCCTATAACATTTCATACCTGTCCTGCAATAAGATTCTGGGGGACGTTAGTTGTTTTGACAATGAATATTGATCCTATTATTGTTACTGTCACAACTTTTGGTGTCATATCCTGTATTTTAGTAGTGAAGTTTAGAGTACTGTTATACTGCTGATGCGGATTCAGGAAAATTCTGGTGCAAAAATATATCGTAGTCTGCACCATTACTTTGGATTTATATTTGCAGCTAGTATAATTTATTGAGTATTGCAATTCTATTCATTGGAGGTCTAAATTCCAATGTGAACTCTTCTCCCAGTTCTCATGATGGAAGACACTAACTGCAAAATAGTCCTGATGTCAAGGACTATAATTTTAAGGTGATGGAGGAAAGTGGAGGGGGAATTATTGAGGTAAGTTCCTTACACAGAGGCTGGTGAATGCATAGAACACCCAGCTAGGACAGCGGTAGATGCAGATGCATTAGGGGCATTCAAGAAACACTTCAAGCACATGATAATAGAAAATAGTAAGTTATGTAGGAGTGAAGGGTGCGATTCATCTTGAAGTAGGTTAAAAAAGCTGGTACAACATTGTGGGCTGAAGGACCTGTACAATGTTGTAATGTTCTATATTCTACATTCAAAGTATGGTATTTCTTTCATTCTTTTCATCTTCTGACAACCAGAATTCATTTTCATCAAAGCATTATTTAAAAAATTTGGCTTTATTAAAGCTGGTGATTGTTATTAACGCCTAAAATTCCTGCAGTCCATTCATGGTCCTGCTAAAACATCCTGTAAACACTGAGTGCATGATGGAAATTTTAAGTGGCTGAGGAGAAGGATTAGAGCATGAATGCTGCCTGTCATGCAAAATCCAAGCTTTCGTATGCAGTTGAGTTTACCTTGAACGTCTGTACTTTCAGTGGATTTTCTTTCCTCTTTTTATTCTTCATATTTTTCAGATCTCCTTCAATGGAATTGTAAAAATGTCGATATACTTTAGCTCACATACATGAAAGGAGAGGAAGTCACTTGAGATCCTGGTGTGAATAAGAAAAGTGCAGATGCTAGAATTCTGAAATAAATACAGTAAATGCTGAAACATCTCAGATTAGGCAATATTTGTGGAGAAGGAAACTGAGTTAATGCTTTAGGTTAAAGATCTTTCATTGGAATGGAACTATTCACCTTTGAACAAATTTCCCAACATATGCCTGTGATATTAAACCTGATTCTGATGCTGATTCTGACAATCCACACCAAACATCAAACTTCCTCATACTCTATCCTCACTTTATTCTTTCTTACTTTGTAAGTATCTCTTTTCAGACTCAACCACTCATCTGAAGACAAGAGACAATTTATTATGGTCAATCATCCTACTAACCAGTATATCTTAGATAGTAAAAATATATCACATCATCTTAGCTTCACTGATTTATATTTCTGTTGGAGAAGATTGGAGTCAAAAAACAGCTAAAAGATGCCCTTCTATTTGTGGACAATAAGGACACAGACCATTGTAATTATTATGAAGGCATTCAGGCATTGACACTCATCTAGCTGGGAATTCATTTTATTTGTGCCCTGCAAGGAATGAAGTGTCTGCCCTCACCTTACCTAATCCTATCAAGATGAATAGGCTTGGTATTTTCTGTCATGGTTACACAAGCTTGTGATCAGTTTCAAATTCTCATTATGTTGGTGGCTAACAATCTGAATGGGAAACATGCAGCTGCACACCTCAGGATGAAGAACACAATTGTAAACCTTTTGAATTATTTCATTTTTCTCCCCATTTTACTCCCAACCAAGCCACAATGTTATAACTATTGTGTACTAAACACTAAGCTGAAGGAAAACAACACTCAAGAAAATAGTTCTAAATAACACCAAGAGCTTCTGCTTCCATCATAGGAAAATGTTAGCTGTGGAATTGAAATGGAATTGTTCATTCACATACTAACAGCACACAATCGAATTTTCCTATATATTTCAATATACTTTCCCTCTGCATTCCCTTTTTAAGATTGGTGTGTTGCAAAGTTTACGTCCACTTTTTAAAGCAGTGTTTACATTTTTATGTAACATTATTATTGAAAAATGTGCATGGAACATGGAAATCAAATGCTCTGAGGTAATACCTGCACCAGAAGGACTGCAGTGGTTCATAAAGCTGCTCATCATCATTGTCTCAAGAAGAGCAAGGAAGGGACAATAAATTCTGACTTGTAAACCAAGTAAACGGCCTGAGAAATGAATGAACAACAGAAATAGATGACATGAGAGGAAGTGTGTTAACATGGATTGAAAACTGACTTGCATAGAGAAAACAAAGAACAGAAATAAACAGATCCTGCATAGGTATACAACCTCATATAACCAGAGGCCTTCCCAGGGGATTAGTTCATGTCTTCGTTATTTACAGTAATGACCTGGAAGAAGAAGCAAGATGCTAGGTTTCCAAATTTATTGATGATATGAAAATTGATGGGATGAGGACTTTGCTATTCTGCAACAGAATATAGATGTCTTGTCTAGTCTTATGCATCTATCCTTTTATCACCTTTGCTTAATGTTAGGTCATCATTTGCATGCAGATGCTGTAAAAGGATTAAATAAGCTGATACCAGTATAGTTATATAGATTGTTACTGCTCTGGAAATACTGGGGAAGAAGCAAAATAGTGTAATTGGGTATGAAGGACTACCAGTCACTAAGTGGTAAGGATTAACAACATAGATTTGCATTTATTACAATTTGTCAACAAAGAGAAATTGTTTTTTAGTGTTTTGTAATTAAAAATTAATCGACTGTTTTAATCTACATTTACTCTTCCATTCTTTATCTGGAAAGTGTTCTGACCTTAAGAAAATTACAAGCTATTTTCAGGATATAAAAATTGCTTTCAAAGTCAGCATCTATTGCCCATCTTAATTGCATTGAGGAGAAGGTGATGACAAGAAGCTCTTAAACATTACAGTCATTCTGATGAAGATGCTCCACAGTGTTATGGCACAGGAAGTTCCAGAACTTAGACACAGCAACGAGCATTTCTTTAGGTTAGCAGACTCAATAGATGACATGTGAAACAAAAGAGAAATTAGCCAACAATGTAATGTTCAAAGTTCAAGGTACAAAGTATACTTGTTATCTGAGTAAGTATATGTCACAATGTACTACCCCGAGAGTAATTTAATTGCATGCATCCAGAGTAGAACAAAGAAATACAATAGAATCAATAAAAAGTCACACACAAAGACTGACAAACAATGCAAAAATAAAAAAGTGTGCAAATAAAAAAACAAATAATAATACGGTGAACATGAGCTGCAGAGGCCTTTAACATGAGTCCCTAGGTTGTGGAATCTGTTCAGAGTTGAAGTGAATGAAATTATCCACAATGGTTCTGGACCCTGATCATTGAAGAGTACAAATTGTTGTCAGACTTGGTGATGTGAGACCTAAGGCTATGGTGTATAAAGTAGCTTGCCTGTACACTTGCATTATTGATGGACAAAAAAGGAATGGTG
Organism: Hypanus sabinus; assembly: GCF_030144855.1. Taxonomy (NCBI): domain Eukaryota; kingdom Metazoa; phylum Chordata; class Chondrichthyes; order Myliobatiformes; family Dasyatidae; genus Hypanus; species Hypanus sabinus. The sequence goes on along the minus strand of NC_082707.1, from coordinate 151,677,739 downwards.
ATTTTTATTTGCTAAAGATTTTATAATTGGTTCAAAGACAAAGCTGAAATTTATAAGGCTGTTAATGTTTTGACAGACAATGCTTAGCACAGACATATCCATTTTGAAACAGATCAAAACAGTGTTATAAATACAAGATCTAATAAAAAAGCACATGAGACTTTTCTTAGGAAATGGGTGGAATACTTAAGCGGCTACAACAAGGAAGAAGTCAGAAAATAGCATAGATACGTTTAAGAAGAAGCTAAATAAGACTAATGGGTGGACGTCAATGTAGATTGAATGTGTACGGTAGATCAATGTAAAAACATTGGAATGGAAGAACCTCATGTAAGTCACACACAGATCTGTTATTTCTTCTCATTCTGGAATGCCAGTCAAGTTCCATTACTTAACCACTGCAAGCATTGTCATCACTTGCCAAATTAAAACTTTCAAACCAGATTTAAACTGAAGAGTTTAAATCTGGTCTGATAGTGCCTCAACAAGGCAGTTGCCTAACATCAGAGAGACAAGTAAATCAAGCTACAATTGATTATTAACTTGTCAATAGTTTACAAAACAAGGCAAATCAGTCACAACGTTAATTGGTTTACGTGTCATTTAAGAAAATGTTATGATTCAACCCTTGGTGGCTAGACATTGCAATCTCATGAAAAAGATAGCTTGGGAAAAAGAGCATTGCCACCAAAGGTTAGAGCAGTAGAACTTGCCTCAAAGAGGATGACAACATTGAAGGTGATAGAAAGTGGAGGGATGGAGAGGAAGATAGGTGTCACGGCCAGTAAAAACAGGCCAGAGCAACGTAAAACATGCAGTGAGATGAATAGTTTGAAATGTGCGTATTTTAATACTAGGAGTATTATGGGTAAAGGAAATGAACTTAGAACATGATTCAGTACATCAAACTATGATGTTGTGGCCATTACAGAGACTTGGTTGAGCGACAGACAGGGATGGTTGCTTAATGTCCAGGATTTTAATGTTCTAGAAAAGAGAAGGAGGTGAACGTTGGAGGGGAGGAGTTGCACTACTATCAGGGACAATATCACTGTTGCACTTGGGGGGGTGGTGTCATAATGGAGGGCTCGAGCACTGAGTCTAAATGGGTAGAACTCAAAAATAGGAAGGGTGAAATCACTCTGATGGGATTGCACTAGAGACCCACCATAGTCACAAGGACATTGAGGAACTGGTATTCAGGCAGATTACAGTTCTGGTCACTGAGTTATAGCAAAGATGTCAACAAAATAGAGAGAGTACAGAGAAGATTTACTAGAATGTTACCTGGGTTTCAGTACCTAAGTTATAGGGAAAGGTTGAACAAGTTAGGCCTTTATTCTTTGGAGCATAGAAGGTTGAGGGGGGACTTGATAGAGGTATTTAAAATTATGAGGGGCATAGACAGAGTTGACGTGGATAGGCTTTTTCCATTGAGAGTGGGGGAGATTCAAACAAGAAGGACATGAGTTGGGAGTTAGGGGACAAAAGTTTAGGGGTAACACGAGGGGGAACTTCTTTACTCAGAGAGTGGTAGCTGTGTGGAATGAGCTTCCAGTAGAAGTGGTAGAGGCAGGTTCGGTATTGTCATTTAAAGTAAAATTGGATAGGTATATGGACAGGAAAGGAATGGAGGGTTATGGGCTGAGTGCGGGTCAGTAGGACTAGGTGAGAGTAAGTATTCGGCATGGACTAGAAGGGCCGAGATGGCCTGTTTCTGTGTTGTAATTATTATACGGTTATGTGGTTATTAATGAAAGGTGTGGAGACAATAGGGTTGTTGTTGTGGGGGATCTTCAACTTCTCTAATATAAACTGGGACATTTTAGTCCAAGAGATTTAGATGGGGCACTATTTGATGGATGCTTTAGGAAGGGTTTTTAAAATAAATAAATAGGTAGTCAAACAGTAGACAGGGCTCGGGCCATACTAGATGTGCTGTGGGGTAATGAGCCTGGCCAGGTGACTGCCCTTTCAGTGGGCAAGCATTTAGGGAACAGTGACTACAACTCCTTAAGTTTTAAGATAGTTAAAGATTAGGGCATGTACGGACTTTGTAGCAGAGTATTAAATTGGAGCAGGGCATATTACCAGAGCATTAGGCAGGAATGAGGAAGAGTTAATTGGTAAGAGTTGTTTTTCATTGTCCACATCTGACAAGACTAACTGCACCAAGTACAAGATAGGTATGTTCCAGTCAGAGTTGTATATGGTGACATGTATGTACTCTAATAATAAATTTTACCTTGAACTTTGAACAGAAGGAAGGACAAGCATAACAAGTAAGAGAAACTTGAAAAGTCGTGGCAAGGAGGATTTAAGAGAAGCCCAAGCCATTTTATATATTTATCAAGAGAAAGATAATAACTATAGTGGTAGGACCATTTAAGGATAAATGGTGGAAAATTTGCTTGGAATTGGAGGATGTGAGCGAAATCCTTAATGATTATATTACATCAGTATTTACCAACAAAAAGAACATGAAGGATAGGGAGATCAGTGCCTAGCATAATAAAATGCTAGGGCATTTTGAGGCAAAGGAGGAGTTCATGTCGGGTCTCTTAAAGAGCATTAGGCAGAAATGTCTCCAGGGTCTGATGAAAAGTATCCCAGATGAGAAGTGCAAAAGAAGATATTGCTGGGGCCTTGACCAATATTTTTCTGTCCTATTTAGCCACAGACAAGGGTCACAGAGGATTGGCAAATACCTAGTGTTGTTTCATTATTCAAGAAAGTAACCAGGAATAATCCTCACATCAATGATAGGAAAGGTACTGCAGAGAATTCCTAGGAATAGGATTTGTGAGCATTTGGAAAACTATAGTCTAAATAGGGAAAGCCAGCATGGTGATGAAAGTGATTGATGAAAGTAGTGCAGAAGGTGTTGTCTATGTGGATTTTGAGAAAGGTATTTGTCCAGATTCCTAGTGGGAGGCTTATCCAGAAGATTAAAATGCATAGGCTCCATGGTGAATTGACCTTTTGGAATCAGAATTGGATAGCCCATAGAAGGCTGAAATTAGTGGTCAAAGGGGCTTAGTCTAGCTGGAGGTCTATGAAGCATAGTTTTCCACAGATATCTGTTCTGGGACCTCTGCTAATTGTGATATACAGTGTGTAAACGATCGGATGAAAAGGAAGATGGGTAGGTTAGTAAGTCTGCAGATGATAATGAACAGGAATTGATAAATGATCTTGAAGTAAAGGAGCCATTAGGAAGTAGTGATCATAACATGATAAGTTTTTATCTACAATTTGAGAGGGAGAAGGGCAAATCAGAGGTGTCAGTGTTGCAATTAAATAAAGGAGACTACGGAGCCATGAGGGAAGAGCTGGCCAAAGTTAAATGGGCGGATGCCCTGGCAGGAAAGACAGTGGATCAGCAGTGGCAGATATTCTTGGGGATAATACAAAAGATGCAAAAGCAGTTCATTCCAATGAGAAGGAAGGATTCAAAGAGGGGGAAGGGGCCACAGTGGTTGACAAAGGAAGTCAGAGATTGTATAGCATTAAGGAAAAAGAAGTATGACAGGGCTAAGATGAGTGGGAATACAGATGATTGGGAAAGTTTTAAGGAACAGCAGATCTTAACTAAAAAAGCAATACGGAGAGAAAAAATCAGGTATGAGCTCAGTCTAGCCAGGAATATAAAAGGGGATAGCAAAAGCTTTTTTAGCTATGTGAAGAGAAAGAAGATAGTTAAGAACAATGTTGGCCCCTTGAAGAATGAATTGGGAGAAATTGTTATGGGAAACAGGGAAATGGCAACAGAATTTAATGCGTACTTTAGATCTGTCTTCACCAGGGAGGACACAAGCAATCTCCCAGATGTATGGATGGGCCAGGGTCATAAGATATCAGAGGAATTGAAACAGATTGACATTAGGAAAGAAACTGTGATGAGTAGACTGGTAGGACTGAAGGCTAATAAATCCCTGGGTCCAGATGGTCTGCATCCGAGGGTTCTAAAAGAGGTGGGTCAGGAAATTGCGGATGCATTGGTAATCATTTTCCAATGTTCCTTAGATTCAGAATCAGTTCCTGAAGATTGGAGAGTGGCTAATGTTATCCCACTTTTCAAGAAGGGAGGGAAGGAGAAAATGGAGAACTATCACCCTGTTAGCCTAATGTCAGTCGTGGGGAAGATGCTTGAGTCCATTATTAAGGACGAAATAGTGGCACATCTTGATGGCAGAAATAGGATTAGGCCGAGCCAGCATGGATTTACCAAGGGCAAATCATGCTTGACTAATCTGTTGGAGTTTTTTGAGGGTGTAACAAGGATGTTAGACGAGGGTAAGCCAGTGGATGTTGTGTACCTAGATTTTCAGAAGGCATTCGATAAGGTGCCACATAGGAGATTGGTGAGTAAAATCAGAGCTCATGGCATTGGGGGCAGGGTTTCAACATGGATAGAAAACTGGTTGGCAGATAGAAAGCAAAGGGTAGCAGTGAATGGGTGTTTCTCGGACTGGCTGGAGGTGACTAGTGGGGTACCACAGGGCTCTGTATTGGGACCATAGCTCTTTACGAATTTTGTCAACGATTTAGATGAGGGCATTGAAAACTATATCAGCAAGTTTGCTGACGATACTAAACTGGGTGGCAGTGTGACATGCGAAGAGGACGTTAGGAGAATACAGGGAGACTTGGATAGGCTGGGTGAGTGGGCAGATACTTGGCAGATGTCATTCAATGTGAATAAATGTGAAGTTATCCTTTTTGGAAGCAGGAACAAGAGGGCAGAGTATTGTCTGAACGGTGTAGAGTTAGGTAAGGAAGAAATGCAAAGAGACCTAGGAGTCCTAGTTCACCAGTCAATGAAGGTGAATGAGCAAGTGCAACAGGCAGTGAAGAGGGCAAATGGAATGTTGGCCTTTATTACAAGGGGAATTGAGTACAAGAGCAAGGATGTCCTTTTGCATTTGTACAGGGCCCTGGTGAGACCACACCTGGAATATTGTGTACAGTTTTGGTCTCAAGGTTTAAGGAAGGACATTCTGGCAATTGAGGAAGTGCAGCGTAGATTCACTAGGTTGATTCCTGGGATGGCAGGGCTGTCTTACGCAGAGAGACTGGAGAGATTGGGCTTGTACACGCTGGAATTGAGGAGATTGAGAGGGGATCTGATTGAAACGTTTAAGATAATTAAAGGATTTGATAGGATTGAGGCAGGAAATATGTTCCAGATGTTGGGAGAGTCCAGTACCAGAGGGCATGGATTGAGAATAAGAGGTCAGTTAATTAAAACAGAGTTGAGGAAGAGCTTCTTCTCCCAGAGAGTTGTGGAGGTGTGGAATGTACTGCCTTGGTGGAGGCCAATTCTCTGTATGCTTTCAAGAAGGAGCTAGATAGATATTTGATGGATAGGGGAATCAAGGGATATGGGGACAAGGCAGGGACTGGGTATTGATAGTGAATGATCAGCCATGATCTCAGAATGGCGGTGCAGACTCGAGGGGCTGAATGGTCTACTTCTGCACTTATTGTCTATTGTCTATTGTCTATTGACATGTTGTGTTGTTGATAACACAGAAGACTGGCAATGAATATAGTGTGATATAGATCTGTTGCAGATGTGGCAGATGGCATTTAACTCAACCAAATGTGAAGTGTTTGTAAGTCAAATATAAAGAGACAGTACACTGTTAATGATAAGACATTTAACTATGTTGATGAACTGAGGGATCTTGGCATTCAAGTTCATAGCTCCCTGAAAGTGTCTGCGCAGGTTGATAAGGTGATTAAAAAGGCTTACGGCATGCTTACATTTATTACTCAAGGCATTGACTTCAAAAGTCAGGAAGTTATATTGCAGCTTTCTAAAACTCTAGTTAGGCTGCATTTTGAGTATCACATACAGTTCTGGAAAGATCTCAAGGATTTGACGAGGATACAGAAGAGATTTACCAGAACATGCTGTCTAAATTGGAGGGTGTAAGCTTTCACGAGAGTTTGGACAACCCTGGGTTGTTTTCTCTGGAGCGGCAGAGGGTGAGAGGATATCTGATGGATGTTTATAAGATTATGAGAGGTATAGATAGAATAGGCAGCCAGTAACTTTTCCCCAGGTTTAAAATAACTAACACCAGAGGGCATGCATTTAAGGTGATAGTGAGTAATTTCAAAGGAAATGTGAAGGGCTAGCTTTTGTGACAGACGGGGTGATAGGTACCTGGGATGCACTGCCTGGGGTGGTGGTAGAGATCTGGGACTTTCAAGACATGTTTGGATAGGAACATGAATGTGAAGAAAATGGAAGAATATGAACATTGTATAGACAAAAGATATTACTTTTGTTGACTATTTGATTACCAGTTTAATTGGTTCAGTACCACATTGGGGGATGAAAGGCCAATTCCTGTGCTATACTGTCTATATCTATGTTCCATGCATATGTCATGGCTTACAGGCTGCTTTTTCTTCCATTATCTCTAGACTTAATGATTCCATTGTTATCTTGGCCAAGCTCACATCTTCGTGTATACCTGAATTCATCCAAATCTCCGTTTCCCAAACTTGTTCTAAGTTAGAGTACATTGGACAATCAGTCTTCTACTTACATTAGTGTCCACCATACAGTCATTTTAGAATCATCTTTCTTAAGTTCAAAATCTATTTTGTTCCTTCTCATAGTTTATCTGCCTGAATTCAAGAGAACAAAACAAAACTGTCATTTTGAAATCCTACAGGTCCAATTTCTGTGGAAGATGTGTTTTAATTAGTCTGGAAACAGACTCAGGAATTCCAGCAGTTTTTCAGCTAAACTTCTGTGGTTCAGTGACAAATTTTGTTTGGTCACTAGGTTCATCATTTTGCATCTTAAGGACACTATCAGGATTCAAGTTGGGAAGATAAACACCGCACTACTTCATAAAGAAATCTGCAATCATACAACTGATACATAGAGTATATACCAAGTTGCTGAGCTTTAGAATGATTTGATCACGCCAGTTCTCAAACCTTTGGACACAGCAGACGGTTGATGTATAGACTGCATACACAATACTAGTGCACAGCACTTACCATTGTCTAGAATCACTTGGACTATTTTTACTCAGTAGTAACATAGATGGCAGAAATGTTCAGAACAATTGACATATGCTGTGAAATTTGTTGTTTTGAAGTGGCAGTGTAGTGCCATACATTAAAAATTACTATGCTACAAGAATAAATAAATAATGCAAAAATAGAGCAAGATAGTGACTTAATGTTCCTGGGTTTCAGGAGCCATTCAGAAATCTGATGACGGAGAAGAGGAATCTGTTTCTAAATTTTACTTAGGAACATTAAGCAGGTTATAGATCACAGAATATGTTTCTGAAAATATACCTTGTATCAAAGTATCAAAACGGATTTACAGACTAATCAAAATAAATGAACAAATAATATCATAAAAAAGCCTTCACTGGTTTAGTAATAAAATGGTAGTCAAAGATTAATTTGTTGAATTGTGTTGGATTAAAGCATCAAGCTTCCAGCAGAACTGGGATTAGTATATCTACATGGTTCTTAAATGCAATTGAATAAAATCTTAGTTGAGATCTGTGAAGGCTGTTTGAGGGTGTGACTTGAGTGCAGTTCAGTAGGTTAAAATAGGGTAACAATTTCTTTGAACTAAACAAGTTTTTAAAATTAACATTTCTCATTAGTCAGATTCAAAATTAACCAAACCAAAATATGCAAATTCTCAATGAAACATTCAAAGAATAATCTGTATTTTAAATTACCTGGAAACTCAGCATGAACTTGTCTCAAGTATGAAATTCCACTCATTAAATAAATCTTGTATATTCACATTATTTGCAGTCAAGAACTAAGTATGAGTGTCCTGTTTTATTGAAAATTTTATATCAAATAAAAATGATTTACGTTATATGAAAGATATAGGTGGATTTCAGTTAAAGCTGGAGAATAAAACTTGTTTCTCAACAAATAAATGCTTATGGTAATAAAAGCTTTTTGCAAACAAAAAGAGCCACCAATGCTAAAGAAACACAAATTCCTCTGTTTGGGATTAAAGTTTAAAATTATTTTGGATTATCTGGTTTATATGGCTGAGAAACAGGCCAGTCAGCCCAACCAGACTATGGCAGTGTCCATGCTCCTTTTCAGCCTTCTCCATCTTTTCTTGTCTATATCGTTCAGCATTTTACCTACCCTTCAACATCCGCCTACCCTTCTTTTTCTTCCCCTTAAAAGTATAGACAGTATACTATTTATATCAATAAACAAAGGGATTATTGCCTTTTTTTGAAGTCCCCATTGGATTCCTTCTGAAAGCTTCCAACATTTGGTTAGGAAAATCTTTCTTCATGATGGGATAGACAATATTGACTAAAATTAGGATACAAAAATTGCTATGCAAAGTACTATTTAGTCCCTGGAGTTGCCAGGATTTTCCTTTAAACCTGAAAATTACTTGGATACTACTAATCCCAAGTAGATAAGTTATTCTGCAGGCGAAACCTTCCAGGCTAAACCTTCAATGCAAGCTTCTCATTGCAGCTTGGATGTTTAAAAGCAAAATCAAGTTTATAATCACTGAGGTTATTTGTGAAATTTGCTTTATTGTGACAGCAGTACAGTGCAGGAGTAACAAATTAGTGTTTAGTTACAATAAAAGTAATTAAATTATATAACAGAATGTTTACGGGTTCATGGACTCTTCAGAAATCTGATAGCAGAGGAGATGAAGCTGTTCAAAAAATGTTCCATTAGGCTTTAGGCTCCAATACCTCCTCCCTGACAGTAGTAATGAGAAGAAGACAAGTCCCGGATGGTGCAGGTCCTTAGTGATGGATATTGTCTTCTTCAGATTCCACCTTTGGAAGATATCCTTGATGGTGGGAGGCTTGTTCCTGTGATAGGGCTGGTTGAGTCCAAAACTCTCTGAAGTTTCTTATGATCCTATGCATTGGCCCGTCTACATTGGATTGTGATTCTACTAGTTAGAAATCTCTCCATGGTACATCTGTAGAAATTTGCTGAAGTCTTTGGTGATGTATCAAATTTCCTCAAACTTCTAAAGAAATATAACTGCTGACAAGCCTTTGTCACATTTCCATCAACAGGTAGATACTCTGAGATGTTGACACTCAGGAACTTAAAGTTGCTCACCTTTCCACAGCTGACCCCTCAATGAGGTCTCGTAAATATTCTACTGACTTCCTCTCCCTAAAGTCCATAATCAATTTTTTGTTGTGCTGATATTAAGTGCAAGGTAGATGTTTTGATGCCATTCAACCAGACTATCTATTTCATTTCTTTATGTTATGTCATTGTCTTCTGAGTTTCTGCCAACAGTAGTGATGTCATCAGCAATTTTATAGATGATCTTTCGACTGTTCCAGCCACACAGTCTGAAGTGTAGAAAGAGTAGAGCAGTGAGCCATGCAGACACCTTTGAGGAGGGCTTGTGTTGATTGCCAGCAAGGAAGAGATGTAATCAACAATCTGTACAGACTGTAGTCTCCCAATGAGGAAGTCAAGGATCAATTTGTAGAGTGGGATACAGAAGCACAGGTATAAAAGTTTATTAATTAGTACTGAGGGGATGACAGTGTTGAACATTAAGCTGTAATCAATAAATGGCAGCCTGACATAGGTATTGTCATTGCCCAGCTAGTCCAAGGCCGAGTGGAGAGCCAGTGAGATTGTGGCCATTTTAGACCTCCAGTGGTGGTTGTCAAATTGCAGCAGGTCCAGGTCCTTGCTCAGGCAGGTGTTAATTCTAGGCATAATCAACCTTTGGAAGCATTTCATCACAGTAGATGTGAAAGCTACAGGGTGGTAATCAATCAAGCAGCTCACCTGGCCCTTCTTGGGAACGGGTAAGTCTTATATCCTTTTGATGCAAGTAGAAGCCTCTGATTGCAACAGTGAAAAGTTAATGATGTCCTTGAACTCTCCTGCTGTTGGTTGGCACAGGCTTTCAGTGCCCTGCGAGGTACTCCACTGCTTTCTGATGCCTTGTGAGCATTCTCCCTCTTGAAGGTTGTTACAATGTCAGCCTCCAGGACAGAAATCTCAGGCTTCATGTTTTTATTGAAGGCAGAATATAAAAACTATTTTAAAATTTTCTTTACATGTGTAAGTTGTTTTACACTTGTATTAAAGTTGGTCTGGAGTTTACTATGAATTTTTAATATTACTTGATGAATAATGTAAATTAATTACAATTGAAAAGTCATGTTATTGCTGTTTCAGGTTCAGAAGAGCTGTGCATCCATCTGAAATCAGAAACTCAGGGAATTCATGAGTTATATTTTAATTAAGCATTTTATACAAACTCTGCATGCAGCCTCGTCAGTTCCACATGAAATATCCGTAAATTGACATTGGCAAAAATGGTTTTCAAATGGCACAACTATGTCATGCCTCTTGCTTGGTGAATGTCTGCCTTCACAGCCTTTCTTAGCTGGCAAAGACAATATCATGGTCTTAGACTTCTGCTGCTGCTGCTCTGAGGTTTCCTGCGGCTGTTCCAATATTAACCTTTCCTGTTAGGCTCAGCCTTTATAACATGCATGGCTACCCAATGCTCTGACTTCTGAATGAGTCATTTGGCAGGATTAGGAAAGTTTCCATATCTTAGTTGACACAAATCTGAAATATGGTTTGTGGCCACTAGTACATGTGACAGTGCTTAATATTTTGAAAGCATCATAACTGATATGATTCAATTTATTGCAAGATGAATGATGTACTTCTCCTTTTATTTTGAGACTTAATAGGATTCCTGGTATAAATCCAATCAATGATTTAGCAGAAACAAATGCTTTTCACATTGTACTCAGATTTTCAAATCCTTCACTAAGTTCAAGCACAACAGCAACATCCTATAGATAGTTTTATTTACAAATTTTGACAAGTAAGAACAAAGTGTTAGTTTGAAACTTTACACCCCCCCCCCCATGGAAAAAAATGTAGTCAATTTAAAGAAAATAGGCAGAAAGATATAAAGCGATAGGTCAAGTTACTTTGGAAAATTCATTCTGGGTCAGAAGTTTGGAAGTCCAACCCCATGCAGACTCTCGAGTATATTTTCTAAATTGACACTTCAGTGATGAGAGATTGTCACATGGTCTAAACTCTTACTTTTTGGATAAGTATTAAACTGAAGCATTTATTTGTAGTTATGTTTAATATCCTGGCCCATACTCATATTAACAAAATTGAGAATTAAAGTACCTTACTAACTTTTAATGACTGTAAAATAGCATTTTAGGTTATCTTAAAATTGCTTGTAAAAGCTGCAAAAAGACTGAGGCAACTAAACAACATTGTTGGGTTTTTCTGTGAATACCGCCCTAAATTTTACATTTCAGCAAAATCATATAAAAATGGGTTTTTTGTCTTTAAATGACTGAATACTGCAATGAAGAGACAACACTCTCAGCACTTAGAGGGACCTGTGCAGCCTGGTGAAAAATAGTCCCCATGGGAAATTTGTTCTTTGGAACCTCTACCCTACCACCACCACCAACCCTGCCCCTGGTATACAGCCACATTCTCAATGTTCAAAGTAAAATTAATATTGAAGTACATATATGTCACCATATACTACCCTGAGATTCATTTTCTGGCAGGCATGGTTTTTATAAATCAATAAGTCTATGAATGGTCTCTGTAAGTCAATCTCCAAATATCTGCACTTTAGACAACATTATATAAGCCTGGTGCATATTCACTGGGTCTAAAGGAAGAATAGATGAAGCCTTGTCACCTTGTGTTTGGAGAGTGAGTAGAAAGCTGCAACATTTGGCAAAGATTAGCAGCAAATGTCTAGAATGATCTTGAGACCAGGAAGCTACAAATGATCTTATGTGAAGCTGTAACAGGTAAATGGAAGATTGAAGATCCAATCATTGATAGAGAAAATAGTTTTCTAAACTGAACAATTACAAGGAAAATGGGATTATTAGAAGTGGCTTTTTATCTGAGTGTTGATATTTTTCAATGTATTGACTTAGACAATCTCCCTGCAGAATAACACTGCACAGTGCTTCACACTATGACTTCATGCTGTAGTACAAGATCCAGGAACCCCAGCACAAATTCATGCAATGACATTCCAAATGGGTGCTAAGTTGTCTAGAAAGAGGTACAAAATTGCAGTACTCTGGGTAAAGCTTAATTTTAATTGCACCATGCTGATATTTTGTTTGGAAGAATTTCTAGATGCTTGTTACATTTCTGTTAGAATTGTGCACAATTTAGCTCTTCTAATTCTTGCACAAAAGTACCTCACTTGGTATTAAAAGAAATTGAGCTTCTGAAAAACAAAACATTTTTCTTCAATATAAAAATTATAAACCAGATATGGATTTAAATATACCATAGATCATTAGTACTTCATTGCTGATGAAATTTAATGTTAGGGATATGCTATGACCTTGGAAATAATAGTCCAGAATCTGCTGTTGATCGATGGACAAAGTTATCATCTGAATGGAAAAAAGTTTCATTTAAATTTATGCCAATCTTCTATGGAATTCAATAAAAAATCTACAGATGTAGGAAATCTGAAATGAAGCAGAAAATGCTGGAAATGCTCAGCAGTAGTGCGGTGGGGGCATTTGTGGGAAAAGAAACACAGCTAAAGTTTCAGGTCTTAGACCTATTGTCAGAAGTGGGAAAGAAAGGCAATGCGATTTTACACTACTGAGAAGGAGGCAAGAAGAATATCTGGGTTATAAGTCTACCAGTCAGGGACAGGGACTGTTCCTTGGTATGATGGCAAGAGGGCACACCTCTGTTTCAAACCCTATGTCTATAAAATTTCACACCATGCACCAACTTCCAATAACATAATAAGCAGATGGATTTTCTACCCTCTGCTTTGGCTGCACGCAGCAATGGATACTAGATATGTGCATTAAAAGTAATGAGAAAATAAAACATGAAGAGACAAGACTGCGGATACAAGAATCTGGAGCAACACACACAAAGCTGGAGGAACTCAACAGGTCAGGCAGCATCTCTGGAGAGTGATGAACAGTCAACATTTCTGATTAAGACCCCTCATCTGACTTCTGGGGTAAAGAATGTTTTGTAGTCCACAACAATGCAACAGTAATTCACAATAAAAGAGGAATGGATGATCATTATTATTCAGCATTGAAATTCCTATGCATCAAATTTTTTATGTTGTTACAAAAATGCTTTATGTAGTAAACAAATACCAAGAGATCATTAAATAATATTTTTCCCTGACACACAGCTAGTAAAATGTGCATTTTGTGCCCATTCCTCGGGCCCTTTAGATACAGGGGTTATTGAGCCATTGCAGTCTATTAACTAAATTGCTCTGTTCACCACCAGTGTTGAGGCTATAAATGTTAGCTAAAAACTTTTTCCGCCCCATGAAGATATTTTAATCTGTTTCTATGAAGACTGTAAATGATCGTTTTAGTCACACAAATTAAAAAGTCAGAATTGGCCCACATCTGCGGTATTGGCCACTACCGAACAACACTCCAACATTGAAGGTTGCTTCCAAAAGACATGTGGTCTAGAGTCAGAAAGAAGGTGAAGCTCTAGGGAGTTTGGTAGGTCAATGAATGATAGGGATGGGGTTGTAAAGCAGAACCCATGAACTTGGTAAGGAGAGTATTGTGTTTGTTCTTAATAAAAGACAAACTGCATGATAAAAATGCAAGTGCATATTTATTTACAAAACCCTCCAGTCATGTATTCAGCTCATCAATGTCACTTCTGGTTTTGAGGTGAACAGCCTGCGTTGCACACTGGGAAAATAAGTTCTTTATTATGTGTACACATAATAACACATATTTCTCCTTTAAAGAAAAGCTGCAGGAAACAATAATGCTTTCCAACACAGATTTTTGCATTAACTTCAATTGTAACGAGCAAGTACAATCCCTAATTCATTCATTCATTCATTCTCAATCAATCTCTCAGATGGTTTGATGATCCATTTTGGTCTGCTATTTGTTTGCACAGATGCCCCGTGTTCATTTGATGTGTTAATATTAGTGTCTCTTTGAGAACTCTGATCAATATGTTCAATTCTTTCACATCATTCTGCCAAGATCCGATCTGTTTGTCACTGTTCTTGTTCTTTCTGTCTGACCATAATTGCTCTACATGCCTCATAATGGAGTCCTGGAATACAACCATGTGATCAGTGAGTCTTTGCACTAGTTCCAACTGATTCTGTCTCCTTGTGCTGGCTGTGTGTCGTAGATGGCAACTCCTCCTGTTGGTTTGTGTTGAACTGTTGCTGTTGTTCAGACCTTTGGGTCAGTGTAGTTGATCCATATTCCATTCTATTTTTCCACTTCAATTTCAGAGGGGCTCATGGAGATATCCTTGACTTTCAGTCTTTTACTGAAAGTTGATGAAAGACAGATTTTGAACTACAGCTGCATGACATGATAGCAAGGCTGGCAACTTTTTCATCGTGATCAATCTGTTCAGCACTGGAATCCTGACTGTCATGCTGGTGTAGATGTTACAGATGTCTATGGAAGGTGGAGTTCCTGTACTTCTCTAGGATATCCACTTTGGAGCTCTCATGCATACTGTTATGGGTTTCTCATGTTACATCAGCTAAGGATCCAAGCCTCTCAAAGACAAATGTGTACTTTTCCATGAGTGTGGTCTGGTCACCTATGGTCTGTGAAGCCACTACAAAAACCCTTTACACCAGGTTGAGCCATACGCATGCAGACTGACCTACTATTTGTTTTGCAACGATCAATAGCTGGGCCATTAGGTACTGCACCTTGTGCTTGAAGGACATTATACAGCCTCATTTTACTGGAGTGTTCTCTCTAGCATAGCCTGTTACTTTTATTATAGCTGGGTATATCTTGCTCTTTACTTTGGGAGTCTTGTAATCATCCATGGATAATAGATTCACTTGAGCTCTGGTGTCAAGTTTGAAGGGAATTTATTGTCTCATTCATAGACTCTGGAACAATTCATTCTGTGCTTTCAGCACCAGCAGTCTGTAGAGAATCTACAGAGTTTTTCTCCATTTCCTCAGCAACCATGAGCAGCTTTCTCCTGATAGCCCCAACTTTGCAAGGTGATTCTTCTTCCAACAATTTGTGCAGGACTTTCCATAAGCAGGACATGCCTCTGGAATATGTCTGCCTCCACACCTGCTGCATTTACTATTTGAGTCTACCTCTTTGCTTTGATGTTGCTTTGGGAAATGCCATGTGCTTTGCCCCTCTATTTTCACATTGTATACTGTTGTTTCTGCCAGGTGCAGCTCCTTGGCTTGTGTTCATGTGGTCTCCACTGCCCTACACATATCTATAGCCTTATCTAGCATTAAATTTTCTCATGGAGCAATCTTTGTCTAAATCCATTATCTGGGATTCTGCAAAAAAAAATTGTTTCTGACTAGTGAGTCTATCAAATCTCCAAACTCATAGAACTTACTGAGTGTGTGAAGCTCAGCTAACTATTGGTCAGCTAGTACCTTGTTTCTGGTCACAGGAAAATAAATTATATCTCTCAAACTTGATGTTTTTACTAGGGACAAAATGTTCTTAAAATTTTGTCATCAGAGTGTCCAACGTTATGGCTGTCTCATCTATTTGAGGCTGTTGTTGATGTCTAAAGCATCTTTGCCAATAGAAAAATAGATACTTCCAATTTTTCATTCATGCCTCCAGTTCTATCCACTGCTATTGAATTGCTATTTGAAGTGTTTCTAGTTATCAGTTCAATTGCCTTTGAACTGCATAGGTACAAGAGGGCTTAGCTTACCCACACCAGAATTTTAGGGCTCTCCCCTGAATCCCTCTTGATAAATTCAGTGAACAACAGCTGCTTCAGGAAATGTCTTGCTCTCTGGCCTGTAGCTTCCTGCCATCAGAACCTTCCATGCCTTTTTTAATCCTGATACATTCACTCTCTGTGTTTAGACCTCATCTCAACTTCTGACACTATGTTATGTTTGTACTTAATAAAGACAAAAAGTAATGTGGGTAAAAATGAACACTTCTTTATTTGGGACATTCCAGTCATGGCTTCAGCCCAAAATGAGCACATATGATCAGCTCTCTACTGTCACTTCTGGCTCCAGTGTGAACAGCCCACATTGCACACTGGGAACTGAAGTTCTTTATTATGTACATATTTAATAACACAGAGAGGAGTGGGGACAGTATTACTGTTGTGGATAAAAGAATCCAGGAATGTGGGTAAGTAAGTAAATTAAAGCTGTTGTACAAAAGTCAAGCTCCAGCTCCGGGCTAGCTCCTTCTGAGAGAAGATCCCCCTCAAAATCATTCTTCTACAGAGATTTCAAACCTTATGTCTGTGGTTGTGCCATGGAATTGAAGGTATATTTCCCTGGTATCCTTGTTTAGTAACATTAACAGAGCAAGCATAATGCAGAAATGCCTGCTAATGTAGAAATCCCAGTGATATCACATTCATTAATATCTTACATTAATACTTACTCTCATATTAGCATTGGAAAAATAAAAACAATTTTATTCTCAGTGAAATGAGAGCATTGCTATATGCCCATATTTCAGGACAATTAAAGATTAGAATATCTGGTTACAGGGATATGAATCTCCATCAGAAACAGAGAAAAAAAAACTGCAGATGCTGGAAATCTGAAGTGAAATTATAGAGTGAAAATCAGATTTCTGAATGGACAATCAACCCATGAACACTACTTCTATGTTTTCCCTCTCTTTGCATTACTAGTGTTATATTTTATAGTTTTTATCATTATGTGGTTGGCAAGTTGTTGGAGAAGATCCTGAGAGGCAGAATTGATGAGCATCTGGAGAGAAATAATGAGATTAGGGATAGTCAAAGGCAAGCTGTGCCTTACGAGCCTGATTGAATTATTTGAGAATGTAACAAAACATGTCAATGAAGGTAGAACAGTGGAAGTGATGTTTATTAATTTCAGTAAGGCATTTGATATGGTTCCTCATGCAAGGCTCTACCAGAAAGTAAGGAGGCATGGGATCTAAGGAGACCTTGCTTTGTGGATCTAGAATTGGCTAGCCAACAGAAGGCAAAGGGTGGTTGTAGATGGTTCATATTCTTCATGGACGATGCTGACCAGTGGTGTTCAGTAGGGATCTGTTCTGGGACCACTCCTCTTTGTGATTTTTATAAATGACCTGGATGAAGAAATAGAAGGGTGGGTTAGTAAGTTTGCTGATGACACAAAGGTTGGGGGTGTTGTGGATAGTATGGAGGGCTGTCAGAGGTTACAGAGGGATATTGATAGGATGCAGAACTGGGCTGAAAAGTGGCAGATGGACTTCAACCCAGATAAGTGTGAAGTGGTTCATTTTGGTAGGTCCCATTTGAAGACAGAATATAATATAAATGGTAAGACAGTGTGGAGGATCTGAGTGATCTTGGGGTCCATGTTGATAGGACACTCAAATCTGTTGTGCAGGTTAACAGTGTTATTAAAAAGACATATGGTGTGTTGGCATTCATCAGCCGTGGAACTGACTTCAATAGCCATAAGGAAATGTTACAGGTATACAAGACCTTGGTCAGACCCCACTCGGAGTACTGTGTTCAGTTCTGGTCACCTTACTACAGGAAGGATGCTGATATTATAGAGAGAGTGCAGAGTAGATTTACAAGAATGCTGCCTGGATTGGAGGACGTACCTTATGAGAAAAGATTGAGTGTACTTGGCCTTTTTCCCTTGCAGCAACTGAGGATGAGAGGTGACCTGATAGAGGTGTATAAGATGATGAGGGGCATTGCTCATGTGGCTTTTTCCCAGGGCTGAAATGGCTAACATGAAGAGGCATCATTTTAAGGTGCTTGGAAGAAAGTACCAAAGGGATATCAGGGGTAAGTTTTTCACATAGAGTGGTGGGTACATGGAATGAACTGCTGATGGAGATGGTGGATACAGATACAATAGGGTCTTTTAAGAGCCTCTTAGATAGATACATGGAGCTTAGTAAAATGCAGTGCTATGCGCTAGGGAAATTCTACGAGTTTCTAGAATATGTTACATGGGCACAACATTGTGAGCGGAAGGGCCTGTAATGTGCAGTAAATTTCTATGTTCTATGTGTTGCAATGTGCTGCTGCCACAAAGCAACACATTTCACAATATATGAGAGTGATATTAATCCTGATTCTGATTCTAATTCTGTTTCTGAGTGCTGGAACATACAACACACTAGATAGCATCAATCAAGTCAAACATCTGAAGCATTAACTCTGTGACTCTTTTCTCAGATGCTGGTGACCTGCAGAGTGCTTCCAGCACTTTTTGCTTTTAATTATGAATCTTCAATATTGACAGTTTCTGCCTCAGTCACTTACACAGGTTGTCAATTCTACAGCCTCCTTTGCCTTCATAGCTTTGCATCACAGAGCTTTGAAGTCAAAGATTAAAACAGTCTCTTTCAGGACTGTTAGAAAATATAAAAGATAGGACTGAGCAAAAGCAGATGGAACTGTCAACCAACATTGCGGCTCCTATCTTTTACAATCATTGATCTACAGCCCCCTGTAAACCCTTTATGATGTCATAGCTTAACTACAATCTAGCTGTGTATTAACACTCTGCCCTCTCATCCAAATTAATGCAGAAGTCCAAGAAGTGATGCTTGAAGCACAGCACAATTTATAACCTACCACCTTGAAAATTACCCAGTTCATTCTGTTAACCAATCTTCAATCCATGATATGTTTCTTCAATCCCATAAATCTGAAGAAACTGAAAAATTTAGAAAAGGGAGCAGGAGATCCTTAGATTTTTAACATTGCCATACCCTCATTTCCATCCAGTGATCATGGCTGAAACTATCATTCTTAAAGATTAAATTGGAAGTCTGGCTCCTAAAATAAGCAGTGCTGAAGAGATACTAAATCAAAATGGATAATAAATGTAATTGAAACTATATGATTACATGGGAGGTAAATATTGGCACTGACTGATTAGATTACAGATAATAATATGGAGAGTAATTCCAGAGATATGTATGGGAAAACAGCTAATTGTAGGATGTTACAAAAGATTGTATTGCTACAATAGGGACTTAAAACTTGCTGAATTTGATCAAAGAAAGTTGTGTGTCTTACTCTTTATGAGGAAAATACATGAATATTAAATCATACCTAATTTTCAGATGTAGCACTGAAGGACTTCTGTGACCAAAGTAAAGAGGGAAAGCTATCATATCTGTTTCACCAGATTTTATAATAGTCAAATTTATAGTGTATGGATTGAAAATAAACATAATTTAGTGAATTAATTCATCATTAAATCAGGTACAGAAAGAGATATAGATGGAAAGGAAATGGATTGTGGGAAAATGAAATCAAAGATTAATAGGTATTCAAATACTTAAATTTTAAAAAGTCTTAAGTCTTTTGTCTTAAATTTCAGTACCAGGAAGTTCGAACAGTGGCAATTATCTTTTTTAGGTACCAAGGCTGAAATAGATAAAAATACAGCTAAGCTTAGTTTGTATTTACCTAAATACAGCAGTTGCTGGATTCCAATGGGGAGTCAAAGTGTTTGGAAATATTAAAGGAGCTTTAGGTTACTGAGATTACGTGCACTAATTTCCTTTTTGCATGTAGCTGCTGAATCATTTAAACTTAAGCACTAACAATGATAAATACCATGTCTACCTTGACATGGAAGTCTGGGCCAATATTCTCTACAGATTTCCCCAGTTTATAAGTGCTTGATGTATGCAGTCTCAAATGCCCCCTATTTGCCTACTGAAAACAGGCAAAGCATTGTTGTAAAATGAAACTAGATTACATATTGTTGGACGGGGCACAGATACTGCGGGGAAATTTAGTGCCAGAAAGCATACAAAAATCCTGAAATTGCTGAATTGTAAAGGTGTTGCTTTTTGATATAGCAGTTCACTGATGTTACAAAACTGCTGTCAAAGCTTTTGGGCTCTATTATAACTGTCTGTAGACTGAAATAATGAGGATTTTCCTCAGTGAATAGTAGAAAGGCAAAGAACTAATTTGGCAGAAAAGTGTATGGACAGTTGTGACAGGGGTGGAATTAAAGGAGCAACAGTCACCCTTAATTAGTTGTACTGATGGTAGGCGATAGCTGGAAGACATCTTACTGTGTTCCAGTTGTGGCTCATTCAGCCCTTTTAATTGCCAATTGGGTAACTCTGACATTAGCAATGGAAAGAAAGAATGGAGTATAATTTTCAGTACATCTGCTCCCTGATTTAAGCTGCTATTGTCCTGGTACATAAGAGGGCTGATTGATAAGTTTGTGGCCTAATGTAGACGGATTCGATTTTAGAAAACCCAGCACATTTATTTTTCAACAGACCACCTCCAACATTTACACACTTAGTTCAGCGGTCGTGGAGCATACAGATGCCACCTTTGTAGAAGTTGGCGTCTTGGACCGCCAGAAGTGGTCCAGGGCAGGGGTGATTGATAAGTTTGTGGCTTAAGGTAGAAGGAGGTGAGTTATTAACTTCAACCTTTGTGCATAATCACTCAAAGAGTTGAACGGCACGTGCATATAACAACAGCTGTATAACTCATCTCCTTCTACTTTAGGCCACAAACTTATCAATCACCCATCTGTGGACACTTTCTGGAGGTCCAAGATCCATATGCTCCACAACTGCCGGACTAAGTGTTCTGTTAATGTTACATTCAAAGGAATTGAGAGAAAGAAGAACCTAGAACAGTGCAGCAAAGAAACATGTCCTTCAGCTCATCTGCATCAAACAAAATGCAAAATTAATCCAAATCTCTTCTGCTGGCATTGATCCATATTGCTCTATCCCTGTCTACCTAACAGTCACTCTGGTACTGTAACACCTAGCAGCCCTTTATTTTATGACTGTGTAAAAAAAATATGCCCTACACATCTCCTTGCAACTTCCCTTTCTGACCTTGTGAATTTTCTCTTATTTTGACATTTGTACTCTGAGAAGAGTGAGCCCAGATCTAGGAGCACTGAAGACTGGTGAAGTGTGAAGTGGGACTGTGTGAATTTGGGTTACGTGGTTACTGTCAGCATATGACCAGAGCCGAGATGTGTTCTGAGCTCTGTGAACATCTGAGTACAGAGAAAGCAGATTCAATGTTCTGATACAAGCAAACATCTTGGACGCTGTGCAATTATACATAGCTTTTAAAGCAATAATCTTTTTTCTCTGTATTTCAGTACATACAACAATAATAAACCAATGCAAAAACTGGTAAATTGTAGAAATATAAATGGACACATATAAGTTTTGACCAGGTGATTTTTGAGCAGCAGGAATTTGAACTAAACAAACATGCTCACATCAGTGGATTTGTTGCCATAAAATTGCTCATAAAATTAAAGCAATTTCTAGGAGGTATGCAAACAAGTGGTTATAAATATGTCTCACAGGATAATTGACAGTAATAACTTTGGAGACCAGCTACCACCAGAGGCAGAGATTCAGAGATGAGCTCACAAAATCAAACTGGTCAGGTAATGCCCTGATATAAACAGTGAGTTTTTAGAAGATGTGAAACTCTTTAAACACTAGAGATTCTGCAGATGCTGGAAATATAGAACAACACACGTAAATGTTTGAGGAACTCAGCAAACCAGGCAGCAGCTGTTGAGAGGAATAAGCAGTTGATGTTTTGGGCTGAGACTCTTCATCTGGATGGAAAAGACAGGGCACCAAGGCCAGAATAAGGCACTGGATGGAGTGGTATTCCTTCCACCCCCTCCCTTCCTATACTGGCTTCTGTGTCACTTCCTCAAAGAATTTAATCAGGCTCACAAAACCATGCTGATTACCCCGAATCATACTATGCTTCTTTAAATGCTTGTATATACTGCCTCTAAGAATTAACCCCATTTCTAAATGAGGGAAAGATATTGCCCCTAAGAATCCACTCTATTTTTAATGAGTGACAAAAGACAGTGCCACCTCAAGATCAGAGAATCTACCAGTATCATGCACGTTAGCAAATTTAAGCCACATATGAAAGACTTGTAAGCTTGTGGTCATGGCCTGATATGAAAATTATCACGAACCGTTTTGCACAGAATTGCATTGATTGTGCTCAGAATAACTTTGAACAGTACACTAATCAAGGAGAATTGCACTACACAAGATCTGTTGAAGACATGTGGACAGCACTGCAGAGAAATTATGTTGGATGCCTCCTACCTTGCAAAAGCAGATATAAATATATTCTAATTGCTATGGATATCTTCACCAAGTGGGCTGAATATTTCACACACACCTCCCCACTGTGAATTAGCCCAGCTAAATTTATAGCTCAAACTTTAGTTACCCAGAATTTTACTCATTGAGGTTGACTCCTTGTATTGATTGACCAGGACACCAATTGTACATGCAAAGTGCTGTTCATAGTGGCTTTGTTAACTACATGAGTCGTTCTTGGAAAAAAATACTTAACAGTTGACAATTTTACAGTACAATTACATTTGTGCAGCAGCCTTGTCTTTTCTGATCATTCAAAATACCATTTCTAATTCTGTGTGACACCAACTCGTTAACAGGTGCACTATGAAGGGCCTTGAGACCCTCAAAGGGCTTGCCCTTCAATAGTCAGCAAAAGATGCTTTGAACAGTTCAAATTTTATTGAAGAATATTTCCACTGCACACTAATTGTCTGCTATCCAAAGCAAAAATCAGACTTGAAAGGTTTATTTCGGTAGGAAAGGTTGCACTAGTGGAATGTGATATCAGACAAGTTATGCTCCAGATATTCATTTGAGGTACTGTGGAAGAAATTTTGTTACTAGCTAGATTCTAAGGGGTTATAGAGTTTTTTTTCTTCACAGCAGTGTTCTGTACTTGAACTGTGGAAGAAAATACTCAAAACTGACACTGTATTGAGCAAGGAAGGGTTAGTTATCTTCAAATGTAAAATCAAAGTCTACTGTGACTAATGTACTCTGTGCTGCTGATAATGTGCCTTTCAGTTGGGCTGATTAAAATAACTATGTTTGTATTTGTTGTTCTAAGAATCATCACATGTAGATATACTCTTTTGAGAAAGTAACACTGAAGTAAATGTGTAATTGCCCAGGACATATCCTGCAACTTTGCTACTCAGCAGAACTGCCATTGAAGTTACTCCTGATTTATGTGTTTTTCTCTTATAAGCTTGGGATATAAATAAGATTGTGACCCATTGTCAGACAGAGTCTCAGAACTCTGCTTTTAGGAGGATGAGCTCTCTGTGATATAATGTTACAATAAAGACTTTCTAAGGCGATCTCCCTTTGTGTCCGAGTAATACCTTTTCTGCAGCAGGTACCTTCTTCCTTTATTCCAGGTATTGAGAATCACTTACTATTATTGATAAAATGAATCTTTCTAAATGAAAAACTCATGCTAGATTCTAGAAAGCTGTTTGGTATCAGGTTATCCAAATAAGAGCTTCCAACTCTCAACATAGTTGTCATCAGTTGCACATCCTTCTTGATGTCCTGATAGAGTGTGAGTTTTAATTGATGGCTGAGTGTTCTGCACATGGCTGTTGACAGCAATATCACCATGATTGGTCACAAGGATCAGGTGACCAAATGTCCCACACTCCCTTACCGACGGAAGTGACAGGTGCTTCATCTCATCTCACTCTTTATGGAAATAAATCAAATTTTGCATCCTAATTTTGAACTATATGTAAAAGGGAAACAACACTTTCATTTCAGTACCTCTGGGGTCACTATGTTCACTACATTGCACTCTGGCTCTTAGCTCTACTACTCTATGCTGTCTCAACTGGAGATAAAATTATCAGAAGCTTTAAAGAACAGCATTGTGTTACAGCATCTTTCTACTTCTCACTTGAACTGTTTAAAGTACATATATGTCATCATATACAATCCTGAGATTCATTTTCTTGCAGACATGCTCAATTATTCCATAATAGAATAATCACCATAATAGAATCAATGAAAGAGCACACCATCTTGAGCATCCAACTAGTGTGCAAAAGACAACTGCAAGTGTAAAAATAAAGAAATAATAATCATAAATAAACAAGCAATGAATATCAAGAACATTAAGAGTAATTGAAAGTGAGTCCATAGGTTGTGGGAACATTTCATGATGGAGCAAGTGAAGTTGAGTGAAGTTATCCACTTTGGTTCAAGTGCCTGATGGTTAAGGGATAGAAACTGTTTCTGAACCTGGTGGTGTGAGTCTTGAGGCTCCTGTACTTTCTTCCTGATGGCAGTAGCAAGAGGACAACATGTCCTGTGTGATGGAGGTCCCTGATGCTGGACACTGCTTTCCTACACCAACACTTCATGTAGATGTACTCAGTGGTGGGAAGGACTCTACCCGTGATGGACTGGGCTGTATCCATTACTTTTAGTAGGATTTTATGTTTAAGAGCATTGTTGTTTCCATACCAGGCTGCAATGTAGCCTGTCAATATATTCTCCAATACTCATCTATAGAAGTTTGTCTAAGGTTTAGATGTCATGCTGAATCTTCACAAACTCCTAAGGAAGTCGAGCTGGTGCCATGCTTTCTTTGTAATCACACTTATGCACTGGGCTCAGGACATGCCCTCTGAAATAATAATCACTGAGGATTTAAAGTTGCTGACTCTCTCCACCTCTTATCCTCCCATGAGGACTGGCTCATGGACCTGGCTGTAATGTATGTTATAGCTGTTAGCTTCTCCAAGATTATTAAAGATGTCATTATTTATGTTAGACTTAATTAAGCAAACTACGATAACGTTACAGGTAAAAAGTGGATGTACTGCCATAAAATCAAAGTAATGTTTATGTGGCATGCTAAAAAGTGGATAATTTGTGCCCTACAGTATAACTAATACCACTACCTCCAGAGACCAATATTTGCAGAAGACCTGAAGTTAGGGACTCAGAGAAGAAATGGCCAATTTGAACACTGACCAGACTCATGTAGAGCAGACAATATCTAAATATAGGCTGTAGGGACTGAAAGCTGTGAAGTTGTGTCACTAAAGAATCAATTCACTTTTTTTTCGAAACTATATTGTGAATTCTTGAGTTGCTTGGAACTAATCACAGTTGAAGTATAGCTATTAGGCAAAATCACTCCCTAATGCATTTTGCAATGTGCTGCATGTAATTTGCAACATTAGCCTTATAAAGAGCAGCCAATAACCAAAACGTTGGCTTAAATTAATGTAAGACACATAAAACATACCAAAAAAAAAGACAAACAGAAAACAACCTCTGAAACTCCTCTTTTATACTCAGATGCTGGCCCAGCGCCCTCCTCTCTAGATATTCTTTCTTAAGGTATAATTATTTATGGAGTGGAGGCATTTAAAGGAGCCTAAGGTGATCCTGGGTCAGCTACAGACTAATGCATACCCTAATACTCAAGAGATCGGATGGTTCCTTTAAGAGATTCCAGTTTAGTGATAGATATACTTAGAACAACTGGAGAGGGAAGAAACCAACCTACTAAGCAGAAGTTTTAGAAGCAATTTGAATTGGGATATTTTAGTTTTGCAATGGCATTTATGCATTTAAAAATGATTGGAGCTATATACTGAAAATATATGGTCTTACTTTCTAAGGGTATTTCATATTTAAAAATGTCTTGTAGGGCATTGTGTATCCCACTCCAATAGTCTTTGATAACAGGGCAATCCCAGAAAATATGTTAATAGTTTGCATTTTGATTTCCGCAATTTCTCCAGCAAACAGGGAGGTTACCATTATAATGGGATTTCTGAGAGGGTGTAATAAAATATCTTATCAAGTTTTTCCATCCAAACTCCCTCCATTTCTGTGAACTGGTACACTTCCATTGATACCTCCATATTATTGTCCATTCTTCCTCAAATATAATTATCCCTCCTTCCTTCTCCCATTTTGTTTAATGTATTAAGTCAAATATGTTTCAAGATTTGACAAACACTTATACGCGCTTGAAATGATTCTTCTACCGCTATCTGAATTATATGCTTTTCTAAATATCTCTATCAAACATGTACTTGCCTTGAATTGAAAAGGGATACATATTTAATGAATATACTGCTGGTGGCTGGTAAAAAGACTCTTACTAGGAAATGGTTATCACAGGAGAGCCCAACTTTAAATACATGGATGGAAATTACAATGGACATTTACAAAATGGAGAAGATAATAGTATCTGTTACTCATAAGTTGGAACAATTTGATTCAAACTGGGAAAAATGGTTTAGCTGCATAACACCTTATAGACCTGACTTTATTCTCACAAATCAATGAATATGTTGTAAAAAAGAGATCACTCCCTACTTGTACATAGTTTTCTCCTTTTGCTTGTTCTTTCTTTCCTCTCTTTTCTATACCTCAGATAAATATTATGTGGCAAATATGACTATATGATCTATATGTACAATATCTGAAATACATCTTATGAAAATATCTGTTTGATGATGAACTTCAATAAAAATAAATTACAAAAACAAAACTAAAAATGATTGGAGCTGATAAGTCTGAACTCAAAACTCAGACCATTAACACACTTTTACACATTAACTCCACATAACAGGTGTCCTTGTTAGCACTATCTCCCACTTGTTAAATAGTGGAAGCATCCATCAATAATATATTAAGTCCATGAGCTATAATGCCAACTTGTTACAGTAGAAGCTTGCAGAAATTGCAGAGAGTTATCAGCAACCTTTTTAAATGAAATAATACAAAATGACTGCTCCGTAAATTATACGTGGACTAACAGAATGTGGAGTAGAACTTCAGTTCTTGCAATAATTCTTCAGCCCTTTCCATCTGTCTTTTGCTGACTTCATTTCCAATGTTTGTTTCCTTTTGCAGGGTGCCTAATAATGGTTTCTAAGCTAATTCATTTCAATACCTGTATGCCTTTGAAGTGAAAGAGCTGTTAGATGTGTCATTTGCATGTGATATGGTAGCATATCATACTCCCAGATAGACTAATTGATTTCTGAGACTCCATTCCCAATTTGAGTTAAAAAAAATACAAATTGACACAGATTTTGTAGTTAGGAGGAAAAGTAATTGAAAGTTAATAGTTGACAACTTAAGAAGTAGGCAAGTCAAAAAAAATAAAAAACACTGAAGATGCAGCAATCTGAAATAAATGTTAAAGATTCTGCAGAATCTGGATTTATTGACATGTAATATTATCCGTTTAACTAAAATGCTCCATAAAATTGCTACCTAATAATTTTGATAATTCTTCATTTTTACTTGTCAAATATGCTAATTTAGTGACTTCTACAGGAAACTGCAGTTTTTATGCACCTCATAATAAACCTTTGGATATTGGGATATGAATAATAAATAGACCTCCTTTCCACAAATACATAATTAAATTGGTGGAAAACATATCATGAATTATTTGAAAATTTCAGTAGAAAAACAGATGATTTATTAATATCAAACATATATTGGCTCAGAATGTCCTCCCAGGACCTGAACTATGCATAAGGAGATCCCAGCATCAAGTTGAGCTTCCAAGCTGATAGTCTTCAGTAGTGAGGTGAGGGCCTGTACAGTGGCCTTGTCTTGCAGGCCAATGGACATCATGTGCAGTGGGGTTGGTGGGGTGATAGAACGTGTTCTGCCAACAGAAATGAAGAAAAATCTTTGACAGGCCCAAGTTGTCAAAGGTTCAAAATATCCAAAAACACTTAAAAGTTGTGATATAAATAAAACATAAATTTAAATTCATCAAACTCTTCATACAGAAGTTATCTTTAAATTCATTAAAGCAATGCCAAAAATATGAACCAATTAAAAACTTACCTTTTATTGCCTGAAAGTTGCCCTGTGCCTTGAAATGAATGAGCACCTTATTCCTCTGTTCTATTACTTATTTACTTTTTTATTATTTGCATGATTTGTCTTCTTTTACACATTGTTGTTTGTCAGTCTTCGACATTTATAGTTTTCATAAATTCAATTGTATTTCTTTATTTTCCTGTAAATGCCTGCAAGAAAATGAAGCTCAATGTAGTTTATGGTGACACGTGTTCATGTTCTATGATAATAAATTTACCCTGAACTTTGAACTTTGAAGAGCCCAACATCGGATATCAACAAATGCTGGAAGTTCTGGCTGTTAGCTACTTGGTGAGAACTTAAGGTTTATGGATGACAGCTGGTATTCCCTCAGAATCCAGATCAATAACCAATTTAAGAACAACTAGACTTCTACACACATCGCTGCTTGCTAAAAGTGTCCTAAATCCTAATAACCAGTACATACAGCAATAATCCTTTCTCAAGTGCTGTTATGGATGTAACACCCTGGTTAAGATTTTTACTGCTATCCTGTAGGTATTTCATTTTAGCAGTCTGTTATGCTTTTGGCCTGTTTGGATTTGAGCTGAGATAAGAAGAGGCTTTGCTGTTTAACTTGGGAATGTGGTGTCCACCAATCAGGATGGTGGAATTGGGAGAGGGTTCTGGAGAACACTGGTGCAGGGAGGTTTATTTTTATGGGAGCTGGGAGGAGACAGGAGGGAAGATAGCTAAGGATACGGTCCCTGTTGCACAAGGGGCTTTGTGCAGGTGAGTGGCTTCAAGGAGGAAGGAACAATACTCCCATGGGAGACCCATTTGTTCAAGATGGATTTCGAGCAATGTTCAGAAGGTGGTGTGTGCTTTCACACAGACCGAGGGTCCAGTGCATGAATGACAGATAAGTTCAAGATGAGCTCCAACATGAGTGCACATTTGACTGTTTAAGAATAATGGGCCCTTTTTGGTTTTTTTCTTTCTTTTCTCTAACAACTATTTGCTTAAAGTAACCTTCTTAAAAATATTTCTTTATAATTGAATGCAGTGTATGATCTGCTATTTATTGCCGATGGGGGACAGTAAATCTCACAGCATTCACACAAACCTGGGTTCGACTGGGCAGGACATCCAGAGCTCAGAGATTTAGCAGGACCAAATCTGTACACACCCTAGGTGTATGAAGCCTGACCAAATCTGTACACACCCAAGTGTACGAAGCTTGACCAAAGTCGTACACACCCTAGGTGTACGAAGTCTGACCAAAGTTCTACACACCCTAAGTGTACGAAGCCTGAGAAAGGTGGTTTTCTCATCGCAGAGTCCAGTGGCTATTATCGAGGGGCTAACGAACTGCATTTGTAGAGACAACCAATAAAAATGGGTTTCATGGACCTTGCACTTTGCATAATGATTTGTTAATACAAGCTTCATTGTTGTACACCAAAGGTATATGTCTTGTTAAGTTCTTCACCCCTCACAGAAAAGGTAATTTGTACAACTCAGAATGAAACTATTTGGCACATTGAAATCTGTGAACGCTTAAGAAGAGTGACTTGAAGATGGTGATAATACATTGTTTTTAGCTCGGCATTTTTCTTCTCTTTATAGATTTTTATCTAACTGATGTTTGAAAGCTGCTATTAAATCTTCCTTCTGAGCTGTAAGTTTGCAGTGCCAACAAAATTACATTAATCCAAAACACTACAATACTACTTTCTCTTAAGTTCTTGCATATACTCCGACATTGATGTAATCACAAAAAAAATTAACCATTTAACTACCAGCTAAACTAAGAAGACAAATTGTCAAAGAATGAAATTAAGTTTGGAGGATAGATTTTCTCGGAAGTAGTAGTCCAACTTGAGTTATGCGCTGTGTCACATCTCACTGGTTTACACTGATAATTTTAATATTAAAGCCATAGAATTGTGCAGCATAGAAACTGCCCGACTCATCCACCATGACCAATGGTTACCCTTCCATACTAATCCCATCTCTCAGCAAATAGCCCATAGGCTTCCATGCCTTAATGATACAAGTACTTATCTAGACACTACTTAATGCTGTCAGTAACATTGATTCAACCACATTTTCAGGCTTTGCATCTTCTGAGTGAAGACTGACCCTTCACATCCCCTCCGAATCAGAATCAGTTTTATTGTCAAAGACATATGTCATGGAATTCTCTTGTTGCGGCAGTACGGGACAATATATCAAAAATACTCTGCTACAATAAGAAATATTTGGACATAGATACTTAAAGAGGGTGAACTAGTGAAGACGTGTAAGTGTTTATGGGTTTATGGACCATTCAGAAATCTAATAGTGGAGGGGTTGACGCGGCTCCTGAAATGTTGAGTGCATGTCTTTAGTCTCCTGTACCTCCACCCTGGGGCCAGTTGGTTGTGTAGAGCATCAGCACTGGACTTCAAGGCAGATGGTCCTGAATTCAAATCCAGACGGGTCCCAAACTTTACAAAAGCAGTATCTGCAGGGAAGAAAAGCTTGGCAATCTACTTCCATATCTTGTCATGAAAACCCTATGGACCCTATGGTCCATTAGGTCATGAAGAGTTGGACTCAACTTAATGACTGAACAACAACAACAAGCCTCCACTCTGATGGTATTTAAGAGAAGAGGGCATATCCTGAATGGTAAGGGTCTTTACTAATAGGATGGCGTGTTCTTGAACTTTGCCTTTTGAAAATGTCCTCACAGGTAGGGTGTCAAGTGTCCATGATGGAACTGGCTGAGTTTATGAACCTTGGCAGCTTCGTTTGATCCTGTGTATTGGAGCCTTCCTCCTAGATGGTGATACCTGGAGTCTTTGATGACATATCTTCTCAAACTCATAATGAAATATAGCTGCCTTTTTCATTGATTGTAGCAACATGTTCAGTCCAGGATAGAACATCTGAGACACTGACACCAGGAACTTGAAGTTGTTCACCCTTCTCACTGCTGGCCCCTCAAAGAGGATCGGTGTGTGGTTTCTGAACTTCCACTTCCTGAAACACACAATTAGTTTCTAGGTTTTATTAACATTGAGAGCAAAGGTATTGTTCCAACATGACTCAACCAACCAATCTATCTTACTCCTCCTCAGCACTATCTGAGATTCTCCCAACAACAGTTGTACCATGAAAGAATTTATAGATGGAGTTTGAGAACATTTCTTCTCCCTTACTCTTTAGTTTTATCTACCTCCTGATATAAGAAAGCTTCCTGTAGTTTACTCTATCTATACTCATCATAATCTTATGTTATTTACTTTCTCCTCCCTCGAACTACCTCTGTTCCATGGAGAAAAGACCTAGCTTTTCCAGTCTCTTCTCTTAACCATTCTATCCCAGAACACATCCTCTGCACCTGTTCAGTGCAATCACATCCCTTCTACAGCATGGTGACCAGAAATGCATGCAGTATACCAGCTGAGATCTGACCGAGGTTTTATAAAGTGTGGAGCAGAGCTTCCATCTTTCTGTGTTCAAATCCATTATTCTCACTTGTTTACTTCTACAAGGCTTGTACTTATATTCCAAGATCTCTCTCTTTCTCAATATTCACTAGGACCGTATCATCCATTGTGTATGTCCTAGCCTCATTATTACTCCTAAGTCTTATTGCCTTGTACTGGATTTATCTGGATTAAACACCAACTGATAGTTTTCATCCCACTTCCCCCACACATCAATATCCTTCCTGCAGCCTAAAGCTGCCTTCACACCTACTGTATCTGTTAATGCTTAAACAACAAAGACAAGATTTTCCTTCATTTTAACAAGTTTACTTTCTCCATTCACATTCAGCACTCAAGGGCTTCCATTTCCTCACCCCCAGTCCCCTTCCCTCCCATCTGTTTTCAACATCATTTCCTTAATCTTTTTGTACCAGTACAATCATGCATCTGCTAGACCATACAGACACTCTATGTGTTTCCAGTGTTCCTTCACTTCGCTTTAGGCAGGGATTGAATGTAGGTGTCACATGACAGCTCCATTCCCTGCAGCAACGTGGATATTATGTCCATTTGAATGGGGTTGCCAATGTTTTTGATATATCATTGAGAGGAGTAGTCAGACAGACTCTAATGCGCTTGTTGGTGAATTTTTTTGGAGTTCTTTAATGTTACTTCCCTCAAACATCTAGCCACCAGATATGCTTTTGGGGTAATTCCTGTTGGTGTTACTTTCAGGATGCACACCCATCTCGTAGATACTGTCTTTTGGCCAATGTCTCCAACTTCCTCAAACACTCCATTATTTCTCCAACTACTGATTTCATCCTGTTTTGCAGATTCAGATGACACCTTCTTAGTTTCTAGAATATATTCACCTTGTCAATTCTCAGATGGTCCAGCTTGATCTATACTTGGTTCAATATGAAGTCTGTCTACACGTGAGATGTTGGCTGATCCTGCAGTACCTGTGGCCATGCCTGGTTCTAGTTAATTCAAGTTGTATCAATTTATGTTTCTCCTGAACAGTCCTGCCAAAAGATGTCAGCCCGAAGTGTCGACTGTACTTTTATCCATAGATGCTGCCTGGTCTGTTGAGTTTCTCCCAGTGGCTTTGCCTGTTCATCCTAAGACTTCAGCTTTGTATGAGATACCAGTGTTTTGCTCTACAAATCTCACAGTTTGTCCTGTTTTAAGATTGAAGCTTTCATGGTGCTCTTGCACTTGTGATGATTTCTGTTCAAGCAAGACTTTTCAGTACCCAACTGTACTCTCTTCAGAACTGCCATTGCCACTGTTGAGCAATTTTGCTGGGTCCTCATCTGCACTCTCCTCAGCACTGTCTGTGCTATGTGACACTATCAGGTAAATGTTTTTCATTTGTTTTGTGTCATTCTCCATGGAGTTCTGATCATCTTCAGATTGTGCTTTACATAGTCTGGAATGATGCATTCTCACAATGTACCTCCATGTCTCACAAAAGCAACAACTTCATTCTGACCAATCACAACTCCAAGACCTTTCTATTCTGTATAGTCTGCTGTTTTGTAATACACTTTGTTCCCTGTCTCATATATCTCATCTGTGCGATGGAGTTATGCCATCAGTATTCTTCGAATTCTTTCTGAACACTTTGCCTCAATGAAAGCCTTCCCTGATGCATGCAAAGCCAAAATATGCAGGTGGTCTGTCAATCAGTGCAGAAGGGAAGGTTTGGATTCTGGCGCAACACTAGTTGTTACGGGTTATAACCCTGTATGCTGTGCGTGGTATTCTTTGGCATAAGGGCCCAGTCCAGGGCTGTGTTCCAATCACAGCTACTGCTTTTCTTTACCTTTAGCGTTATTTCATCAAGCATTTGATTTTGTCGCTCCAGAAGTCCATTGATCCAAGAATCGAAGCAAAAGGCGGAGAGGGAAGAAGTAAAGGCATCTCGGAGAGAAGCCGTTTTTTTTTTAACTGATCAGGGAAAAGAGGCTAGACTGTGCAGGCGCATGACGTAGCGTGCCAAAGGTTTAAAAACGAGAGGTACGTCACGTGCCTGCGTAGTGTAGCCTCTTTTCCCTAATTAAAAAAAACGGCTCTTCCCTTGCCACCTCTTGCTTCGATTTAAAAGACTGTTGAAAACTTCCTGTGGCCGTTCCAATCAATACAGTTTTGGATGCTGTCAGTGGGGATGACCTACCAGGGACAAGTTGCAGTGGTTGCATCTCTGGCACCCAGACTGGACCTTCAGCTCAGAAGGGAAGGAGGGAAAAGAGGAGAGCAGTAGTGATAGGGGATTCGGTAGTTAGGGGGACAGATAGGAGGTTCTGTGGAAGAGATTGAGAATCCCGGATGGTCTGTTGCCTCCCTGGTGCCAGGATCTGCGTTATCTCGGATCGATTTCTCAATATTCTCAAGAGAGAGGAGGAGCAGACAGATATTGTGGACCATGTAGGGATCAATGACGTGGGTAGAAAGAGTGAGGAGGTCCTGAATGGTGAGTTTAGGGAGTTAGGCGCCAAGTTAAAGGACAGGACTTCCAGGATAGCAATCTCAGGATTGCTACTAGTGCCATGTGCAGGTGGGTTTAGAAATAGTAAGATAGCACAGATTAACATATGGCTGAAGACATGGTGCAAGAGGGAGGGCTTCAGATTTATAGATAATTTGGCAGTTTTCCAGGGAAGGTGGGACCTGTTCCGGCAGGACGGTTTACATCTAAACTGGAGGGGGATAAATATTCTTGCAGGTGGGTATGCTAGGGAGGCTCCAGTGGATTTAAACTAGATACAAGGGGAGGAGGGGAACCGGAGTGTAGGAATCGATGTGTGGGAGAAGGAAGAAAAAGAAGATAATAAACTTGTTTGCACTGTTAGAGATAAACAGAGAGGAAGATGTGGAAAATTTCTTAAATGCACTTTTTTTAATGCTCGGAGCATTGTAAGAAAGGTGGATGAGCTTAGAGCATGGATTGATACCTGGAAATATGATTCTGTAGCTATTAGTGAAACATAGTTCCAGGATGGGTGTGATTGGCAACTAAATATTCCTGGATTTCGTTGCTTCAGCCGTGATAGAATCAGAGCGCAAAAGGGGGAGGTGTTGTATTGCTTGTCAGAGAAAATATTACAGCGGTGCTCTGGCAGGATACATTAGAGGGTGGAATTGAGGAATGGGAAAGGTATAGTAACACTTATAGGGGTGTATTATAGAACACCTAATGGAGAGCCAGAATTGGAGGAGCAAATTTGTAAGGAGATAGCAGATATTTGTAGTAAGCACAGGGTTGTGATTCTGGGAGATTTTAATTTTCCACACATAGACTGGAAAGCCCATTCTGTAAAAGGGCTGGATGGCTTGGAGTTTGTAAAATGTGTGCAGGATAATTTTTTGCAGCAATACATGGAGGTACCAACTAGAGAAGGGGCAGTGTTGGATCCCCTGTTAGGGAATGAGATAGGTCAGGTGACGGAGGTATATACTGGGGAGCACTTCAGGTCCAGTGATCACAATGCCATTAGTTTCAATATAATTATGGAGAAGAATAGAACTGAACCTAGGGTTGAGATTTTTGATTGGAGAAAGGCTAACTTTGAGGAGATGTGAAAGGATTTAGAAGGAGTGGTTTGGGGCAATTCATTTTTTGGGAAGGATGCAATGAAGAAATGGAGGTCATTTAAAGATGAATTTTTGAGGGTACAGAATCTTTATGTTCCTGTTAGCTTGAAAGGAAAGGTTAAAAGTTTGAGAGAACCATAGTTTTCAAGGGAGATTGGAAACTTGTTTCAGAAAAAGAGGGAGATCTACAATAACTATAGGCAGCATGGAGTAAATGAGTTGCTTAAGGAAAATAAAGAATGTAAAAATAATCTTAAGAAAGAAATTAGAAAGGCTAAAAGAAGATATGTGGTTGCTTTGGCAAGTAAGGTGGAAGTAAATCCAAAGGGTTTCTACAGTTGTATCAATAGCAAAAGGATAGTGAGGGATAAAATTGGTCCCTTAGATAATCAGAGTGGACAGCGATGTGTGGAGCCAAAAGAGATGGGGGAGATTTTGAACAATTTCTTTTCTTCGGTATTCAATAAGGAGAAGGATATTGAATTGTGTAAGGTAAGAGAAACAAGTAGGGAAGTTATGGAAACTATGACAATTAAAGAGGAGGAAGTGCTGGCACTTTCAAGGACTATAAAAGTGGATAAATCTCCAGTTCCTGACAGGATATTTTCCTAGAACCTTGAGGGAAGTTAGTGTAGAAATAGCAGGGGCTCTGACAGAAATATTTCAAATGTCATTAGAAACGGGGATGGTGCTGGAGGATTGGCATACTGTTCATGTTGTCCCATTGTTTAAATAGGGTTCTAAGAGTAAACCTAGAAATTATAGGTGTGTAAGTTTGATGTCAGTGGTGGGTAAATTAATGGAAAGTATTCTTAGAGATGGTATATATAATTATCTGGATAGACAGGGTCTGATTAGGAACAGTCAGCATGGATTGGTGCGTGGAAGGTCATGTTTGACAAATCTTACAGAATTTTTTGAAGAGATTACGAGGAAAGTTGACAAGGGTAAAGCAGTGGATGGTGTCTATATGGACTTAAGTAAGGCCTTTGACAAGGTTCTGCACGGAAGGTTAGTTAGGAAGGTTCAATCTTTAGGTGTTAATATTGAAGTAGTAAAGTGGATTCAACAGTGACTGGATAGGAGATGCCAGAGAGTAGTGGTGGATAACTGTTTGTCAGGTTGGAGGCCGGTGACTAGTGGTGTGCCTCAGGGATCTGTACTGGGTCCAATGTTGTTTGTCATATACATTAATGATCTGGATGATGGGGTGGTAAATTGGATTAATAAGTATGCAGATAATACTAAGCTAGGTGGCATTGTGGATAATGAAGTAGATTTTCAAAGCTTGCAGAGAGAGTTAGGCCAGTTAGAAGAGTTGGCTGAAAGATGGCAGATGGAGTTTAATACTGATAAGTGTGAGGTGCTACGTTTTGGTAGGACTATTCAAAATATGACACATGTGGTACATGGTAGGGCATTGAGGAATGCAGTAGAACAGAGTGATCTGGGAATAATGGTGCATAGTTCCCTGAAGGTGGAATCTCATGTGGATAGGTTGGTGAAGAAAGCTTTTGGTATGCTGGCCTTTATAAATCAGAGCACTGAGTATAGGACTTGGGATGTAATGTTAAAATTGTACAAGGCATTGGTAAGGCCGAATTTGGAGTATTGTGTACAGTTCTGGTCACTGAATTATAGGAAAGATGTCAACAAATTAGAGAGAGTACAGAGGAGATTTACTAGAATGTTACCTGGGTTTCAGCACCTATGTTACAGAGAAAGGTTAAACAAGTTAGGTCTTTATTCTTTGGGGTGTGGAAGGTTCAGGGAGGACTTGATAGTGATATTTAAAATTATAAGGGGGATAGATAGAGTTGACGTTGATATGCTTTTTCTACTGAGAGTAGGGGAGATTCAAATAAGAGGACATGAGTTGAGAGTTACGGAGCAAAAGTTTAGGGGTAACACGAGGGGGACCTTCTTTACTCAGAGAGTGGTAGCTGTGTGGAATGAGCTTCCAGTAGAAGCAGGTAGAAGCAGGTTCGATATTGCCATTTAAAATAAAATTGGATAGGTATATGGACAGGAAAGGAATGGAGGGTTATGGGCTGAGTGCCAGTTGGTGGGACTAGGTGAGAGTAAGCATTCAGCATGGACTAGAAGATCTGAGATGGCCTGTTTCCGTGCTGTAATTGTTATATGGTTATATGATTGTTTGCCCTTGTTGTTTTTGTTTCAATGTTAATGTTTTCTACTATATCTCTGAATTCAAAACAGAATGCAATCTAAATGATGGGCATGTGGATTGCAATGCCAGTGGCAGTGGTGGAAGCGGATACAATAGGGTCTTTTAAGAGCCTCTTAGATAGGTACGTACAGCTTAAAAAAATCAAGGGCTTAGCACTAGGGAAACTCTAGGCAGTCTCTGGAGTAAGTAACACTGTGGGCCAAAGGGCCTGTAAGGTGTTGTAAATTTTCCTGTTCTATGTTCATCATTATTAAATGTTCACCATTATTGCTAAAGCCTTTCTGAGGTGGGCTGTGCAAACCATAAAGTTTATTTAATATTTCTAAGGCTGTCTTTGTAATTACAATGCTATTGGCACAACAACGTGTGAACTCATCTGTGATGCAGAGGTACCACACTCCTTGCTCCAGTTCATGTAGGCCTACGGCTACAATTTCATTGTATTCTGATACTACTGGCAAACCAACCTCAAGCTTGGGTTTGGGTTTTCCAAACATTTGACATGCCTGACAGCTGTCCATTACCTGCTTTAGAATGGAAAAATAGTCTGCACCTTTGTTTCCCGAACTCCTGAGCAGTTTCTGAGTTTTTCAGTCAAAGCCTGTCGAAACTGCTTGTGAAGC
Source organism: Hypanus sabinus (assembly GCF_030144855.1). Lineage (NCBI taxonomy): Eukaryota > Metazoa > Chordata > Chondrichthyes > Myliobatiformes > Dasyatidae > Hypanus > Hypanus sabinus. The sequence goes on along the minus strand of NC_082707.1, from coordinate 151,640,124 downwards.
TAGAGCAACACTTTGCATTTCACATCAGGGCCATGTTCTCTGTGACAGTTAGTTCTTCATTCTCACATTGATTCTCAGTAATGTCTTTGTAATGTATATATCTATTAGAGCAATAACTCCCCTTAGCATTCTGTATGATCTGATGTCTATGCATGCATATTGATCTGTTGTCTGCAATGGTACATTGTTCACTCTCCATCTCTTGCTGCAATGTGAATACACCAGTTTAAACTATCTCCTGCATGAAGGCCTTTATTTAATCGATATGTACAGTGGCATGCAAAAGTTACTGTGAATAGTTAAGTGAGTAAAAGATGACCTGATTTCCAAAAGGCATAAAGTTAAAGATGATACATTTCTTTAATGTTTCAAGCAAGATTACTTTTTTATTTTCATCTTTTACAGTTTCAAAACAACAAAAAAGGAAAAGAGCTTGAAGTAAAAGTTTGGGCACCCTGCATGGTCAGTATTTAGCAATGCCCCCTTTGGTAAGTATCTCAGCTTGTAAATGCTTTCTGTAGCCTGCTAAGAGTCTTTCAATTCTTGTTTGGGGGATTTTCGCCCATTCTTCCTTGCAAAACGCTTTTAGTTCAGTAAGATTCTTGGGCCGTCTTGCATGCACTGACTCTTTTGAGGTCTAGCCACAGATTTTCGATGGTTTATGTTGGGGGACTGTGAGGGCCATTCCAAAAGCTTCAGCTTGCACCTCTTGAGGTAGTCCATTGTGGATTTTGAGGTGTGTTTAGGATCATTATCCTGTTGTAGAAGCCATCCTCTTTTCATCTTCAGCTTTTTTTTTTTTTACAGATGGTGTGATGTTTGCTTCCAGAATTTGCTGTTATTTAATTGAATTCATTCTTCCCTCTACCAGTGAAATTTTCCCCATGCCAGAGGCTGCAACATAAGCCCAAAGCATGATCGATCCACCCCCGTGCTTAATAGTTGGAGAGGTGTTCTTTTCATGAAATTCTGCACCCTTTTTTCTCCAAACATACCTTTGCTTATTGCAGCCAGAAAGTTCTATTTTAACTTCATCAGTGCAAACCACCAAAGATGTTATGCATGTGACAGATCTTTCCATTATACAAATAACTACTAGTTCAAAAAAAAAGTCTGCAGAAAGTTTCACAGACTAGGTCAGTTAGAGAGAGTGTGCAAGCCAGACAAAAACCACAACTAAAGAGAAAAAAGACATTGAGTAAAAAGCTTCACACACACTAAGCAAATGCATAAAGTGACCGAATGCAAAATAGACAACACAGTGTATGGCAAACATGAGCTGTCATGGCAAGAACTGCATAGTATTGCTGAAGCAGATCACAAAATCGACTGGGTTGCAATAGATGTGTCAGATGTAAAACTGAAAATGGAGCTGGATACAGGGTCATCTTTGTCTATAATTTCAGAGGCTGACTACAATAGACTGCTTTTTAAGATATTATTCGAGAAGAAGTCCTCAGTGATGGTAATGACTTACACAGGCAAAAAAAAAATGTGTCTCTCAAAGACAAACTGAAAGTGAATGTGATGTATGGAGGCCAACACAGCAGTTAGAGCTTTATGTATTGAAAAGTGGAGGGCCAGTACTTTTTGGATGTGAATGGTTGAGAAAAATCCAACTAGACTGGCATTTAGTCAAAGGTCTCAATTGGCATCAACATGCAACTGCAGCCCAAATCTTAGTACTAACCAGAGACTGTCATAGCAGCTTAATGCTAATGAGAAGGTGTTTGAGAAGGGTATTGGTGCACTCAAGAGCATGAAGGCCAGAGTTGAACTGGATGAAGCAGCAACACCAAGATTTCATAAAATGTGTCCAATACCTTACACACTAAAGCGTGTCCTAAAGTGGATGCTGGACTTCAGAGTTTGGAGGTGTCTGTAATTCTCTCCAAGGTTGAGTGGAGTAATTGGGCCATGTCCGTTGTCCTGGTGATCAAGAAAGGAAAATCCAGAGATATTCGCATATGTGGGTATTTCAAGGTAAGCATCAATCCGATGCTGCGTACTGTGCTGTATCCCCTGCTACGGATAAAAGACATTTTGTTTCTTTGGCAGGTGGGGAATAGTTTTCAAAGAATGACTTGTCACAAGCCTATCTGCAAATAGAGATTGAGGAGTCAAGCAGCAATTTCCTTATCCACAAGAGACTGTTCTACTATAATCATCTTGTCTTTGGCATCACATTGGCTCCAGCAATTTGGCAAAGAGCAATTCCAAGTGCTTCAAGGTCTCCCAGGAACACAATGTCACATTGATGGCGTCATTGTGACCAGTAAGAATGATGAAGAGCACCTTCAGAACCTTGGTAAAGTGCTTACCAGGCTGAGTAAGTATAGCCTGCATGCAAAGAGAGAAATGTCAGCATTTCAAGGATGTGGAGGTTGGACAGGAGGTCCTTGCGCGTGTTTTCTGAGAAGACAAGTGGACACCCGGTAGGATATTTACAAGAACTGGACCACCAATGTACGCAGTTGTTGGAGATCAGACATGGAGACGTCGTGTGGACCAGATACTGGATACTCAAACAAAGAACGTTCCTGAGTTGATTTAATCCAACAAGATGGATACATTACAATCACCGAACTTACCCCTCAGTGATGATCATGTTACTGACAGCAACATGACACTGGCAACTGAGGACATTGTCTTAGACAAGACACCTCCCAAATCTGATGCCACTCCACAGATTCAGAGGTGCTTTGCTGAAAGAAAAGCAACGCCACTCAATAGACTGAAGCTTCAGGAGAGTGAAGTTAGTTATGGACAGTTATTTGAATATAGTTTGTGAAAGGCAAATTGAATGTTTTGTAGATATACCGTTTTATGTTACATTAATCTAAAAGGGGAGAAAGTGTAATATATGGATGTATTTCTTTTAGAACAATGACTTCCCTTAGCACTACATGTGATCTGTTGTCTACACATGCACATTGTTTTCTCTCTCTCTCTCGCTGCAATGTGAATACACCAGTTTAAGCAATCTCCTGTATGCGATTTAATCAACATATGGTTGCACAGTCTCAACAGTCTTTATCTAGAATGTCCATACAGTAACATCCAGAACAGGTGACTTCAAGAGAGACCAGCTGTTGAAGTATCATTGCTTGGTCCTTCTCCATATCCTGTACTGTTCCTGCCAGCTTTAGGGAAGTTTTACTTAAGAGTAGTGGAATGTTCACTGGTACCACCTCCATTTCAATGTAACAATTTCTCTGCCCTATTTTTGTGGGAATTTTCACTTTTAGTAGAATATACAATACTTCTCTCTCCAACTTTGTCACTGTGTGTACCTGGGCACACCGGTTTCTGCACTTCATTCTGGTTTAGTTCACTCAAATGTGTAACAAACCTTTTTTCTCCACACACTGCACATGCATGCTGTATCAATAACCAGTGGTTCCTAGAAATTCTATCAACAAAATCTCTGCATTAGACGTCTGCATTAGTAAGTGATTCCTTCACAAACATTGTTTTATGGCATTCTTCTACATCAGATTTGTTATTTCCTTCAGTGTGCCTAACTTGCTCAGTTCTTTGTGGTCAATTTCTTGCCCAGTGCTAAGTAGTTTGACAAACCGAACATTTCAATCTCCTGCCATACTTGTTTAGTGGATTTGTGCCAGGTAGTGGTACCCTCGGCTGGTCACTCTGGGACCTACGCTTGCTGCTCTCTCATTTCTGCTCAGTGAAGTATGCGGTTTGTTGACTCAAACTAATTCCAGCTGTTGATTTGGTGGCTTTTTCTTCAAAACTCCTCTTCAATGTGATTTCTTAGATGCAAATGTAAGTTCTGTACATACAGTTGACGCTAGCTGTCTGTCCTTTATGTATAGACATGCAGTATCCAACATCTTAAAAGCAAATACTTTACTGTGTCAGGAAGCTCCGCTTTGTATTTATACATGTGACTGCACTTTTGTTCAAAATCAATAATATAATCCAGCCATATTTCTACAACAGTCTCTGGAAATTTTGTCAAAGTTTCAAAATCCCATATAAATCCAATCCTTTTCTTCCTGCAGAAAAACTGAGTCAAGTGCATTTATTAGCATAGACACAGAAACATAGAAAACCTACAGCACAATACAGACCCTTTGGCTCATAAAGCTGTGCCAAACGTGTCCTTACCTTAAATCTACCTAGGCTTACCCTTAGCCCTCTATTTTTCTAAGTTCCATGTACCTATCCAGGAGTCTCTTAAAAGACCCTATATTTTCCACCTCCACCACCGCCGGCAACCCATTCCACACACTCACCACTCTCTGCTTAAAAAACTTACCCCTGACATCTCCTCTGTGCCTACTTCCAAGCACCACTCATGCTAGCCATTTCAGACCTGGCAAATAGCCTCTGGCTATCCACACGATCAATGCCTCTCATCATCTTATACACCTCTGTCAGGTCACCTCTCATCCTCCATTCCTCCCAGGAGAAAAGGCTGAGTTCACTCAACCTATTTTCATAATGTATGCTCCTCAGTCCATGCAACATCCTTGTAAATCTCCTCTGCACCTTTTCTATGGTTTCCACATCCTTCCTGTGGTGAGGTGACCAGTATTGAGCACAGTACTCCAAGTGGGGTCTGCCCAGGGTCCTATATAGCTGCAACATTACCTCTTGGCTCCTAAGCTCAATCCCACGATTGATGAAGGCCAATGCACTGTATGCCTTCTTAACCACACTGTCAACCTGTGCAGTAGCTTTGAGTGTCCTATGGACTTAGACCCCAAGATCCCTCTGATCCTCCACACTGCCAAGAATCTTACCATTAATGCTATATTCTGCCATCATATTTGACCTACCAAAATGAACCACCTCACACTTATCTGGGTTGAACTCCATCTGCCACTTCTCAGCCCAGTTTTGCATCCTATCAATGTCCCGCTGTAAGCTCTGACAGCCCTCCACACTCTCCACAACACTCCAAACTGAAATTCCCACTCTTCACTCTTCCACTCTTCCCAAAAGCAACAGTTTAACAGAAAGGGCCTGCTTCTCCTTTTTGAGCTCCACAACGCAGGTCCATACTTCAATGTCATTTTCCCAGCTTTCATAAGGCTTGCTCTCGTAGAATGCGGGGGTGAACCTGTAATTGTAAACCACAGTTAATGTTTGAACAACAAAACCAAGATTTTCTTTTGTTTTAACAACTTGACTTTCTCCATTCATATTCAATACACAAAGGCTCCCATTTTCTTACCCCTAATATGCTTACTTTCTCCCCTCACATGCATGCCCTGAACAGGGAAAGTGCACATCCAAACTAAATGCTTACATAGCCCAAATGAACAGATCTCAACACTATCATCAATTTTGCCAATCTTTGCATCATTTGCGAACCAGCTGATGATACTGATCTGTGAGTCTTACTTCAGTGGTTGGTAAGTTGATGGAAAAGATCCTGAGAGTCAGGATTTATGAGCATAATATGGTTAGGAATAGACAATAGGTGCAGAAGTAGACCATTCGGCCCCTCGAGTCTGCACCGCCATTCTGAGATCATGGCTGATCATTCACTATCAATACCCAGTCCCTGCCTTGTCCCCATATTCCTTGATTCCCCTATCCATCAGATATCTATCCAGCTCCTTCTTGAAAGCATCCAGAGAATTGGCCTCCACCATCTTCCGAGGCAGTGCATTCTACACCTCCACAACTCTCTGGGAGAAGAAGCTCTTCCTCAACTCTGTTTTAAATAACTGACCTCTTATTCTCAATCCATGCCCTCTGGTACTGGACTCTCCCAACATCTGGAACATATTTCCTGCCTCAATCCTATCAAATCCTTTAATTATCTTAAACGTTTCAATCAGATTCCCTCTCAATCTCCTCAATTCCAGCGTGTACAAGCCCAATCTCTCCAATCTCTCTGCGTAAGACAGCCCTGCCATCCCAGGAATCAACCTAGTGAATCTACGCTGCACTTCCTCAATTGCCAGAATGTCCTTCCTTAAACCTGGAGACCAAAACTGTACACAATATTCCAGGTGTGGTCTCACCAGGGCCCTGTACAAATGCAAAAGAACATCCTTGCTCTTGTATTCAATTCCCCTTGAAACAAAGGCCAACATTCCATTTGCCCTCTTCACTGCCTGTTGCACTTGCTCATTCACCTTCATTGACTGGTGAACTAGGACTCCTAGGTCTCTTTGCATTTCTTCCTTACCTAACTCTACACCGTTCAGACAATACTCTGCCCTCTTGTTCCTGCTTCCAAAAAGGATAACTTCACATTTATTCACATTGAATGACATCTGCCAAGTATCTGCCCACTCACCCAGCCTATCCAAGTCTCCCTGTATTCTCCTAACGTCCTCTTCGCATGTCACACTGCCACCCAGTTTAGTATCGTCAGCAAACTTGCTGATATAGTTTTCAATGCCCTCATCTAAATCATTGACATAAATCGTAAAGAGCTGTGGTCCCAATACAGAGCCCTGTGGTACCCCACTAGTCACCTCCAGCCAGTCTGAGAAACACCCATTCACTGCTACCCTTTGCTTTCTATCTGCCAACCAGTTTTCTATCCATGTTGAAAACCTGCCCCCAATGCCATGAGCTCTGATTTTACTCACCAATCTCCTATGTGGCACCTTATCGAATGCCTTCTGAAAATCTAGGTACACAACATCCACTGGCTTACCCTCATCTAACATCCTTGTTACACCCTCAAAAAACTCCAACAGATTAGTCAAGCATGATTTGCCCTTGGTAAATCCATGCTGGCTCGGCCTAATCCTATTTCTGCCATCTAGATGTGCCACTATTTTGTCCTTAATAATGGACTCAAGCATCTTCCCCACGACTGACGTTAGGCTAACAGGGCGATAGTTCTCCGTTTTCTCCTTCCCTCCCTTCTTGAAAAGTGGGAAAACATTAGCCACTCTCCAATCTTCAGGAACTGATCTTGAATCTAAGGAACATTGGAAAATGATTACCAATGCATCCGCAATTTCCTGACCCACCTCTTTTAGAACCCTCGGATGCAGACCATCTGGACCCGGGGATTTATTAGCCTTCAGTCCTACCAGTCTATTCATCACAGTTTCTTTCCTAATGTCAATCTGTCTCAATTCCTCTGATATCTTATGACCCTGGCCCATCCATACATCTGGGAGATTGCTTGTGTCCTCCCTGGTGAAGACAGATCTAAAGTATGCATTAAATTCTGTTGCCATTTCCCTGTTTCCCATAACAATTTCTCCCAATTCATTCTTCAAGGGGCCAACATTGTTCTTAATTATCTTCTTTCTCTTCACATAGCTAAAAAAGCTTTTGCTATCCCCTTTTATATTCCTGGCTAGACTGAGCTCATACCTGATTTTTTTCTCTCCGTATTGCTTTTTTAGTTAAGATCTGCTGTTCCTTAAAACTTTCCCAATCATCTGTATTCCCACTCATCTTAGCCCTGTCATACTTCTTTTTCTTTAATGCTATACAATCTCTGACTTCCTTTGTCAACCACTGTGGCCCCTTCCCCCTCTTTGAATCCTTCCTTCTCATTGGAATGAACTGCATTTGCATCTTTTGTATTATGCCCAAGAATATCTGCCACTGCTGATCCACTGTCTTTCCTGCCAGGGCAACCGCCCATTTAACTTTGGCCAGCTCTTCCCTCATGGCTCCATAGTCTCCTTTATTTAATTGCAACACTGACACCTCTGATCTGCCCCTATCCCTCTCAAATTGTAGATAAAAACTTATCATGTTATGATCACTACTTCCTAATGGCTCCTTTACTTCAAGATCACTTATCAATTCCTGTTCATTACACATCACCAAGTCCAAAATAGCCTCGTTCCTGGTTGGCTCAAGCACAAGCTGTTCCAAAAATACATCCCTTAGACACTCCACATACTCCCTATCCTGGGGTCCAGCACCTACCTGATTCTCCCAGTTCACCTGCATGTTGAAATCTCCCATAACGACTGCATTACCTTTAGCACATGCCAATGTTAACTCCCTAATCAACTTGTACCCAATATCCACGCTACTGTTTGGGGGCCTGTACACAACACCCATTAGGGTCTTTTTACCCTTACTGTTCCTCAGCTCAATCCACACAGACTCTACTTCCCCTGTTCCCAAGTCACCTCTTGCTAAGGACTGAATCTCATTCCTCACCAACAGGGCCACCCCACCCCCTCTTCCCATATTTCTGTCTCTACGATAGCACGTATACCCTGGTACACTCAATTCCCAGGCCTGATCCCCTTGCAGCCATGTCTCCGTTATCCCAACAATATCGTAGTTCCCCATTTTCATCTGAGCTTCAAGCTCATCTGTCTTATTTCTGACACTACGCGCATTCAAGTATAGAATTCTTAGCCCATTCCTCCTCTCTTTGCTTAAAACACTGTCTACTGTACCTAACCCAGCTCCTTGAACTTCCATCGGGCAAATTGCACCCTGAATTTTGATGACCTTCTCAAGATCACCCAAACCTTGTACACATTTAATTCCATGCACCTTCTGACCAACCCTCTGGATCTGGATCCCTGCCCCCTGCACATCTAGTTTAAACCCCCCCGAGCAGCACTGGCAAATACTCCTGCAAGAATGTTAGTACCCCTCCGGTTCAGATGTAGACCATCCCTTCGAAACAGATCCCAATGTCCCTGGAACAAAGACCAATTATCCAAAAACCTGAACCCTTCCTTCCTGCACCATGCACTCAGCCTCTTATTAATGTGCATAATCATTCTATTCTTCGCCTCACTCGCACGTGGCACAGGTAGCAATCCCGAGATTGTCACCCTGGAGGTCCTGCCTTTCAGCTTCACTCCTAACTCCCTGAACTCTCTAAGCAGGACCCCCTCATTCACCTTACCTACATCATTGGTCCCTACATGGACCACTACATCTGGGTTCATGCCCTCACTCTCAAGAATAGCCTGCACCCGATCTGAGATGTCCCGGACCCTGGCACCAGGGAGGCAACATACCATCCGAGACTCCCGATCTGCCCCACAAAATCTCCTATCTGCCCCCCTAACTATAGAGTCCCCTAAAACTATCGCTCTCTTCTCTTCCCTCCTCCCCTTTCTAGTTGAGGGTTCAACCTCTGTGCCAGAGGCAGGACCACTACAACTCATTCCTGGTAGGTCATCCCCATCAACAGTATCCAGTACGGTATACTTATTGTTAATGGGAATGGCCGCAGGGGTGCTCTGCTCTCTCTGCCTGCTCCCCCTGCCTCTCTGGACCGTCACCCATCTGCCTACTTCTTGGTTTTTTGGTGTGACTACCTCCTGATAACTCCTATCTATCTCTGCCTCTGCCTCACGAATGATCCGTAGTTCATCCAGCTCCCGCTCCAACTCCCTAACTCGGGCTGATAGGAGCTGCAGCTGGACGCACCTTTTGCAGGTGTGGTCATCAGGGACAACTGTGTTGACCCTGACCTCCCACATACTGCATACGGAGCACACCACTGCTCTGACTGTCTCCCCCATACCTGAACTGGATTAATAGAATAAGTCTAAAAAGCACCTAGTGACCTTACCTTCTTCCCCTCAGCGAGCAATCACACAAGCTTACCGAAGTCCCTTTATGCCGAAGCCCACTTAGCCAAAGCCCAGGACTCTGCTTCCACGGACTCCGCTGCCTGCTCGACGCTGCCCGCTCTGAAAAGAAGTCCTGCCTTTTAAAGTGCGCGCTCGACGCTGACGTCACTCGCGCCTGCGCAGTTCCTCCTCCTCCACAGGTATTGACCAGGTAGGCTTAAATCCTACCTACACGGTCGAATTCTCTGAGCTCCCAGCTGAATCACAAGCTGTAACTTGCTCCCGATTCAAATGACCACTCTGAATAGTCAGCATGGATAGGAATAGTCAGCATGGCTTTGTAAAAGACAGGTCATGCCTTACGATCCTGATTGAACTACTGAGGATGTGACTAAACATATAGATGAAGGTATTGATGTAGTGTATATGGAATTTAGCAAGGTATCCTAAGCAAGGCTTATTGAGAAAGTAAGGAGGCGTGGGATCCAAGGGGACCTTGCTTTGTGGATCCAGAATTGGCTTGCCCACAGAAGGCAAATTGTGGTTGTAGACAGGTCATATTCTGCATGGAGGTTGGTGACCAGTGGTGTGCCTCAGGGATCTGTTCTGGGACCCCTTCTGTTCATGATTTTTATAAATGACCTGGATGAGGAAGTGGATGGATGGGTTAGTAAGTTTGCTGATGACACAAAGGTTGGGGGTGTTGTGGATCGTGTGGAGGGCTGTCAGAGGTTGCAGCGGGACATTGATGGAATGCAAAACTGGGCTGAGAAGTAGCAGATGGAGTTCAATCCAGATAAGTGTGAGGTGGCTCATTTTGGTAGGTCAAATATGATGGCAGAATATAGTATTTATGGTAAGACTCTTGGCAGTGTGGAGGATCACAGGGATCTTAGTCCATAGGACAATCAAAGCTGCTGCGCAAGTTGACTGTGTGGTTGAGAAGACATATGGAACATTGGCCTTCATCAACCGTGGGATTGAGTTCAAGAGCCGAGGGGTAATGTTACAGCTGTAGAGGACCCTGGTCAGACCCACTTGGAGTACTGTGCTCAGTTCTGGTCTACAGGAAGGATATGGAAACCATAGAAAGGGTGCAGAGGAGATTTACAAGGATGTTGACTGGAGCATGCCTTGTAAGAATAGGTTGAGAGAAATGGGCCTTTTCTCCTTGGAGTGACAGAGGATGAGAGGTAACCTAATAGAGGTGTATAAGATGATGAGCGGCATTGATTGTGTGGATAGTCAGAGACTTTTCCCCAGGGCTGAAATGGCTAACACAAGAGGGCACAGTTTTAAGGTGCTTGGAAGTAGGTACAGAGGAGATGTCGGGGTAAGTTTCTTTATGCAGAGAATGGTGAGTGTGTGGAATGGGCTGCCGGTGACGGTGGTGGAGGCGGATACGATAGGGTCTTTTAAGAGACTCCTGGATAGGTAGATGGAGCTTAGATAAATTGAGGGCTATAGGTAACCCTAGGTAATCTCTAAAGTAAGTACATGTTCATCACAGCATTGTGGGCTGAAGGGCCTGTATTGTGCTGTAGGTTTTCTATAGTTCTACCTTTCTATGGCTCCCACATCCAAGTTATTCATATTACAAACATCAAAGATCTCTGCACATTACAAACACCAAGTCATTCACATTAAATATCAATGCCAGCACCACTAGTTACAGTAAATTGATCACAAATGGAATGTTGTACCATCACTCGCTATCTCCTTTGGCTATCCTGCCCTAGCTCCTAGGAGTCCTAACCTTTTACACCTGTCTCCCATGTAGGATCTTTTCAAACACCTTGCTAAAGCACATACAAATCACATCTTTTACATTGACCTCAACCATACATTTTTTCTCTTCAGAGAATTCACTCACTCTGTTCAGGCAGGATCTGCGTTTGACAAATCCTGTTGGCTCTCTCTTTCATTTCAAGTGAGTATTAATTATTTCCCTCATTTTTAAAAATCTTTTTTCTCTTCCCTCCTGGTGAATTTATTTTTAGTTGTCAAGCTTTTCCCTACTTTTTTTTTGGAAAAGCAAACCACATTTGGAGTGTGTGGGGTGTCTAGGGAGGGGTAGCACCTCTAGTGGGGGGGGGCCTGCCATGCCCATTTTCAGGGCAGCTCGTCCCCACCTGGCACTCAGCACTCACCTGTGGCTCCAGGTAGCTGTAGTATGTGCAGCTGCCACACCCTGGTGTACCATCTCGGCAGATGGGCCAAACCAGACGAGGGCAGCAGAGGGGTTTTCTATCCTTGGTGAGGTAGCGGATCTGTCTGTCCCAGTGTGTGAAGTATGGCCCTGGCAGATTGAGCAGAGGAGACTGATTAATGGACCAACAGTCAAGAAGGCAGGCCGGCAGGCGTGATGGAGTGCTAAGAGTACAACAAGGGACTTAGGTGACCCGGTCATCCACCACAAGAGGTGGTAATCTCTTTAAACTCGCCCAGCAAAAGGCAAAGGCAAACCACTGCTGTAACCTGCCGAGTACACGATTTCACAATATGTCAGAGCGGCGTGGAGGGAAATCATCTGCCAACTGGAAATTCCAGATGTGACCTAATGACAACAATGAAACAAGATTTGCTGTTCTCCTGTCATCTGGTTTCTTACATATGTCTAGGAAATCTTTAAAAATCCAGGTCAGAGCCCCTAGAAATCTTCCTGTAACAGACTAATACAAATCCCACACTGTTCAAGGGATTTAACCAGCTTCAAACTTTATTTATGGTGATCTGCACTAGACTTTCACCCATCTTCTCACTGATTCTCTAAATGTAAAGTTTGTTTTCTTTGTGAATACTAATGAAAAATGTTCATATTGGACTTTGCCTATACCTTCTGTCTTGACATGCAGATTGAACCTGTTGTCCCTAATTGGCTCTACTTTTTCCCTAGTTATTCTTTTGCCCTTAATTTAAGCCCTCCTGAAGACCTCCTTAATCGTGTCTGCCAATGATTTTTATCCCCCCCCTTAATCTTCTCGATTTACAGTTCAAGCACCTCCCTACAGATGCTCTATACTTATATTTCTCTCATATATTTCCTTTTCATTGTCTGGGTGTCTAATTTTATAGAGAGAGGTCAGGAAAATCAGGTTGGGAGGGATAATAAATCATCTGTGATGGAATGGCGGAATAGACTCAATGGGCCTAATGGTCTAATTCTCCAATTGTGTATGATCCTATATGCATGTCCTCTTTATCAGATCCCCTATATTCCTCAACATCTGGGATCCCAATACTTGTTACCCCTAACTTTTACCCTGACAGGTTATGTGTTGGCTTTGAAATCTTGTTACTTCTCCTTTAAATGCTTTGCACTTTGCAGATGTAGACATAACTGTAAGTAGGTTCACCCTGGTCAATCTTATCCTATTACATAATCATTTTAAAATACATATTTATGGCCACTATCCCTAAAATGCTCCTCCATTGACATTCGCCCACTTGAGCAGTTACATTCCCTAGGATAAGGAAGAGTGGTACCCTTTTCCCTATTGATCTACCTATATACTGCTTCAAAAGGCTCTTCGGGACATACCTGAAAAGTTCTACCTCTTCTGAGCCTTTAAACCGAAAGCAATCCCACTTAATAGTTAGGAAGTTGAAATCCCTGAGTATGATAACGCTATTTTATCACTTTCTATGCTATCTACCTTTACATTTGTTCCTTTGTCTCCTGGTGATTTTTAGGAGGTTGTAGTATTCTGCCCCCACCGCCAGAAAAGTGACGTATGTTTCCTTTTAATTGAAATCTATATAAGCTCATTTGAGGGTCCCTCTAAAATATCCTCCCTCAGTACTGAAGAAATGTAATCATTGACTAACATTGCAATATCTTCTCTCATTTTTCCCTTCCTCCTTCTCCTCCTCAGTCTTGCCTGAAAATTCTATACACAAGAATAATGTTAACAGTCTTGCCCATCTTTCATCCATGTCATGGCTATAGCATTAATATCATAGACCTCCACTCCCTTTACTTTGAATTTAGCTTTAATCAATTTTACTAATTATACTCCTTGCATTAAAATAAACACAATTTAGTTTTGTATTCTATTCTTTGTCCACTTGCTTTTTTATTCTGCTGACTTACAGTTATCGAGAGGAAATAAATTAGTATCTTTCCATCTGAACAACTACTCTCAGTCCTAACTTAATTTCAGTATACCCCAAGAGCACTTGCAAACCTCCAAGCAAGGATGTTGATCCCAGTCTGTTTAAGATGCTGCTTGTACAGGTCCTATCTTCCCCAGAAATGGTCCCAATGATCCGGGAACCTAAAGCCCCGCTTTCACCACCATCCCTTCAGCCACATATTCATCTGACTTATCTTTCTAATGCTATACTCATTTCATCGTAGCATTGGAAGCAATCCAGAGATTACAAGTTTTTGAGGTGTTGCCTTATAAATAGCTGCCCAGCTTTCTAAACTCACATTGCAGAACCTCATTCCTTCTCCTATGTAAATTATTGTAACCAACATATACCACGACCTCTAGTTGTCCACCCTCTCCTTTCAGAATATCTGCAGCCACAGATAATTCCTTTAATTTGGTACATGTGAAGAAACTTACCAACTTCCACTTGCTTTTTCCTGGTCCTGTTACCCAACCCTCCCTCCCCCATACCTGCCCTTACCGCACACTCTTCATGGTGCCAACAACTGGGCTGTTACTGCTTTTCTTTCCTGGGAGGACATCCTCCCCCCCCAAATATGTCAGCTGGAGAGGAGAATGACCTCCATTATTGCCTTGCCCTGACCTCTTCCTGGTAGTGACCCATCTTCACTCTTTCTGTCCCTGTGGTGTGACCAGCTTGCAAGACATCTTTTCTACTACATTTTCTGCATTCCTCATGCTTCGCATCAAGTCCACTGACAGTTCTGTTTGCTCTCAGCAGTCAGGACAGAACATGCCCCCTATTGATGGCATAGTCATCAGCAACATTGAAAGCAGGTGAGCTCTAAGTGGAGAAAGCATCTGGAAGTCAAGGCAGGCTTGCTATCTGTGGGGAAAATCATTCATTATCAATTATTCTGAAGTTATTACATGTGCAGACAGAATACATTTTTCACATCCCTAAGGGAAGATTTCAGAAGCAGCAAGTCTCAAAGACTGGTTTGTTGTTAAGACTATTTTTGAATGAAGTATCATGAGGAGGGTGTACTTTCAGAGTGAATATCAGAAGCAGACAAAATAAGGATCAGAAAGGGGATGCCAAACACTAACAATAGTGTTAATGCTGTGTACAAGAGGCACCACTGAAAACAGTTCAATTGACCTTTACTGGTCTGCTGAAGCAAAAGAAAATCTTTCTATTCAATCAATTAACTTTTTATCAATACTACTTAAAATCACCACCTTATTGTAATGTCTTTAAGCACTTTCAGAACTTGCCATTAGAGTTCATCGCCTAACCTTCACCTGGACTTATTCTTTTAATCATCTTATCAGCATTTGGCCCACAATAAATCTCCCAAGTAACGTAGCTTGTTATTGAATATACTTGTCACATCCACTTTGGGGTTTCACACAGATAATTGGTTATTGTAGTACAGCATCTTAATAAATGGAGCTTCTAATGTTTTGTAAAAGAAACAAAATATTTGTTGACAGCACTGTGCTGCAGTGTTCTATGATTCTAAGTATGAAATTATTCTCTAATTTTGACAGGCCAGGTTTCATCATAGGAAATAACCAATCATCTCTGCTTAAGGCAGACATTGGTTTACATTTAAAGCAGTCCCTAAAACAATCCATTATAACCAGGAAATCTAATTTACCTGAAGAAGATTCTCTAACTTTAGTAACTCCTTTGAAACCTTGAATATGATGAGCTGGATGCATTATTGTTTCTGTATTTTTCAAATCCTCTTCTGCCATAGGGGATGTGAGATAACACCTCATAGGAGGCTGTTTATTGCATGATTCTTCACTCAGTGAAGCATCCAGTGAAACTTTTTCCCATGCCTTTTTTCCCCTGAAAGCATTTTGTAATGGCTGAGCAATAGCACTCGCTTAGAAACTGCTATCCTTTTCTAGAGTCAGTCAAACTGCATCACTCATTACCATCGCAGCATTAACCACACCAATTATTGTCTTCCTCCTGGACACCAGTTCAGATCTATCTCTCATAAGGATCTAGCCACAAAAATTAAAGATATCCATGGAAGTTGAGGTATAGGACAAGTACGCTCCTGGACAGTCAACATGGTGTGATGATTTCTGGGAGATAGCCGATCAGATTAAAACTGATGAAGTAGACTGAGTCAGTTAACATATCAAGATTCATGAGATGAAATGATCTTGGGGGGTGCAAAGAGAATAGTAATCCAAGAGATGCTGAGTAGCTTGAATTACTATGGTAGAGCTTCATCCCTCTTGACATCTGCCTTTTCACACTTGCACATCTCCAATGACATCCAATGAGAACTGAGAGACTGTTGTATGCTACGACCCACTGAAATGTTGCTTACACCCTCCAGCTGACTGTGCTATTCAACCTGAGGAACTCTGAATTCATTGTATGGACTGTATGGTATTCTGACGCAAAGGGTCTGCTTATTAATCAGCTGATTATGGTGTTTGGGGGTGACAGTTCAGCCGAGCCCCTGGTCACCCAACTTCGAATATCTAATGATGAAGTGGCATCCACACGAATTGTCATTGAAGTTTGTTTCAGCTATCCTGACAGCAGTCTACACCCCACCTCAGATAGACACAAACCCTGGACTCAATGAACTAAATTATTTTGTTTGCAGACTTGAAATGGGATACCCAGAAGACCACTTCATCATTGGCAGTAACTTCAACTAGGCCAACTTCAAGAGTGTGTATCACAATAGTACCAGCATGTCTCCTGACTCAACCGGGGCCCAAACACCTTTTCCCATTGCTGTACAACAAGCAGAAATACCTACAGAGCTACTCCCTGCAAATCAGTCCGCAGGCTCAGCTCCTGCACCCTGCATACAAACAGAAACTAAAACAGGAGAATCCAGGAGAGAAAGTTGTACAGTTGTGGTCTGAAGAAACAGATGATGTTCAACATGATTGCTTTGAGCTGGTAGACTGGTCTATCTTCAAAGATCGAGCTGCCAGCCTAGATGAGTATGTCACTACCATCATTGTCTTTATCAGCAAGTGTGTTGAGGACTGTGCACAAAAGAGGATACAAACCAGATATCTTGGGTGAACCAGGAGACCTACCCTCTCTGAGCTCTATGTCTGCAACTTTTAAATCTGGTGATGCTAACCTTTAAAAGAAATCACAATATGACTTAAAAGGTATCAGAGGCATCATTCCAAAATTGACTCTTAGTCCATCTGTCAGCTGTGGCAGAACTTACTTCCTATTACAGGCTACAAAATATTGTCATGCAACTTCATTGACAGCAGCACATTACTTCCTGAAGAGTTTAACACCTTCTATGCATCTCTTGCACAGAAGGGAACAACCTCAAATGATGTAAAATCGGTCTTCTGGAGAAATTAACCCTCAGTAAGCATCGGGCCTAGACAGTGTCCACGGCTGTGTATTTAACTCCTGTGCAGATCAGCTACCAGGGGTATGTGCGGATGTGTTTTACCTCTCCCACTTCAGGTTGTGGTTTCCTCCTGCATAAAGAAGACCACAATCTGTCATAATGGGGGCATTGGGAGCGGACCCAAATGCAAGACACAGACACTGAACTACCAGGAACAGGACAAGGTGTGAGAAAGAAACGGGGAAGAGAAGAAGAAAGGACGCTGGACATGACACCAGCCCCGGATGAGACAAAGACTCTGGGCCTGGGCTAGGACCTGACTAGGATAGGGAACCAGGACATGGGACTGGGGACTAGGAGACTGGGCTTGGACTCCGAGCCAGAGACTGGACAAGGACACAGAACCTGGGTCTTGACTCGGGTTCGGACCCCAGAACTAGGCAAGGACATGACGAAGTTACAGGACAAGGAGAGGCAACAGGATTGGACATGAGACTCCAGCACAGGATGAGGGAACCCCAGCACGGGTCTGGGTGAGGCACATGACAAGACGAGAACACAAAGCTGTGGCTTGGACAGGACAAGGACCTTGGATGTGACTAGGACTGGATGAGACCCCGAAGCCTTGACTTGGTTGAAGAAGAGACAGGAATGCAAAGCCTTGATGGAGGAAGAACAGGAACGCAGAACACAGAACCTGGATCGAGGGAGGACAGTAACGCAGAACACAGAGCCGGGACCCCTCCTTGGGTACAGGACATAGGGCCGGGACTCATAACACAGAACATTGAACACAACGAGACAGGTCCCAATGCTAGATAACGGCAAAACAGCCGGACCTACCTTGTGAAGGCACAGACCGACAGTTCCAAACAGGGGAAGGGAAGAGATACAGACAGGGTGTTTGGACAGGAACAATCCAACAGCCAGAGGCTGAATCCTGAAGTTATTTATGAAGCCAGCCCAAACAAGAATCAGCTGCCTCAACAGAAACTGGGGAAATCTGGAAAACCTGAAATAAGGAACATGGACCGGAATGTGAACCGGAATGCGGATTTCATGGACAGGACCATGACACTATCATGCCGGTACCCAAGACAACTAGATGGTAGATGTTACAGTCTCTGGGCAGTTGACATCAAGGCACATTACTTATGAAATGCTTTAAATGGAACACATCAATTCAAGCAGTCCAGACAATCTCAACTCATTGCAATTTGCCTACCATTGAAACAGGTCTATGGTGGACATCATCTCCCTGGCCCTGCTGGAGCAGCTGGACAGTAAAGACACCTATGCCTGGCTACTATTTATTGACTACAGTTCTGTCTTAAATATTGTTATTCCAGGAAACTCATCACTAAACTCTGGATGCTGACAGTTAATGGTTTTCTCTGCTACTGGATCCTTGACTTTATGATTAAGAGACACAGAGGCCAAACTTGAGAAATCTTGTTTGGGTGGATGCTATGTGAAGTGACCCTTGTTACAAATCAGTACCACAAAATAACAAACAGTACACAATATGCAATTAAACAATTGAGCTGTGTAATTCCTAATTTGACTATAAGTTTAGTAAAGAAAACAAAAAGGAAAAAAAAACATTTTAATGAAACAGCCGAATGCACATGTTGAAGCTCACTGTTTCCCTCTTCTGGTCATTCTCCATCAATTTTCCCTAGGCATCATCCTGACCCCATTCCGTCTCCACTCAGTCCTGCAGTCTATGACTTCCCCATTCCGGCATCTTCTCTCGAACCAAGAGCCCACAAATTCCCTTCTCTTGGTCACATTAGAAAAAAACATTCCAAGGCCCCTGTTATCTCCAGTCATAACCCAAACACAGCAGCTACAGAGAAACAGAAGATGACTTCTGAGGCACCTAGGCATGACCTAGGCATGATTAAATATTCCCGTTTCAGCCTGATACAACTAAAAAGCACAACTGCTTTCAAGGTCAGTACAGTCAACAAAGATGTCTTAATGCATTTAAATGAACTATTGCTGCTTAAAACCGATGGAAACAACATAGATTGGGGTAGGATACTTTGGAGGAAGCGTGGGTGCAGAGTGGAGTTACTAGTGCGTTTAAAGAAACAGGATTTTACATTCCCTATACTGACTTTCTTGCAGGCAAACGTACGATGATCTCAGAGGTAAAGTGTTGAATCAGTGGGAAATTAGGACCACGTGTGTCCTTTGTTTCACAGAATTCTTGTTAACCGCTTCTGTACCGGATGCAGCGATTCATATTGACTGGTTTACTATACACAGTCAGGATAGATGCATAGAGTCTCTGAAAAGCAGAGATGGAGGAGTATGCCTCACGATCAACTCTTCTTTGTGCACAAATATTGTATGGTCCCAATTCTGCTCAGCAGATCTGGAATATCTAGCAGTTAAGTGCTTTCCTTTTTACCTACCATGGGAGTTCTCTGGGGTCATTTTGGTAGCAGTTTGCACTCTACCTCAGATCAATGTCAAGCAGACATTAGATGATTTGAGCAAAGGGTTAAACATGCGCAAAACAGCGCACCCCACTGCTTTCACTATTGTTTTGGGAGATTTTAATCAGGCTAGTCTATAAAAATCATTAAGCAATTATCATCAACAGATCACTTGCGATACCGGAGGAAACAACACACTGAACCATTGTTACACCACCATCAAGAATGCCAACTGTGCTGTTCCATGTCCTCACTTCAGGAAGTCTGATCACCTGTCTGTACTTCTACTCCCTGAGCATAGGCAGAGACTGAAGACAGCAGCACTAGTAGTGAGGATGAAAAGAGTATGGACAAGACTGCTTTGAATCAGTGGACTGGATTGCATTCAGGGATTCATCTTCGAACCTGGATGAGTATACTGCAGTTGTTACCGACTTCATTAAAACCTGTGTGGATGAGTTTGTGCCTACAAAGACCCGCTGTACATTCCGAAGCCAAAAGTTGTAGATCCAGGAGACACATCATCTGCTGAAGGCTAGATCCATGGCATTCAAGGCTGGTGACCCAGCCCTGTACCAGAAAACCAGGTATGATTTGCAGAGGAGTATTTCAAAGGCAAAGAGACAATTTTGAATGAGGTTGGAGGCGACATTGGATGCATGGGAACTCTGGCAGGGTTTGCAAGACAGTACCTCCTACAACATAGAAATGGCAGCGATGCTTCACTACCAGATGAACTCTATGCTTTCTATGCACATTTTGAAAAGGTTTTGAAAGGGAGAACAGAACTACAGCTGTGAAGATCCCTGCTGCACCTGATGACCCTGTGATCTGTCTCAGAGGCCGATGTTAGGCTGTCTTTAAAATTCATGAACCCTCGCAAGGTGGAAGGTCACAATGGAGTACCTGGTAAGGCTCTGAAAACCTGTGCCAACCAACTAATGGGAGTATTCAAGGACATTTTCAACCTCTCACTGCTATGGGCAGAAGTTCCCACTTGCTTCAAAAAGGCAACAATTATACCAGTGCCTAAAGAGAATAACGTGGGCTGCCTTAATGACTATTGCCTGGTAGTACTCAAATTGACAGTGATGAAATGCTTTGAGAGGTTTGTCATGAATAGACTAAACTCCTGCCTCAGGAAGGACATTGACCCATTGCAATTTGCCCATCACCACAATAGGTGAACGGCAAACGTAATATCGATGGCTCTTCACACAGCTTTAGGCCACCTGGACAGCACAAACACATATGTCAGGATGCTGTTCATCGACTATAGCTCAGCTTTTAATATCATCATTCCCACAATCCTGATTGAGAAGATACAGAACCTGGGCCTTTGTACCTCCCTCTGCAATTGGATCCTCAGCTTCCAAACTGGAAGACCACAATTAGTGCAGGTTGGTGATAACATCTCCTCCTCACTGACGATCAACACTGGTGCACTTCATTGGTGTGTGCTAAGCCCACTGCTTTACTCTCCATATACACATGACTGTGTAGCTAGGCTTAGCTCAAATACCATCTATAAATTTGCTGATGAAACAACCATTGTTGGTAGAACCTCAGGTGGTGATGAGAGGGCGTACAGGACTGCGATATGCCAACTAGTGGAGTGGTGCTGCAGCAACAACCTGGCACTCAACATCAGTAAGATGAAAGAGCTGATTGTGGACTGCAGGAAGGGTAAGATAAAGGAACACATACCAATCCTCATAGAGAGATCAAAAGTGAAGAGGGTGAGCAGTTTCAAATTCCTGGGTGTCAAGATCTCTGAAGAATTAACCTGGTCCCAACAAATCAATGTAGTTATAAAGATGTGGTTACAAACATATACTTTATTAGGAGTTTGAAGAGATTTGGCATTTCAACAAATACACTCAAAAACTTCTATAGTTGTACCTTGGAGAGAATTCTGACAGGCTGCATCACTGTCTGGTATGGAAAGGCTATTGCACAGGACTGAAAAAAGCTGCAGGAGGTTGTAAATCTAGTCAGCTCCATCTTGGGTACCAGCCTACAAAGTACCCAGGACATTCTTAGGGAGTGGTGTCTCAGAAAGGCAGCGTCCATTATTAAGGACCTCCAGCACCCAGGGCATGCCCTTTTCTCACTGTTACTATCAGGTAGGAGGTACAGAAGCCTGAAGGCACACAGTCAGTGATTCAGGAACAGCACCTTCCCCTCTGCCATCTGATTCCTAAATGGACATTGAACCCTTGGACACGACCTCACTTTTTTTAATACACCATATTTCTGTTTTTTACATGATTTTTAATTTATTCAATATACATTTACTGCAATTGATTTAATTATCATTTATTATTATTTTAATTTTATTTATTATTTTTTCCTCTTCTATATTATGTATTGTATTGAACTCCTGCTGCTAAGTTAACAAAGTTCATGTTACATGCCAGTGATAATAAACCTGATTCTGATTCTGACATTAGCAGTGAACCCTTTCCCAGGGCATTATACTCTCTCTTGCCAAATTTAGTCAAGTCCTCATGACTTTGCCGATCTTTCCTGTAGTACACAAAGACCAAGCCAGGTGTAAAAGGCAGTGACGTAGATCCCCACAGTGGGGGCCACACTTTGTTCCCCCAGTGCTACGTAGGCCAGCCTATCTGGTGGTCTTCTGATTTTGTATCTGGGGCCTTGATCACCACCTCTAACTTAGCCAGATCAGTAGCTACTCCATACCACGATATTATGTGCCCAGCGTAGCTAACAGATGACTTGCATTTGTCCAGGGAAAATTTTAACCCTTCAGCTTTCAGACAGCCCAGCACCTTCAGTAGTCTCCCTTCATGTTCCTCCAAGAGGGGCTCAAACACTATGAGGTCATCAATGCCTCAAGCAATTTCATATCCCCCACAGTCTTCTCCATGACCCACTGGAAGTTTGCAAGGCTCCCGACATGCCCTGAGGCATCCTTTTGAACCGGAAAAATCCCAGGGACATTTGAATGCCATTTTCTCTTTGTCAACCTCATTCATGGGGATCTGGTAATATCCAGCACACCATTCAGATACTTGGCACATCTTTGATCCTTGGGACTGTATACTGGTCAAGAACGGTAAGCCTGTACAGAATCCTTTTAGTCCACACTTATGTGTACCTTCCCATTCTACTTTCTGGCCACTAATATTGGGGACGCATAGGGGCTTTGGTATTCAGTGATGATACCAACTTCCTTCAATTTAAACAAATGTTGCTGAATGTCTTCCACCTCGACAGGGGCCAGTCGTTGCGACCTTTCTCTAAATGGAGTGTCCACACTCACCTGGATAGTGTGACGAGTGCTCTTGGAACAACTTCCATCAAACTTGCCAATGGAAAAGACACCTGCCAGCTTCAACATCTTCTCTAAATACCTCCTCTCACAACCCTCAGGAACCAGAGAGTCCCCAAAGTTGAATGACTCAGTGGTCAACTTCCCCCCTTTTCCGATAGATTCTCTCTGGCTTGTCTCACAGAGACACTAGACATTACTGTCACCGGGAACAGATGCACCAGGGGCATCTCCTGCCTGAAGGTGACCTCCCTCTTTGTAGTGTTCCTGACAATCACTGCCATCCTGCTCGCCTGTACAACCGAGGGCTTCTGCAGTTTGGGCCTCATCAGTACCCCAGCAGGGAATCCTGACCATCCCCCCCCCCCACCCGTGGTCTTCCAGAGCGTCCAGTAAGAGGGTCTCGCCCTCAGGCACTCTAGGAAATTTAGGGGTCCCCATCACTCTCGCTACTTCCCCCAGGCTTTACCACCATTGGCTTCGACTAGGTGAACCACTCAGTCCCTCATTTAAATTCGGTATCCAGCCCAATGCTGCCATGCACTTCCTCAAAAGCAACTCGAAACACTGGCTGCAAAGACAATGTTCCCAGAAAGCTCTCCCCAGCCTTCTCTTTGCAGGCCCCCATGAGTTTCCTCACCAGAGGAGTGTTGGCCCCTATCAGAATTGAAACGACACCCTTCTCAGTGGGGTCCGGACAAACTAGCACTAATGTATCAAGAGTCTCAGCCACTCCCACATTGGCCTCCAAGAACCCCAGCTTCACTGACAAATAATGGTGGTATGGATAATAACCAGCACTGTGATCCCAGATCTCCAGTGCCCTGAATGGTGTCAAGGGTAAATGCATCAGATACCGGTTGTAAAATAAACAGTACGACAATGTGACCTGTGACCCGGTGTTGAGTATGGCTTTAGGATAAATACCCTCCATCCATAGCGATATACTGGGGCATAATCCCAATAAACCTTCATGAATAGGGCCTTTCACTTTTGGGAGTTCCTTGGTATATTGCTGGGAACATTTTCCCCCAGAGACACCAGGCCATTCCCTCATCGAGTCCCTTCTAAGTTTTCCCAATGGCTCTTCCTGCTTAGGTACCCAGGGGCTCACTCTCCTTGTTGCATGACACCGGCTGCTAGCAGTTCTCCATAGTGTTCGTCCCCTTAGAGGATCTACCTCACTACCAGCTCCATTGGGTTTCCTGTCATGCCAAAGGCATCTTCCAGTGCTCATATGTAATTGGCAGCAGCCCACCCGCTCAAACTCTCAACCAATCTCTGTCGCTTTACGTCATCCGAGCACTGCCACTTATCTAACAACTGAGAGCACTGCTCCACCTAAGTCCGATACTCCTCTTCCCCTTTAGGGCTGGGAGATATTCCAGAGAATCTACGGAGCCGACCATAGCTGGAACTTTGGAAATGGGCATTTTTCCGGAGCGCTAAGAGCAGATGCTAACTCAGAATTCCCACTCTACCCTTGGGGATGTGGACTATTTAGACATTCCAAATCCAACCACTCTTTCCCCTTACTCCTCAGAAATGATAGAACACTGCCTTTAAAGTATCTGCCCCCCTGCTTTGGGAAACTCGGCATGCTCGGCTACCATTATGTCAGTTCTAGTCTGCAGTAAAACGAGGTCTGTGCCTGCCATTTTATCAAAACTCCCCCCTCAATTTTAACAGAACTTAACAGGCGAATTAACAATTCATCTGGAGTGTGAATATCTGCAGAACTCAACACACATGCATTAGTTACCGGTAACCTCTGCTCCACCCTGGCAGCATCCATAGCAGCACAGACTTAAAACACAACTCACTGGCTCAATGCTCACTGAAATCAATCCCGAACAATACCCGCACAATTGTAACAGAGAAACATAAAAACATGGAAATTCTACAGCATAATACAGGTCCACAATGCTGTGCCGAACATGTCCCTACCTTAGAAATTACCTAGTGTTATGCATGGCACTTTATTTTTCTAAGCTCCATGTATCTATCCAGGAGTCTCTTGAAAGACCCTATCGTATCTGCCTCCACCACCATCTCCGGCAGCCCATTCCACATGCTCTCCTCTCTCTGCGTAAACTTACCCCTCCTCTGTATCTACTTCCAAGCTCCATAAAACTGTGCCCTGTCGTGCTAGCCATTTCAACCCTGGGGAAAAGCCTCTGACCATTCACACGATCAATAGCTCTCATCATCTTATGCAAATCTATCAGGTTACCTCTCATCTTCCATTCCTCCAAGGAGAAAAGGCCAAGTTCACTCAACCTATTCTCATAAGGCATGCTCCCCAATCCGGGCAACATCCTTGTACACCTTTTCTTCACCTTTTCTATGGTTTCCACATCCTTCATGTAGTGAGGTGACCAGAACTGAGCACAGTACTCCAAGTGGGGTCTGACCAGGGTCCTATATAGCTGCAACATTACCTCTTGGCTCCTAAACTTAATCCCATGATTGAAGAAGGCCAATGCACTTCTTAACCACTCAGTCAACCTGCGCAGTCACTTTAAGTGTCCTATGGACACGGTGTATGAGGTTTTGCTCCTCCAACCGGTGTTTGGCCTCATCATGGCAGTAGAGGAGGCCATGTATGGACATATTCGAATGGGAATGTGAAGCAGAGTTGGTGAGTGGCAACCGAGAGATCCTGTCGTGGCAGACGGAGCGGAGGTGCTCGACGACACAGTCCCCCATTCTGTGTCGGGTCTCGCCAATGTAGAGGAGGCCACACTGGGAGCACCAGATGCAATAGATGACCCCAACAGATGCACAACACCTCATATACCGTCTGGGTAGTCTCCAGCCCCTTGGCATGAACGTTGAATTCTCCAACTTCCGGTAATTCCCTCCCCCTCCCTTCCCCCATCCTACTTTCACTTTGTCTCCTCTTCTAGTTGCCTATCACCTCTCTCTTCTACTACCCATAGCGCTTTTCCCTTAGATTCCTTCTTCACCTCTCCTGCCTATCCCCTCCTTGCTTCCCCTCCCCCACCCCTTGATCTTTCCTCTGATTGGTTTTTCACCTGGAACATTCCACCCTCCCCCCCACCTTCTTTATAGGGCCACTTCCCCTCTTTCTTTAGTCCTGACGAAGGGTCTCGGCCTGAAACGTTGACTGCTCATTTCAATGGATGCTGCCTGACCTGAAGAGTTCATCCAGCTTGTTTGTATGTGTTGATTTGACTACAGCATCTGCAGTGTACTTTGTGTTTACTGCCAAGAGTCTTACTATTAATAGTATATTCTGCCATCACATTTGACCTACCAAAATGAAACGCCTCACACTTATCTGTGAACTCCATCTGCCGTTTCTCAGCCCAGTGTTCCATCCTATTGATGTCCCGCTATAACCTCTGATAGCCCTCCACATTATCCACAACACCCCCCCCCCCAACCTTTGTGTCATCAGAAAATTTACTAACCCATCCCTCCACTTCCACATCCAGGTCATTTATAAAAGTCATGGAATTTAAGGGTCCCAGAACAGAATCCTGAGGCACACCACTGTCACCAACCTACATGTAGAATATGACCCACCTACAACCACACTTTGCCTTCAGTGGGCAAGCCAGTTCTGGATCCACAAAGCAATGTCCCCTTGGATCCCATGCCACCTTACTTTCTCAATAATCCTTGCATGGGGTACTTTATCAAATGACTTGCTTAAAACTATATACACCACATTCACTACTCTACCTTCATCAATGTGTTTAGTCACATCCTCAGAAAATTCAATCAGGCTCGTAAAGCAACAGCAGCCTTTGATAAAGCCATGCTGACTGCTCCTAATCAATTTATGTCTCTCCAAATGTTCATAAATACTGCCTCTCAGGATATTCTCCATCAACTTACCAACCACTGAATAAGACTCACTGGTCTATAATTTCCTGGGGTATCTCTACTCCCTTTCTTGAATAAGGGAACAACATTTGCAACCCTCCAGTCCTCTGGAGCCTTTCCCGTCCCCATTGATGATGCAAAGATCATCACCAGTGGCCCAGAAATCTCCTCCCTCACCTCCCACAGTAGCCTGGGGTACATCATATCCGGTCCCAATGACTTATCCAACTATCTGGACTATTCCTCTTCCCACTCTGTCTCTTGCAAAACAATTCCTCGCAATTCCTCCACCTCCGCCACATCTGCTCTCAGGATGAGGTTTTTCATTCCAGGATGAAGGAGATGCCTTCCTTTTTTAAACAAAGGGGCTTCCCTTCCTCCACCATCAACTCTGCTCTCAAATGCATCTCTCCCATTTCCCGCACATCTGCTCCCACCCGATTCACCCACCATCCCACTCAGGATAGGGTTCCCCTTGTCCTCACCTACCACCCCACCAGCCTCTGGGTCCAACATATAATTCTCCGTAACTTCCGCATCATCCAATGGGATCCCACTACCAAGCACATCTTTCCCTCCCCCCCCTTTCTACTTTCCGCAGGGATTGCTCCCTATGTGACTCCCTTGTCCACTCGTCCCCCACCCCGTCCCTTCCCACTGATCTCCCTCTTGGCACTTATCCTTGCAAGCGGAACAAGTGCTACACCTGCCCTTACACTTCCCCCCTCACCACCATTCAGGGCCTCAGTCAGTCCTTCCAGGTGAGGCGACACTTCACCTGTGAGTCGGCTGGTGTGGTATACTGAGTCTGGTGCTCCCGGTGTGGCCTTTCATATATTGATGAGACCCGACAGACTGGGAGACCATTTTGCTGAACACCTACACTCTGTCTGCCAGAGAAAACAGGATCTCCCAGTGGCCACACATTTTAATTCCATGTCCCATTCCCATTCTGATATGTCTATCCATGGCCTCCTCTACTGTCAAGGTGAAGCCACACTCAGGTTGGAGGAACAACACCTTATATACCGGCTGGGTAGCCTCCGATCTGATGGCATGAATACTGACCTCTCTAACTTCCGTTAATGCCCCTCCTCCCCTTCTTACCCCATCCCTGATATATTTAGTCTTTTTTCCCCCTCCTTTTTTTTCTCTCTTTCTGCCCATCACTCTGCCTGTTCTCCATCTCCCTCTGGTTCTCCTCTCCTTCTTTCTTTCTCCCTAGTCCTCCTGCCCCATGATCCTTTCCCTTCTCCAGCTCTGTATCCCTTTTGCCAATCACCTTTCCAGCTCTCAGCTTCACCCCACCCCCTCTGGTCTTCTCCTATCATTTTGTATTTTCCCCTCCCCCTCCTGCTTTCAAATCTCTTATTATCTTTCCTTTCAGTTAGTCCTGACAAAGGGTCTTGGCCCGAAACATCAACAGTGCTTCTCCCTATAGATGCAGCCTGGCCTGCTGTGTACCACCAGCATTTTGTGTGTGACTTATCCAGCTTGATGCTTTCCAAAAGGTCTGGCCAGCTGTGTTAATCTAAGGGGGAGACAGCCTCCAGCTCAGTCAAACTCGAGAAATCTATTTTGGGTGGATGCTGCGTGATGTTACAAATCAGTACCATGAAGTAACAAAGTACACAATATGCAGTTAAATAATTGAGCTTCATAATTCTTAATTTGACTATAGGGTCAGTAAAGAAAACAAGAGGGAAGATGGCCCGTTTTGATGAAACAATCTAATGTGCACATTGGAATTCATTGTTTTCCAATCTAGTCGTTCTCCATCAATTTCCCTGGGAGTCATCGATTCCCAACCACGTTCAAAGTTTTCACAGTCCTGCAGTCTACAACTTCCGCATTCTGACATCTTCTCTCAAACCAAAAGCCCACAAATTCCCTTCTCTCAGTCACGTAAGAAAGAAAAACACCTCCCCTCATTGGCCAGCACACATTCCAAAGCTCCCGTTACCTCTAGTCATAACCCAAACACTGCAGCTACAGAGACAACCCTTACATTAGCAGTGAACCCTTTCCCAGGGTGTTACACTCCAAAGGTTCTTGGTCTCCTCTGGAAGTAGAGGCATAATGACCCTTCTTCCGCACCTCTGTGTTGGTGCTCCGCTCAAAGCTGGAACCCAGGCGCACCCCCAGATACTTGTAGTTTCTCACAACATCCATGTCCTCACCATCAACAGCGGAGGCTTTGTCTTCCTAAGGTCCATTATCATCTCCCTGTCTTTCTGATGTTGAGCTGCAAATGATTTAACTTGCAGCATTTGACAAAGTGCTCCATGAGGACCCTGTATCCACCCTCCCTTTATACACCCAATTATTGGCGAGTCATCAGAGACTTTCTGCAAATAGCATGACTCAGTGTTGTGTTTAAATTCCAAGGTATACAGGGTAAAAGATACCATTGAACAGGAAATAGTGCAGAGGAGACTTATGAAGATGTTGCCATGACTCATAGGATAGAATTATGGAGCGAGTCTGAACAGTTTTTCATTGAACAGCAGAGAAATGAGTGATCTTACAGAAATGTATAGATGAGGTAGCAGAATAGCATAATAGCACAATGTTTACAGTACCAGCCACTGTCTGTAAGGATTTTGTACATTCTCCCTGTGACCAAATGGGTTTCCTCTGATGCTCTGGTTTCCTTCCACAGTACAAAGTTGGACTGGTTTGCTGGTTAATTGGCAATTGTAAATTGTCTTTTGATTAGGCTAGGGCCAAATTGTATTTTTTTGGATTGTACAGTTCAAAAGGCTGGAAGGACCTGTTCTGTTCTGGACCTCGATCAATGTGCAGAATCTTTTTCCCCTGGGTCAGGGAATCAAGGTCATAGGATTAAAAGTGAGAGAAGAGAGATTTATTAGGAAATCTTTTCTCCCAGAGGGTAGTCAATATATGAAAGGAGCTGCCAAAGGAAATGGTTAAGACAGCTACATCAACATTTAATATGTACTTGGACAGGTACTGTACATGGATAGGAGAAGTTTAGAGTGCTTGAAGTAAAACATGGACAAATGGGTTAGGTTCAATAGAAATTTTGGTCAGCAAAAACTACTTAGCCTGAAGGGGCTGTTTTTGTGTTGTAAACTTTAATTAACTAAATATTATTACAAGTCCTCTGTATGTGGCTTCTAATCCAGCAAGTCATTTTACAGCAACATAGAGGCATGCCTAGGAGAACTGCTGCCTCTCATCAAAATCAAACTGAATTACATCCTGACCTTGGTGGCTGTCTGTGTGTTTACATGTTCTCTCTGTGACTGTGTAGGCTTCTTTCAGATGCTCTGATTTCTTCCCATTTCCCAAAGTTAAGTGGCCTCTATAAATTGCCCAAATGTGTGGGTGTGTGGTACATTTCAGGAGGAATGGTGGGAGAAGGTAAGTGGATATGGTGTGGACAGGTGGTTAATGGCCAACATAGACTTGGTGAAACGCAGGACCTATTTCCATCCTGTATATCTAAGTCCAGTGTGGTGTCTTCACATAATCTTATTTTATAAATTATGGTTAACTACACACCCTTTTAGCAAAGAGCAGTTGTCCAAAATCTGGTGATTATACACCAAAATTGAATGTTAGAAATAGACAAAGTTGGTGCTTTCCTACAAGCATAGAGTAAATTATAATTTATTGATGTCAAAGATGTGTAATCATGTATAAAGAAAGCCATTATTGTGATTATTTACAAAATTTGAAAGGAGTTTCTAATTCTATTATAAAATAAAATGGGAAAATTAACATAATATTCATTAGTTCAACTTTAGTGCATCCATCTTCTAATTATTATTTTGATGGAATGCAACTGTTGAAACACATAGTACTTTTGGGAATTATATTGAATGGAACTCAATTAATTGTTAATCATCTGTGATAATAGACATGGTATTATCTTGATGTGTTTTGCATTGTTTCATAACGTCCTTTCAATAAAATCACTAACATGTTAAAATAAACCCTTAACACTTTCATTAATATATTGGACAGGAAAATTCCAATTGTATGAACAACATCACCTGTCATTTCTAGGATAAACGTATGATCTTCAGAGTATGTGTTAGCAGGGGTAAACATTGGTGCATCATGTGATTATTTTCCAGTCTGTCCCTATGACAAGTACAGTATCTAGCTGCCAAACCAGGCCTCAACATATTTGGAATATTTCTATTTCCTGCACATACTGCATTACTAATAAAGCAGGAGATTTTGGATTTTAAAATAGAATACCAGTGTAGGTTACAAATATAATCACAAGCAGAGAAAAGTTCTGTGTTTTAGGCATTTTCCTCAATGTCTTTTACCTGTGAGGATATAGAGAGGCCCTGGTGGAGCAATTAATTACTTTAGCAGTGGGCATATGGAAGGAAATAATTTCCTTAACAAGAAAATACCTTTAGCACAGTCAGCAAGTAGTTCAATTACACTTGGATCAAAAAGGGACAACAGATCTAATGAACATCAAGGAAAGTTAGTCTGCAGTTTGACATTTACTCTCCTAAGTGTTTCAGAGTGTGATTTAGGTCAATCAATAGCAACCAGTAATGTTTGTAATTGCATTAATGTTCCATCAGAGCCAGCTTCTGACTAAGGTCTGAATCCAGTGCTCTGAAATTTCCAATGTGACCTGTCTCAGCATCTCCTTCTATGTAATGTCTTAGATATTGGAATAATTTATAATTTAAACAAGCAACAAAGATACATTATAAATGAAGGAGCTTACAATACAAACTAATCTTTCTTCCCGAACCTTCTTTCCAGTACTTTCAGAAACATGTATGATAGGCACTGTCCTAATTGAGCATGGGCAAAGACCACAAGACAGCAAGACAAAGGAGCAAAACTAGGCCATTCGACCCATTGAATCTGCTCTGCTATTCCATGTTGAATGACTTATTATCCTTCTCAACCCCATTCTTCTGCCTACTCCCTGTAACCTTTGATGCTGTTACAAATCAAGAAACTAGCAACCTCTGCTTTAAATAAATCCAATATCTTGGCCACCACAGTCACCTGTAGTAATAACTTCCACAGATTCACCATCCTCATTCTAAAGAAATTCCTTCATTCACGGGATCATTCTTGTGAATCCTGTTTGGACCTTCTCCAATGCTGAACATTCTTTGATATGACCTCTCCTTTGCTTTTATGCTGTCTTTGACACTTTGTCTCCAATGCTTGCCTCATCCTGCCATTGCTGTTCTGCCTTCATTGCTGCTCTTGTTCCCTTCCAATCAAATGCAGATAGCTCCTCTCTCATGCATCTGTAATCCCCTTTACTCCACTGTAGTACTGATACAGATGATTTTAGCTTCCCTCTCCAAACCGCAGGGTGAATTCCATCATATTATGAACACTGCCTCTAAGGACTCCTTTACCTTAAGTTCCTTAATAATATCTCATTTTTTTACTCACCATCCAATCCAGGAGTGCCTTTTCTTTTGTGGGCTCAACTGCAAGCTGCTTTTAAAAGCTGTCCTGTAGGCAATCTGTGTTAGTGCATTGCCTAGTGGATAAAAGCATCGGTCTAGTAACCTGACGGTCACTGGTTTGAGCCTCAGCTGAGGCAGCGTGTTGTGTCCTTGAGCAAAAAACTTAACACATTGCTCTGCAACGACACCGGTGCCAAGCTGCTTGTGCGCTAGTGCCCCTCCGTTGGACAACATCGGTGATATGGAGAGGGGAAGGCTTGCGGCATGGGCAACTGCTGGTCTCCCATACAACCCTGCTCAGGCCTGCGCCCTGGACACCTTCCAAAGTGCAAGTCCATGGTCTCACGAGACTAATGGATGCCTATAGGCCTTCTACTGACTCCCACGCTTGGGATCCAGCATCAATCCGAGATTCCCAATCTACTTGCATGTTGAAATCCCAATCATAACATTGCCCTTATTACAGGCTTTTTCCATCTCCCATTGTAATTTGTATCCTACATCCTGGCTACTGTTTGGTGGGCTGTATATTACTCCCATCAGTGACTTTTTGCCTTTGCAGTTTCTGAACTCTGCTGACAAGGATTCTACATCTTCCAGTCCTATGTCACCTTTTTCTATGGATTTGATTTCATCTTTTTTACCAACACAGCCATCCCATCCCCTCTGCCTACCTGCCTGTCCCTTCAACATAATATATATCCTTGATGTTAAGCTTCCAACTATGATGTTCTTTCAGCCATGGCTCAGTGAAGCCCTGAATATCATACCAGTCAATCTCTAACTGTCTTTTCTTGGGATCCAGCATCAACCTAACTTTCTCAATCCACAAGCCACAGTTATTATTCAAATACTTGAAGCATAAGTTACATATTACTTTTAATAACGAAACATGAGAAAAACATTATTTGAATAACAGTACAATCTCGCCATAAGTTACTCAGGCATAAACTTCCCAGGATATTTGAATTGACTCACTGACCATTCCGATTCTGATCTTAATTGACTGTCGTTCTCCATGGGCCTTTTGCCGAGCTATATAATTCCTCTGCATTCTGCTTTCCCTCAAGTTTCTGACAAGTAAGACTCTGGTTTTCCTGAAATGGCAGTTTCTCCACACCACGAACTCCTATGATGTGTGTGACATTCCATGATGCTTTCAGACATGGTCTGACTCTTCCACAGGCACTCATTTGCCCAAGGAGCAAAAAGTCATCCACTTTGGTTTTACCCAACTGTGAACCTAGACTTAATTGATATTCTGTATATTTCAATGCCAAGCATCAGTTTGATAAGGTCCAAACAAATTTTCCCCTTTTCTGACATTTTATTAGAGATCAACTACATTCAAAGTACTACATTCTAAGTATATTTTTTATCGAAATACATATATGTTAACATATGCAACCCCGAAATTCATTTCCTTGCGGGAATCACAGTAAATCCACGAAACACAATAGGATCAATGAAAGATCATACCCAATGGGGCTTTCAAATATCAATTTGCAAAAGAAAAAAAAGAGCCCGATGGTTGAGGGGTAATAATATTCCTGAACCTGGTGCTGAGAGTCCTGAGGTTCCTGTACTGTCTTCTTGATGGCAGCAGTAAGAAGAGAGCATGGCCTAGGCGGTGGGGATCCTTGCTGTTCAATGTTGATTTCCTGTGTCAATGCTCCGTGTAGATGCGCTCACCGGTGGGGAGGGCTCTACCCGTAATGGACTGGGCTGTATCTGCTACTTTTTGTAGGCTTTTCCATATAAGGGCATTAGTGTTTTCACAGCAGGCCATGATGCAACAAGTCAATATACTCTCCAGCACACACTGATGAATTTTCCAAGATTTTAGATGACATGCTGAATGTTTGCAGACTTGGTAGATGTGCTTCTGTGCTTTGTAATTGCACTGAAGTGCTGGACCCAAGACGCATCATCTAAAATGATAACAGCAAGTTGATGACCCTCTTTAGTTCTGATCCCCAGATGAAGACTTGCTCAGGGACTTCCAGTTTCCTCCTTGTCTCCTGGTCTTTCTGACATTGAGTGAGAATGTGTTGTTATGGCACCACTCAACCAGATTTTCAGTCTTCCTGCTATGTGCTGATTCAGCATCACTATGGATTCAGCCAATAATAGCGGTGTCGTCCACAAACTTAAACACTGTAGTTGAGCTTAGCCTCATGGTTGTGAGTATAAAGCAAGTAGGGTAGGGGGCTAAGCAAAGAGCCTTATGGTGCATGACAACTAGCAAGATGTAAAACTAGGAATGGAAGTCAAATAATTGAAAGAAAAAGCAGGCACCTATCCTATAGCAGCCATTCATTAGGCTAATGCTCATTTACATCTGATGTGTTGAGCATGAACAAGCAAGTAGTTGACATTTCTGAGGACAATATGAAAATTTAAAACTGCAAGTGCAAAGACAATTTAAATTATATGCAATAATGAATACAACTTTGTAAAGACAGTAAATAAATTCCCCAAATAAATGACTAAAAGAGTGCTAAAATACTAGCTATATATAAAAAACTTCAAATGTTTATATTAATTGAACATAGTGTGGGTTATTCGAACAATAAAGCCTTGTAGTTCTCAATGCCCAGGAACTCCATGTCCATGTTTTCTGTTAAACACATACTTTTGGCATCAATAAAACCAAGAAAGGCTGCTATTGAACTTATAATTGTCTTTGATTCATGCCTTGAGGTGCCTATAATTCTTTCTTTTTCCCCCCAAGGTACCTGGTATCGAGAGAGCTAAAGTTATCTTCGAATTGCCTACATATATTGAACACAGCAGCTTGATCTTCCTTCATGAAGATGGTGTTTGGCATTCAGGTATGTCCTTTATAATCTTCAGTCCTTCTTACTAGGTACTAGAAGGTTGGATGTTGCAAGGACAAGGCTGAGGATGAACACAACTGTAGAACACAGGTGCAGAGGCAGAGTCGTGAGGCATTGGCACCATCGTGAAACAGGGAACCAGTATCCAGAAGAGTCTTCACACAGAGACAAGGTTTACATAGAGTATCCAGGAAATGATGAAGAGCTCAGAAATAACAGTCGTAAGGAAACAAGGTTTACTCACACTAGAGTCAACCAATGAATTGGCACAGTATTGTTGTGATGCCCAAGTTTTACCCTATGTTTGCTAATGGGAACCAGGTGTGGGATAATTAATGGGACCAACAATCATAGGGAATCAGCCGACAGGAATTAAGGCACAATCAATGAGATAATGGCAAGATGGGGAATCGTCATTCAGGACCATGACATTGGCAGCTCTTTCTAATATCCTAAAACACTTCCTGTTGGTGCCAGATTCACTCTTCGTTTAAAGAAAAGTGAAACTCTATCTCTACTAAAACCACAAAAATCATGATTAAAACTAGGGATAAAGGGTCTAAAATTATTATTAAAATTATAGTTAAAAGAATTAGCTTTCAGATAGCCCTTCGTTTTGGCAGCTCTTTCCTCTGCAGGTTGCAACACTGGCATCACCACTTTCAACATTTATTCTTTGGATGGGTGACAAAGAACCTCTCTCACCCAAGTAGAGATAAATCTTGAGCAAAAACTCCTGCATCCATTTTCTGTTGATGGTGAATATTTGCCACTGAAGCCCAAAAACTTTAATGCCTTGTCTTGTTAAAGACAAATCTGCCAAATAGACATACTTGCAAATTTCTGATTCAAGCACTCCTTAGCTTTTGGTATCAACTGAATGGTTTATTGAAACATGTCAAGTGTGAATTTGTCCCATTAATTTTTTCTTTGCACCTGGCATTCTGAAGATTTTGCTTCACTCAAGTCTGGTAAAATAATTTCTAATTGCCTCCTCAGTCCATGGTTCCCCTTAAGACCTTTGCTGAATCTATACATATGTATAGATGTACAAATTATGATGGGTATAGATAGAATGCAAGCAGGCTTTTCCCACTGAGGCTAGGGGAGAAAAAACCCAGAGGACATGGGTTAAGGGTGAAGGGGGAAAAGTTTAAAGGGAACATTGTGGGGGGGGGGGGACTTCGTCACACAGAGAGTGGTGGGAGTGTGGAATGAACTGCCAGATGAAGTGGTAAATGTGGGCCCACTTTTAACATTTAAGAAAAACTTGGACAGGTACATGGATGAGAGGGGTATGGAGGTCCATGGTCCAGGTGTAGGTCAGTGGGACTAGGCAGAAAAATGGCTTGGCATAGTCAAGAAGGTCCAAAAGGCCTATTTCTGTGCTGTAATGTTCTATGGTTCTAAGTTTTCTGTCTTTTTTTCTTTGAAAGCTGAGTATTAAAGAACATAGAACATGGAACTGTGCAGCACCTTACAGGTCATTCGGCGTACAATGCTGTGCCGACATTTTAACCTGTTCAGAAGGAAAGTGGGGAGAAGAGGAGTGCAGCAGTGACAGGGGATTCATATATAGGAGAGCAGACAGGAGAATCTGTGAAAGTAGTAAAGACACCAAAATGGTATTTTGCCTCCCAGTTGCCAGGGTCAAAGATGTCTCAGACCTTGTCCACAACGTTCTAAAGGGGGAGAATGAGGAGCCAGAAGTTGTGGTGCATATTGGTACCAATGACATAGGTAGGAAATAGAGTAAGGGCCTGAAGAGTGTATATAGAGAGTTGGGATAGTTATGATTGTCATAGGTGAATTCAATATGCAAGTAGATTGCGAAAATTATGTTGGTGCTGGATCCCAAGAGAGGGATTTTTTAGAATGTCTATGAGAGGGCTTTTTAGAGGAGCTTGAGGATGAATCCACTAAGGGAAAGACAATTCTAGATAGGGTGTTGTGTAAAAAACCAGATGTAATTAAGGAACTTAAGGTAACGGTATCCTTAGGAGGCAGTGATCATAACCTTATAGAATTCAACCTGCAGTTGGAGAGGGAAAACAAAGTTAGATATATCCATGTTACGTTTGAGAAAAGGAAATTGCAAAGGCATGAGAGAGGAACTGGCTAATGTTAGTAGGAAGGGTACATTATCAACAATGATAGCAGCTTGGCAATGGCTGGTGTTTCTGGGAGTAAATCAGAAGACACAGCATATTTACATCCCAAAGATGAAGTGGTATTGTAAAAAGAAGGTAAGGCAACTGTGGCTGACAAGACTAAAAGAGAGCAAAAAGGCAAAAGAGAGACCATATAATATAGCAAAAAATAAGTTCAAAGTACATTTATTATCAAAGTATGTATGCAGTATACAGCCCTGAGATGCATTAACCCATAGACAGCTACAACACAAAGAAAACCCTGGAACCCATTCAAATGAAAAACTGCAATACTTCCACATACCCTCTCCCATGCACAAGAAAAAACAAATTGTGCAAATGGCAAAAAAGGAATGCTAAAAATATAATATACAAAATTGAAAGAGTTCAAGCATATTCAGATCAGCTCAGTTCAGTTATCTACAGGTCTCCCAAGAAAACCCACCCAAAACAGCAACAAAAAAAGGAGTGACCAGAACCCAGAAACACACCATAATGTGCACAGAGCCCAGTCCACAAACTGCATTGACTAAACCTTGTTCTGGACTCAGGACTCCAGCACAACTTTACAGCATTATCGAGAGGAAGAGAGAGATCATTCAAATACAGGGACTTTGTTCTTGCGAGCAAGAGGCCGATAGATGGTGCTGAACATCACCTCAATGACTTCAGTCTTCTGTGATTGCGAGGTATAGAAATGGAGTTGAACATGGGCTCACGCCCTGACTCCAGGTGTCTTGATGTCAAGACAGTCAAAACTTCACTGAACATCCTCAGAGACAGCAAAGCACCAGGTCACTCAGCTGGCCCGAAAGCACCCCACCAATATGTGGTTCACAGGCTCCAACAGTATCAGAACCGCATTTGAAAGAGAAAGCATATGTAAAAAAGATGAAAGAAGTAGCTTTGTGAACCATCTGGAAGTTGTTGTCCTTGGTCACATTGTTCGTTGGTGCCATCTTCTTCCTTTTAGTGGGAAGTTAGAGAATTGTGAAGATTTTAAAAATCAAAAGAAGGCAACTATAAAAAAATCATAAGGGTGAAAAGGTAAAATATGAAGTTAAGATATCCAATAATATAAAACAATACCAGAAGTTTTTTTTCAGAAATATGAAGAGTAAAACAGAGGCATGAGTGGATATTAGAGCACTGGAAAATGATGCTGGAGAAATAGTAATGGGGGACAAAGAAATGGCAGACAAACTTAATAAGTACATGTGTTGCATCAGTCTTCACTTTGGAAGACACAAGCAGAATGTTAGAAATTCAACAGTGTCAGTGCTGAAGTGAGTGTAGTTACTATTACTAAGCAGAGGCTGCCTGGGAAGCTGAAAGTGCTAAAGATATGTGTGTCACTTAAACCAGATGGACTCCACTGCAGTGTTCTGAAAGAGGTAGCTGAGAGAGTGTGGAGGCACTAGTAGCGATTTTTCAAAAAGACACTAGATTCTAGAAGAGTTCTGGAGGACTGGAAAATTGCAAATGTCACACCCCTTTTTTAGACAGGAGGAAGGAATACGAAAAGAATTACAGACGTGTTAGATTGACTTCAGTGGTTGGAAAGATGTTGGATTCTATTAGTAATTATGAGGTTTTGGGGTCTTTAAAGGCATAAGATAGCATAGGACAAAATCAGTGTGGTTTCCTTAAGGGAAAAAAACATGTCTGACAGATCTGTTGGAATTCTTTGAGGATAAAGCAGATGAGATAGACAAAAGAAATTCCATAAACATTGTTTATTTAGATTTTTGGAAGGCCTTGACAAGGTGCCACACATGAGGCTGCTAAACAAGATAAGATCCCATGGAAAGATACTAGCCTGGATGAAATATTGGCTGACTGGCAGAATGCAAAGCATGATAATAAAGGAGTCCTGTTCTGGTTTGCTGCCAGTGAGTAGTGATGCTTCCCAGGGGTTAGTATTGGGACCTCTTTTTTCACATTATTTATTAATGTTTTGGAGGACAGAATTGATGGCTCTGTGGCCAGGGTTTCAGATTATACAAAGATAAGTGGATAGTCAGGTAGTTCTGAGAAAGCAGGGAGTCTGCAGAAGGGCTTAGACGGATTAGGAGAATAGTTAATGAAGTGGCAGATGGAATATAGCATTGGGAAATGTATGGTCCTGCATTTTGGTAGAAGGAATAAAAGCATGTCTATTTCCTAAACTTGGAGAAAGTTCAAAAATTTGGGGTGCAAAGGAACATGGGAGCCTTGTGCAGGATTCCCTTACAATTAACTTGCAAGTTGAGTTGGTGTTGAGGAAGACAGATGCTATGTTAGCATTTCGTTCAAGAGAACTAGAATCTAAGAGCAAGGATGTGATGCTGAGGCTTTATAAGGACTGGTAAGGCCTGACTTAGAGTATGGTGAGCTGGTTTGGGCACTTTATCTGAGAAAAGATGGGCTGACATTGGAGAGTGTTTAGTGGAGATTCTCAAGACTGATTTCGGGAATAAAAGTTTTAATGTATGAGGAGTGTTTGATCATTCTGGGCCTGTAATCATTGGAATTAGGAGGGGGGGGGACATTGAAATCTATTGAATATTCAAAGATCTGGATAGTGTGAATGTAGAGAGAATGTTTCATGCAGTGGGTGAGTTTAGGACCAGAGGGCATGGCCTCAGAATAAAGGACGTCTATGTAGCATGGAGATGAGGAGGAATTTCTTTAGCCAGAGGGTGGTGAATCTATGAATTTCATTGCTACTGGAGGTTGTGGAGGCCAAGTCATTGAGTATGTTTAAAACTGACTTTGATGGGTTCCTGATTAGTCCGGGCATCATAGGTTTTGGGGAGAAGGCAGGAGAATGGGATTGAGGGGGATAATAATTAAGCAATGATGGAATGGTGGAGCAGACTTGATGGACCATGAGGCCTAATTCTGCTCCTATGCCTCATGGTCTTATGGCTTTTTCAAACCAGTAATATCACATTTAATCTCCAGCAGCCTTCTATACAATCCACACCACCCGCCTACCTTCCTGTCATCTACAAATTTATTAACCCACTTCCTCATCCAAGTCATTTATAAAAATCACAATGAGCAAGGATCCCACAATAGATCCTTGTAGAAAACCACTGCTTACCTGCCTCCAGGCAGAATACACTCTATCTACTACCATCCTCTGCTTTCTGTGAGTAAACTCATTTTGAATCCACACAGCCAACTTTTATCCCATATCTCTTGAATTTTTGAATGGGGAACCATGGGTAGCCTTGCAAATTCCTTACTAAAATCCATGTACTCCACATCCATTGCTTTCTTTTCAATGCCCAAAAGCCAATCAGAAGTCTGGAAGCTGAAGATGAATGCCTGGATACCGGAGACAGGAGACCGGGAGCCTGGAGTTGGAGGACTATCTGTATGAGCGAGTGAGTGAAAGAGAGGGAGGTGGCCTTGTTTCATTGTTTTGTTTCTTGGTGTGTTCTGATTTGCTGTGTACAGCTTTGTTTTGCTGAGCATTCTGGCCACGTTCTTTTGGTGCCAGAATATGTGTTGACCCTTGCGCACTGCCCCCAATACATCCTTGGGTGTGTTGCCTGTTAATGCAAATGACACTGTATGTTTCAGTATATATGAAATAAATAAATTTGAATCTAAATTAATATTTTCCCCACATCTAACATAAGACTCAGTGGTCCCCAATCCCCAGGATTGCCACCCTTCAGTCTACTGGCACTCATCCAATGGCCAGTGAATATGTAATGATCATTGCAATCTCTTGCCTCACTTCCTAGTGTAACCTGGGGTATACCCCTTCTAGTTCCGGGACTTACTATATATATCCTAATGTTTTTCAAAGTTTTAGTACACACTCTTTGTTAAAGTTGACACGTTGCAGAGTAGCAGTCTGTTCTACGGTAACCCTCTATTCATCAAGATCCTGCCCACAGTTGAATACTGAAGAAATGAATTCATTAAGGAGTTCCCTATCTCCTCTAACTCCAGCCACATGTTTCCTCTTTTATCCTAGATGGATCTAGTCCTCACTCTGTGATGCACCATCTATAACTCACACTGAGACGTAAGGCGAGATATCGGCTTTTATTGACTGGAAGAAGGAACCAGGAGTGAGTGTCTATCATACAATGTCCTGGAGACTGAGGCCGAGCGTCAGGCCTCAGATCTCCTTTATACAGGGGCCTGTGGGAGGAGCCACAGGAGCAGTCAGCAGGGGGCGTGTCCCGACAGGCACATAGTTCACCACACTCTGGTCTTCTTCCTGTTCTTCACATGCGTGTAAAGTACTTTGGGATTTTCCTTAATCCTATTCTCTTAGACTTTGTCTCTCGCTCTCCCAAGTCCATTCTTAAGCTCCCTTCTGGCTACCTTGAAACTCTCAAGAGCCCTATTTGATCAATGCCTTCCAAAACTTAAGTATGCTTCATTCTTCAACATGACTAGATGTCCCACTGTGGTTGCTTCACCCTAGTCTCCTTCCCCTATTTCAATGGGGCAAAACTTATTCAGAACACCATGGAAGTGATCCTTAAACTTCCACATCCTCATTAACTGTATAAGGAAAACAAAAATTTCTGAAAATCAGCTGGAATCTATAGAGAAGGAAACAGAGCTAACATCTCTGGCAGATAATCTTTCACTGGAACTCACAAGATGTTGGTTTTCTGCAGGATTTTAATCTACTACTGAGTTATCAGAGCTACATTGGGTCTAGACAGGAGATGAGGTGCTCTTTCTCAAACCACTTAACAAATGCTTGGGGAAATCAGTTCATCTTGTATCCAGGTATGTCTCATGACTCAATGTTAAATTCAACGATTCCACCAGAATTTCCTGTCAATGTTAGAAGAAGCCTATTCATATGTCAGGCCTTTCACTTGTGACATGACATATCTCTCTCCACAGCTGATTTGCAGAGTACATACAGCCTTCTCTTTGACTAAATTTCATGAGCTGCTGTCCTCTGCACCTCATATTTCAAACACTTTCTTTTTTCTCTTTTCCCCTCATCAATTTCCCTCTATTTACCCTCCTGCATATATATCAGCTGAATTTGATAAGCATTCATCACCATCTCTTGATCGGAATCTGGTGCGTTTGTGTCTCCGGGGCAAATTTGGTTTCCCTGTCACAGGTATTCTTATGTTAATTCCATGCCTCTGCTTTGCAAGTGATTTCTTACTTTTCCAATTTTGATGAAATATCATTGGTCTAAGGTGTCAATTCTGTTTTCCCCTCCTCAGATGTTGTTTTATATGCTGAGTATCTTCAGTGATCTATGTATTGCTCTCAGATTTCCAAACTGTGCTGTTCTTTGTTTGAATTTCCATGGAGAAGGCATGTTTGTTAGCATACAATCTTGCTCTTAGTTTCTCCAACTGAGCTTCATTTAGCTTCAATGAAACATTCCCTGGAAGTGATTCCTTTCACCCAGAGGTGTTTATGGCTTGTGTTTCTATCCTTGTTCTGTGTAATGCACACATATGCTCACGTGTTGTATGGAAAAAAAGTAATCAATTGCAAAGAAGCAGTCTTGTTGATTTTATTTTGCTATTCTTTTTATCAATTCTACTGAACCACTTCCAGATATAGATATAACATCTTTTTGATCTTCTCCCTTGACTGTTCAGGTTCACATGTCTCTCTTGATTCATCAGTTTCAATGACCTTATCTTAAGTTTCATAGCTTGCCTCAGAAGGTCACTCACTACACACTGTTTC
Organism: Hypanus sabinus; assembly: GCF_030144855.1. Taxonomy (NCBI): domain Eukaryota; kingdom Metazoa; phylum Chordata; class Chondrichthyes; order Myliobatiformes; family Dasyatidae; genus Hypanus; species Hypanus sabinus. The sequence continues at coordinate 151,597,419 of NC_082707.1, read as the reverse complement.
CAGATCAATTTGAAATGTCCCTGGTTACCTTTGTACCAACATCTTGGTGCATATATTTAATGTGAGTTTTCAGCAAAATTGACCATTACTTTTATCTACTACTCTGAATGCGACCCAATCTCTGTCCATTTATGCTTTACCACACCAGTTCCATGGATTTCCAGATCCTCTTTCTTGTGCTCTGTCTGTGGAAATAATTTAGAATCATTGTTGCACATGCAGCTTTTAAATTTATAGGACATTTTCATTTCAGTCTTTCTTGCCATGCACAATACTTGCACGCCTATGCTTGTTTGACCATCAGAACAGGGAGGAACCATTGCAATCTCTCACATCTCCATGATGATCCTGTGATTTCAGTTTTTGAAGCTGACATGGGGGCTGCATTCAGGAGGGTGAATCCACAGAAAGCATCCAGACTGGACAGGGTACCTGGCCATGTATTAAAGACTTGTGCTGTCCAACTGTCTGGTGTGTCCACCAAGATCTTCAAACTCTCGCTTCGCCAGTGTGTGGTACCAATCTGCTTCAAGCAGACTTCAGTTATACTGGTGCCCAAGAAGAGCATGGTGACCTGCCTCAATGATTTACATAAACTCACATTCAGTGATGAAGTATTTTGAGAGGTTGGTGATGAAACATGTAAGCTCCTGCCTGAGAGGGACTTGGATCCAACTTGCTGACGAGCACCAGGACCATAGCAGATGCCATCTCATTAGCTCTTCACTCAACCCTGGAACATCTGGACAGCAAAGGCAAATACATCAGGTTGCTCTTTATCAACTATAGCTCAGCATTCAATATCATCATCCCCTCAAAACTGATCAATAAGCTTCAAGACCTTAGCCTCAGTACCTCCTTGTGCAATTGAATCCTGGATTTCCTCACTTGTAGACCCCAGTCAGTTCAGATTGATAACAAAATCTCCTCCACAATCTCCATCAACACAGGTGCATCACAGGGCTGCATGCTTAGCACTCTACTCTACTCTACTCTACTCACTTTGCACTTATGACTGTGCGGCTAAGTACAACTCCAATGTCATGGACCCAATCAACGGTGGTGATGAATCAGCACACAGAAGGGAGATTGAAAACCTGGCTGAGTGTTGTTGTAACAATAGTCTCTCATTCAATGTCAGCAAGACCAAGGAACTGATTTAGACTTCAGAAGAGGGAAACAAGAGGTCCACGAGCCAGTCCTCATCAGAGTATAGAGAGAGTTAACAATTTTAAGTTCCAGGGTGTTTATACTTCAGAGGCCCTGTCCTGGACCCAGCAGATAAGTGCAATACAATGAAAGCATGACAGCTCCTCAACTTCTTTTATGAATAGTTGGCATAACACATAAAACTTTGACAAATATATGGATGTGTAGTGGAGAGCATATTGACTGGCTGCATCACAGCCTCATATGGAAACACCAATACCCTTGTACAGAAAATCCTACAAAAAGTAGTGGTTAGAGCCCTCCCAACCATTAAGCACATCTACATGAAATGCTGTTGTAGCAAGGCAGCATTCATCATCAGAGATCCCCACCACCCAGGTCATGCTCTCTTCTCACTGCTACCATCAGGTAGAAAGTACAAGAACCTCAGAACCTGCACCATAAGAACAGTTACTACCCCTCAACCATCAGGGTCTTGAATAAAATGGGATAACTACATTCAACCTCACTTACCCCATCATTGAAATGTTCCCCACAAACAGTGATCTCACTTTCAAGGACTCTATCTCATTATCTCATTTTCTCATTATTTATTGCTATGTATTTATACTTGCATTTGCACAGTTTGTTGTCTTCCACATGTTGGTTGAGCTTTCATTTACCCTGTTACAGTTAGTAGTCTATAGATTAGCTGAGTATGCCCACAAGAAAGTTAAACTCAGAGTTGCATATGCGGACTGATGTGTACTTTGATAATAAATATTACTTTGAGCTTAGAACATCTAAGCAACTTTACTACATATTTTAACCTTTTTTCTCATGTTTCACCTTATACACTTTGTCTTCAGCCAGTCAGCATTTTGACACTGGATTGGGACAGCTCAGGAACTTTGCATTTCTGTATGCACTTTGCTAGTTAGGTGCTTCATGTTCCCTTCGGCTGGGTTTATAAATTCCATAAAAAATCCAATCATTCTCCAATAGGGGAGTACTTCAAATTTGTGAAAAAGTTATATTTTAACCTATTAGTTCTATTAAGAGTATATCAAAGGATTCTTCGTGCTCCTGATTGCAAGTAAATCAAAACAACTATTGGTGGGTTGCACTATGCTTGTAAAGCATTTATTCATTCTGCAGGGTCTAATTCATAGGCTTTGTATTCTGGTGCAAGTCTTTCCCCTTGTGGCCATAGAGATACAATAACATATTTGCTTTCATCTGTTCTAGTTTATTTACCACAGCTAGTTCAATGTGTTCTATAAACCCTTTCTTCAACTCTCTCCATCCTTTAGACAATTTTGTTTTTCCCCCTGGAAATGCAGTGGCTTCTGTGACTTTATCTTTTTGCTTTGTTATTGATACTAAATAAATCCATCAGTTGAATCACACAGTTCATTGGCACATCCATGTGTTACCACAAATAGGAAAGAACATATCTGTTATTCATTTTATTGATTGAGACACAAACTTTCAATTTTCATGATTCTAAGTAACAAGAATTTTCAACACCATGCTTCAGTATCTCCCTGATTTACGGTCTATGATATGAGAGATGCTTAATAATTTCACAAAGGTAATTCTTTAATGAAGAGTTCAGTGACTTCCAAAATCTCTTTTTGTGTCTTTCTTCCAAGCAGAATTGCCTCTGCAATTTACTACATTAACATTGTCACAATTCTACCACAATAAGTCACATAGCACTGGGTGAGGAGTTAGGGTAACAATTGATATCCACAGACAGATATCATATATGGTGCAGGAAGGTCTTGCAGCCCAACAACAGTTTCAGCAAAAGACTGACAGAAAGCATGTACAATGGTCTAAGTGGCCAAAGTTCAGGTGGCACTTGAACAAAAGGTTATAAGAAATAGCAGTAGGAGTGAATCTCTTGACTTGTTGTTTCACTTTTGCAATTCTGTAATATGGCAATATGGCTGAACATTTGACTCTATGACTCTCCAATTCTAAGCTTTAATCCCATGATTTATTTAGTATCTCCCTCTGCATCTGGAAGAACCTGAATGGAAATACCATTTGTGGTCTTTCCAACAATGGAAGGCTGCATCTATATTAAATAAGATGTTCTGAATTACCTTATGATTACTGTTCTTCAAGTAAGATTTAAAAACTATAGAAACAATGTGAGCAGATTTGTTAAGACTTTGTCATATACCTAATAAAATGGAAAACAAATGCAAGGAATTAAATAGCCTTATGTTCCAATGTTCTCATTTCTAATTGTTGTCAAGTAGACCTATTTAATTTTTAAATGGTCTTCAAATTTTGTTAATTCCCAATCACCTGTTTTGCTGCTCTGTGTGGTTGTGGTCAGCTATGTCGTGCTTGGAAGAGCTGCCATATAAATAACAGCACAGTAATGACAGGGCTGACCCTGGAGAGGGAACACAGCATGATAATGACAATAGTTATCCTTTACTGCTCTTGTCATTTTCCCAATTAGTTCTGACCCAATAAGTTGTTCCATGATAACACTTATTCAGAACAAATTAAATTTGTTGCAGTGATGGTGGGTGTACAAGGAAAGGCTTGAATAATTGTTTTTTTTTCATTTGTTCACCTCTATTCCCTTCTCCCAAACAAAGATGGGCATGTGTTTGAAAAACCTTGAAGTTATCTTAGGTAACAAAGATCATTTGATGCCAAAACTCTTATAAATGCAATCAAACTGTGTGTTTACAGCAGGAATTGAAAGCTATTCATTGGATACCTTCATCTATTGAACCGTACTCCAGTGTTAATGTTGAATCCAGTTCTATCCACTACTCAGGCCACAAAATCTTCGGAATTATTTTTTCACTCATGCTATTGAAGGATTTTCTATCAATTACCTGAAATTTGTATCCCCTGCAGTAAATTCTCTTCATTTATTTATTGAGGTACAGCGTGGAATAGGCCATCCTGGCTCTTTGAGCTGTGCCACCCAGCAGGCTGTGATTTAAACCTCACCTAATCACAGGACAATTTACAATGACCTGGAGAACCTGGAAGAAACACACATTAGACTTGCATCAAAGATCCTATAATACTACTATAAAATATCCTTCTAATATACCTGTTGATAGAAGAACAATCCTGGTATCTGAAACTGTTCTACACAATTGAAATCTATAATCCCTACACCATACTGGGAAAACTCCTGTCTATCCCCTCAAAAGCCAATGACTAAAATGACTATAATTTCCCACAATACCCCAATCAAATGAGAAATATTTTTAATGTGTCATTTAGAACTTAAGAAATAGGAGCAGGAATGTGCCACCTAGCCCATTGTACCTGCTCTACTAGGGTGTGGGCTCAGTTCCACCTACCTGCCTTTTCTCCAACACTCTTAATTCCCCTGTTTTGCAAAAATCTGTCTTAAAATATTTATTAAAGTGGCTTCTACTGCTTTCTTGTGCAGAGGATTATACAGATTCACGACTTTTTAGGGGAAAAGCATTTTCTTCTCACCATCATCCTATATCTTTTCCCTTGAATCTTGAGGCTATACCCCCTAGTTTTGGGTTCACTTACCAGTGGTATCAGCTTTGCTGCCTCTATCCGCCTATTTCATAATTTTATATTCTTTTATAATACCCGACTCATTCTTCTGATTGCAGTGAATATAGCTTCAGGCAACTGAGACTCTCTTCATAGGCTAACCCTCTCATTTCTGGTGAATTTCCTCTGTACCACCTCCAAATCCAATGTACCTTTCCTCAAGTAAGGAGACCAGAATTGTGCACACTACTACAGGTGTGGCCTCACCAGTACCTGTACAGTTGCAGCATAGCTTCCCTGCTCTTAAGTTATTTTTATTAAACCATATCTTGTTGAATTTTCCTCCTCTCTGTTCATTTGAATATACTGATAGTAGAAATTTTTATTAATCTCCTATTAGCCTTTATTTGAGATTATAAAATTACCTATATCAGCAAAAAGCTGGATTTAAAGTACAAACCTTTCTATTAATTTTCTGGCTTTTTTTTTTTGCTTTCATTCTCTTCTTGCATCCAAGGAACAGTACAAAATGTTACATTCTTAATTCCAAACTTAATTAGATTTCTAATGTGCACTTTAAGCCAGCTAATTGGTTGTCAAACTTTATCATCTTCAAAACTGCCCTTTGCCAGTAAAGCATTTACAAATATAAGAGCTGTCAATAAAGAGAATATTTTGTGGGTTTTCCTTTTAAGATCTGAAGATACAAAGTAAGTATAATGTTTCTGGTAGTGCATTGATGAGCAATAAGCAAGTCTGGTGAATTTCAATTGCTTTTACTCCTTTCGTAAGATACTTTCAGACAAAGGTATAACCAATAATGGATTTCATCTTGCAGAATTAGATAAATTTAAATAATGGTGCTCAACTTCTGGAATTATTCTAAATAAAACATTGTTTTTAAGCATTTGCTTCATTTTGTTGACTAACAGGCTTAGGGGGCAGCCCACAAGTGTTGCCATGCTTCCGGTAACAACATAGTATACCCACCAATCAGGTTGAACAATTACCTGCAATTTACCAATTTACCATTAATTTTTAAAGGTGACGCAAAATATTGAAAGGCAAGAAAGAATTTGGATCTGTTTTAATTAATGTTGATGGAGCCTAATTTTTACTTTCGTTTTTGCACATTTACTGTTACATAATTGATACTGGGTGATATAGGAGCACCTCAGAGAGTGCTCTCAATCCTTTCAATTGAATCAGAACAGATTGTTTGCATTGAAGCAAAAGGTACTTGAGACAGGACTAATGATAAATAATGATTTATTTAACATACGTTTTTAATACAAAAGCAAAAAGCTTCAAGATATGACTCTTCAGCACATGACAACCACCTAAATGAGGATTAACTACGCAATATGAATGACATTGCAGAAGGAATACCCCAAGGTAAATTTCTGTCCGAGTCTCATTTCAATCACACATCAACAAACATCTGTCAAAATAAAAAGGGAAAATTACTAATTGGATTAGAACCTGATAATGTCAGGATTTGATCTACTTGACAGCAATAACACTAAACTAGACAAGGTCAGAGAATGGCAAGCATGATTAAGTTGTACTTTTCAAAATTACACCCAAATGCCTGCCCTGTGGCATTGATTTGTAGTGATATTTTTTTGTAAGCATCGTTTTAAAAGGGCTGTTAGATAGTTCTGCAGGCTTATTTTCTTTCATTATAACCATTATAATCTGTGTTAAAACTAAGCAACATTCCTAAAGGGGCAAGTGTGCCGTGGCTGGAGGAGGCATCATCCACGATGCAGAAAGTTAATCATGCCCGGAGTAGATATCCAGTGTAAAACGGGGGAAAGCAGCTGCAAAGTTTTCATTTGTTGCAAGAGAAGCTTCAGGAAAGTGGGAAAGTAGGAGGGCTGTCCTTTTTCAAGACGTCTGTGTGACCTTTAGATGTGCACTCAACAGCCAGTGAGAACTGACAACAATCGAGGACCATATCAGAAGTCGGGCCCTAAGGACCTTTTCACAGTGTCATAAGCTGATGATCTCACAAGTGCTTGGCAGTGATTGTAACTTCAAATATGACAACCTACCAACCACAGAAATACCAAAGCAGAAACTATGTCCTTATCATCCACATACCAAAATGTTTATTGATCGAGTATAATATCACTATTCTAGTATTTCATAGCAATCTCACACACATTGCTCTGCAGTTTGCATCACATTTCATAGCCTGGACTCCTCTACCTCCCTCCCTTTTCCCTCTGAGGCGTAGATAGTGATCTGTCACCTGTCATTTCATCCATCCCCTTGTTGTTAACCAACAGTTTGCCAGCATAGAATGTATACTCTTGGTATCTAGAGCAAAAAACCTACACCAGCTCTTCTCAGTCCATAGCAGCTTCAGGTTGTCCTTCAAGTTGACCTTATTCTTTGCAAATCCTCAGTCTTCCACGAACCATACACTCAAGGGAGTACACATGAAGCACAGCCACTAGCAAAGCACAAAAGGATAATCAGCTGACTTATCTATGCAAATCTGATGAAGGGTCTCACTCCTGAAGTGTTAATTCTGCTTCACTTTCCTCAAATTCTGCCTGATTTGTTGAGTGTTTAATAACATTTTCTACTTTTGTTTCAGATTATTTGTTGTGATCAGGTCGGATTGCATTTGTGGACTTGGACTGAAATATTTTGTGTTGGTGGGAGATGTGACAGTCAGCAAGAGGGGTGTAGGGGAATGCCTTTAAAAGGTTAGTGAAATACAAATGAAGTATTGATTACAGGTCTCAGATTAACATTTAATTTGCAATGTCATTAGGAACTGTCATCTGCTGCCTTCATTTTTTCCCTTTTATTCTCCTGCTCATTCTCTATCCCAGTGTTGAATGCCATAGAGCCATACAATACAAAAACAGGGCCTTTGGCCCAACATCCATGTAAAAAAAAATTGTCAAACTGAGCATTTGTCTGTATTTGGCCATGAAACCTTTCGGGTCCATGTTTTTGTCCAAGTGTCTTTAATTGCATAATTGTATCCAATGCTTCCACTTATGCTGGCATTTCATTTCAGAAACTCATCTTTCTCAGTGTGAAAAAAGTTGACCCTCCAATGGAATCATGGAGTCACAGAAGACTACACTGCAGAAACAGACCCTTTAGTCCACATAGCCCATGCCAAACCAATAATCTGCCAAGGCCTATCGATCTGCACACAGACCATAGCCCACTATACTCCTCCCCTCCATGTAACTAAACTAATTTCTCTGAAGTGTTGACATCAAACCCACATCCACCACTTAAGCTGACAACTCATTCCACATTCTCACCAGCCTCTATTTGTAGAGGCTCCCACCCACCAATTTCCCCTTAAACCTTTTACCTTTCACTCTTAACTCATGACCTGTAGTTGTAGTGTGACACAACCTCAGTGAAAAAAACTCTGCTTTGCAATTACCCTATCTTTACGCCTCATAATTTTGTAATTCTATTAAATCTCCCTGCATTCTGTTACACTCCAAGGAATGAAGTCCTAATCTATTCAATCTTCCCCTATAACTCCGGTCTATAAGTCCTGGAAACTTCCTTGTAATTTTTCTCTGCACATCTTCAAACTTATTGACATCTTTCTTCTAGGTGGATGATCAAAACTGCACACAATACTCCAAATTAGGCCTCACCAACACCTCAGACAACTTCAACGTAGCATCCCAACTCTTCCCAACTCTTGTATAGAATATGTTGATTTATGAAGGCCAATGTGCCAAAAGCTTTCATTATGGCCCTGTCTACCTAGGACACCACTTTCAATAAATTATGGACCTATATTCCTAGATCCCTTAGATCTACCACACTCCTCAGTGCCCTTACGTTCACTGTGTGTTACCTTCCCTGTTATGTCCTCCTGAAGTACAACACCTTACATTTGCCTGCATTAAATTCCACCTGCCATTCTTCAGCCCATTTTCCAGATAATCCAGATTATGCAGTATGCTATGATTGACTTCCTCGCTGTCCACTGCACTCCCAATCTTGGTGTCATCCACATGTTCAGTGATCCAGTTTACAACACTATCATCCCAGTAATTGATACAGATGACAAACAATCAACACTGCACTGAACCCTGGGGCACATCACTCATCATAAGCCTCCAGTTAGAAAGGAAACCGTATAATACCATTTTCAGGTTTCCCCCATGAAGCCCATTTTCTATCTTATCTTGACTGCCAAGTGACTGAACCTTCTTGACCCATATCTTATGGAGGACCTTGTCAAATACCTTGCTAAAGTCTATGACACAGTATTCACTGCCTTGACTTTATCAACATTCCTGGTAACTTCCTTGAAACCCTTTATAAGATTGATTAATCTTGACCTACCATTCACAAAGCTACATTGACTATCCCTAATCATTGCCTGTTTATCCAAACACATATATATATATATCTCCAGACCCCGAGAATACCTTCTCATGACTTATGTCAGGCTCACCAGCCTATGATCTACTGGCTTAAGATCTTTTTCAAACACTCAAACAATATCAGCTATCCTCCTATCCTCCAGCATCTCAACCAGGGCTAAGGTTGCTTTAAATATCTCTGCTAGGGAGCCTGCAATTACTGCAGTTGCCCTTCACAATTTCTGAGGGTCCCCATCACGAGTGCTACCTCCCCTGGTCAGATCACCTTGGGCCTCGCCTGCGTAAACCACACCGTCCTTCATTTACACTCCGGGTCCAGTCCTTGGGGGGTAACCCCTTCTCTGAATAGTGCTCGAAACATTGGATGCACTGAGAGGGTCTCCAGAAAGTGTTCCTCCCTTTCTCCTTACAAGCTCCCAGGGGCCGTCGCACAACGGGGGAGTTAGTCCCCACCAGGAGGGCGGAACCATCGGTTTCCACTGGGTCAGGACACACCAACACCAACGTCTCAGTGGCTTCGGACACCCCCACATCGCCCTCCAAGAACTCCAGTCTCACTGATAGGTACCCATCGTATGGGTAATCACCCTCGCTTACACCCCAAATCTGCAGAGCGTCAAATGGGGTTACGGGCAAATGCTTTAGATATTTGTTGTAGAAAGACTGGTACAATAAGGTCACCTGCGATCCCGTATCAAGAATGGCTTTTGCGTAAACTCCCTCTATCTGTAGACACACACTGGCATGTGGTCCTACCAGCCCATCCAGAGTAAAGGTGTAGGCACCCGGTGGTCCCCTGGTTCATCTCTGGGAACGTGTTCCTCCTGAGGCTCCAGTCTGTTCCCTCACTCAGCCTCTCCTAAGTTTCCCAACACCTTGTCTCTCACAGTCCCACCTGAAATGCCCCTCTTTCCCACAGTTAAAGCATACACTGCCTACCGTCCATCCTCTCCCAGGAAGCCCCTGCTCCCAACCCACTGCACAGGCTGCCCCCGGGAGTGGGTACCTTCACTGTTCTTCCCCTCCAGAGGGGGGTCCCTACTCCCTGGGGGTTTTCAGTCCTCCACCCAGCCACCACTTCCTGTATTGCTGAGAATCGCACCCGGTGGCCCGAGCCCCTTTTCCGCTCCAACGCTCTCTCTTCCTCCCACACCTCTCTAATCAGTTGCCCAAATGATGGAGGGGGGCCCTTTCTATAAGCCTGCGTGATAGTCCACGCTACCTTGTCCTCCTCCAGAGAGGCACTGAATATCTGACTCATCCTCACGCTAGCCACATCAGGCGCCTTCACTACCCCCTGGTGCCACAACCCCGTAAGCATCCCCTCCATCCGAAATATGTACTTGGAGAACCTTTCCCCTCTCCAATGTTCCAGGCGTTGGAACTCTGCTAAAAGCAGCCAGGGTTCCCCTGACAACCCAAACGCTCCCTCCAAATCTTCTATGCATTCCTCCACTGAAGCCCCGGGCTTTTCAGCTTTCAAATTCCAGACTGTTTTGGCTGCCGAACCCCTCAAACTTCCCACCAATCGCTGCCTCCTCTCCTCCTCCGAGCCTGGCCATTCCTCTAACATCAAAGACATATGCTCGATCCAGATTGCATAGTCCACCTCCCTGTCTGGTGTAGGCTTGGCTCCTGAGAACACCCCCAGCTTCAGCCGTGGCCTCTCGGCCACTCCCACCAGGGAGTTAAGTGTGGCTGCGAGCTCCGAGGCCTCTGCCATCCCTGGGGGGCCTAGTCACACCTCCCTCCTCTGACCTCACTTTACTAGTGACAGGCACCTCTCTGGGGGCCACTTCTAGTTCTAGCTCCTCCTCCGGTGTCTCCTCATCCTTCCCCTCAGAGAGGGTGTGGAGCCCCCACGGCCCTGCCTCCCCTGGAACACTGACCGTCCCTGGGGGGGCCTGGTCACACCTCCCTCCTCCCACCTCCCTTTACTAGTGATGGGCACCTCTCTGGGGGGTACTTCTAGTTCTAGCTCCTCCTCCGGTGTCTCCTCATCCTCCCCCTCAGAGAGGGTTTGGAGCCCCCACGGCCCTGCCTCCCCCGGAACACTGACCATCACTGGCATTTCCAATGTCAAGACGTCAGCACTCATACAAACCAACACCCAACTAGACTCTACCTCTTCACCACACTGGCTGGCTACCAATTCTACCTGCCCCATACCTTTTACCAAACTTAACCCCCGCATTAACGCATCTCCCGAAACTCGAAAATCCACTCCACTCACGACACAGGCATACTACTCTGGTATATCTTCCAACTCGCACCAGCTAACAATCTTATCGCTGTCCATCTCCGCACTGCTGCCTGCGCGATTCCACAGCCCTGACAATCCAATCCCAGATGAGCCCCCACAAATGTAACACTTACCCAACAGGCTGGTATATGTCTAGGGGAAAAGGAGATCCAGCCACTCTCCAACCCCACCTCCCGCACATGCAGGTGCTTGAGAATCAAGTTTATGCTGCGTGCACACACACCATATCAAACTCACACCAGATACACTTTAAAGATTTTACTAAAACTAAAAGAGTACTATGCAATACAATATATATGAAGGAAAAGAAAATAAAGTAAAAGGTGCCAACTTATCAAAATTCAGTCAGTTTAGTGCACATTGTTGGAGCTCAACCATCGAACCACTCGACCCCTTGTCACTTTCCTCCAACCTCCACGTCCTCGCACCTGGGTCCACGCAGGTGGTCGACCAAGCAGTGCAGTGCTCGTCCACCTTCCTCGGCGTCTTCTTCCCGACTCCCCTGAAAAGACTGCAAAACCCCTGCTCCCAGACCCACAAGAAAAAATAACATTCCCCATTGGTCAACAAATGAATACAATCCCGATATCAGCAAGTCTAAAGCTAAACAACTGTGAGAGAAAGCACTTATCATACAAAGAAACATTCCTACTCTTAACAAATGAAAGAAGCCATTTTGTTTAACATAGACAGTACATTGTACATACACAGCTCAGAACATTAGTTCCACCATGCTCAACCTTTCAAATTATTACTTTTTATGTAGGCTTAACAACATCTCCACAACCACTCCACTTTCTGTGCTGGTGCTCTGGTTTCCATCTCCTAAAACTCTATTTTAAACCCATCCAGTGCAACACCAGTAAACCTTTCCTTCGATAATATATAATTCTAATATTATTAATTTAATGCTAATATTTGGTAAGTCATTTGATAAGGATATTTGATTAGTCTTTCTGACCCATGTTGCCTAAACAGCTCAGTAAATGAAATGTTTGATTCTTTCAACAATGACTTGACAAATATATTAAACACAGTGGCCACACTTCGGGTTAAAAAGAAATCATTTAGCAATATGGTCACCATAGTAAAACAGCACTGTCTGTGAACTCAAGAGATCATGCAGAGTTGCTGAGAGAATGTAGAGGAAAACAGTCCACCATAATATATTCGAAGAAAAACTAGCCTCCTTTAACGCTGCTATATGCTCTGCAAGAAGAACCCATTTTTCCAAGATTATTACAGAAAATAGCAGCAATTTGAGAATATTGTTCTCAACTATAAACCAACTGTTGAACCCTGCCCCAACCTATAATGTCCTCACTCAAGCATCTGCCACAAAATGTGAGGAATGCGCAATATTTTTTATCAACAAAATTACTTCCATTTGGGAGAGTATAGCTACAAATACTGGTAATCTCTACAGGCAAACTCTTAAAAAGAGTTTCAAAATTCACAAGTATTTCTGATTCAGAGCTCTGTAAGATTGTAACAAAAAGTAAACCATCTACTTGCTGTCTTGACTCAGCCTCGCCACACATTTTAATAGTGTTTTCAATTCTGTTAGGAAAATTATTAACATATCCCTTGAAACTGGAATTTTTCCAAATGCCTTCAAAAATGCAGCAATTAAACCACTAGTTACAAAGCCAAATCTTAATTGTGAGATACTAAATAACTACAGGACTATATCAGATTGTCTCTTCTTGAGCAAGGGCAAGGGCTGATTTTCAACTAACTCAATAACTTTCTGAATGAGAACAATATTCTAGGCAAACACAAGGAAATCTGCAGATGCTGGAAATTCAAGCAACACACACAAAATGCTGGTGAAACACAGCAGGCCAGGCAGCATCTATAGGGAGAAGCACTATCGACGTTTCGGGCCGAGACCCTTCGTCAGGACTAACTGAAAGGAAAGATAGTAAGAGATTTGTAAGTAGGAGGAGGAGGGGAAAATGCAAAATGATAGGGGAAGTCCGGAGAAGGTGGGGTGAAGCTGAGAGCCAGACAGGTGATTGGCAAAAGGGATACAGAGCTAGAGAAGGGGAAGAATCATGGGTGGGAGGATTAGGGAGAAAGAAAGGGGGAGGGGATCACCAGAGGGAGATGGAGAACAGGCAGAGTGATGGGCAGAGAGAGGGAAAAAAACTAAATATATCAGCGATGGGGTAAGGAGGGGAGGGGCATTGATACCCCATCCCTGATCTATTTAGTTTTTTTTCCTCTCTCTGCCCATCACTGCCAACAGAATCTCAATTCTGAATTTTCTGACGTAAGTACTGCTTTTGACACAATTGACCACAACAAGCTCCTAGATCTCCTTGTGAACTTGATTGGCCTCTCTGGTGGTACCCTTAAATAATTTCATTCAATTTGTTGTCTCTCGGAGACCTATTTTCTAATTTTCAATCTTTTGGTGTTGCTCGGAAAAGCTGTTTTAGTCTCGTACTCTTCTCCTTATATATGCTCCCTTTAGGAGACATCATTAGAGAGTATAGACTTGATTTCCACAGTTATGTAGAATATGCACAATTGTATATATGGGTTGAGTCCGACGATGATAACACCCTATCTTCTCTGACTTCTGGTATGGCCGCAATGAACAAATCAATGAGGAAAAGTTTACTAAATATAAGTGAAGATAAAATGGAAATACTTCTGGGTGGTCCCAAAGCCAAAAGAGATGAACTTCTTGATAATCCTGGGAACTTGGATCCCCTTGTAAAATCAGAAGTAATTGGCTTGGGTGTTATCCCTAATTTAGATTTGAATTTTAAATCCTAAATAAAGAAAGTGACCAGATTTCTACACTTAAGAAATATTGCAAAGGTACATTGGGTTCTGTTATACAATGATGTTCAAAAACTAATTCATGCTTTTATATTGAATAGAGTCATACTGAAGGCCCCTGCTAGACTTTTAAACAAAAGCAAGATGAGGGAGCATTCTAGTCTCGTACTAGTTGCTCTTCATTGGCCTCTTGTATCACTTTAGAATTGATTTTAAAGTTTTCTAACTTGTTTTTAAACCTCTTAATGGTCTGAGACCAGAGTGCATCACAGAATCATTTTTGTTTTATAATTGTGCACAAGCTCTCAGGTCTTCTTTTACCAGTCTTTTAAATTTATATTATCTCCCTCAAAAAGTTATTGGCAGGTCAGCTTTTTTGAATTATACTCCTAAACTGTAGAATTTAATATCTATATCTATAAGGAATGTAGACTCAGTTGACACTTTAAAACACCAGTTCGAAACCTATTTATTTAAACTTGTTTTTAACTAACATCTTTTTATCTATTATTTTCATGTTTATTTTTAATATTTTTTTAAATTATATTTTCATGTTTGCAATTTTATCCCATAATAAAGCACATTGAACTACATCATCTTTCTGAAAAGTGCACTATAAGTTATTCATGTTCTTATATTAGCCCAACTTCAGTTCAAGTGCAAACCATCCCTTCAGTACAATTACCACTTTGCCTGGAAGAGAGTCCAATGGTCCAAAATCTGATGTCTTCCTTCCTGAGCCATATCCTTAGCCACATGTTAAAATGTATGATCCTTTTTCTGGCCTCATCAGTAAGTAGCATGGATATCAATCCTAAGATTACAACCCTGGATGTCCTACCCTTTAACTTAGCACCAAACATCCTGAATTATATTGGACCCGGTCACCCTTCCAACCCATGTTTTCTGTGCTGACTTGGACCATAACCTCTGGCTATTCACCTTCCAGCTTAAAATTGCTGAGGACTTGATCCAAGATGTCCTTGATGCCGGCAACCAGAGGCAACATACTATCTGGGAAATTCATTATTGTCCACTGAACTTCGTGTTTGTTCCTTTAACCAATAAATCTGCTATCACTGCAGCTTGTCTTTTCTCTGCTCGTCTCTTCTAAAACACAGAGGCAGACTCGGTAGCAGAGACCTGAGCACTGTGGCTTTCCTCTGCTAGATCATCCTGCAACAGTATCCAAAGTGGTATACCTCTTGTTGTGGGGGAATGACCATGGGTTGCTGTGCACTGGCTGCCACCTCCTGACAGATATCTGTGTCTTGTACCTTGGGTGTAGCTATCTCTTAGTATGTACTGTAGATCAACCCTTCAGCCTCCCATATAGAGTCATAGAATACTACGGCTCAGTACCAGGCCTATTGCCCCATCCATGCCAAATCATTAATCTGTCTAGTCCCATCGATCTGCACCTGGGTCATAGCCCTCCATACTGCATCCTCCACTTGTGGTGGCAGCTTATTCCACACTCTGACCATCATCAGAGTGAAGAAGTTCACGCTCATCTTCCCCTTAAACATTTCGCCTCTCACCCATAACCCATAACTACTTGTTGTAGAGCCACCCAACAACAGTGAAAAATGCCTGCTTGCATTTACCCTATCTCCCTCCTAATTTAGTATACCTCCATCTCCCTCAATCTTTTACTTACTACGGAATAAAGTCCTAATCTATTCAAACTTTCACTATAATTCAAGTTCTCAAGTCCCAGCAACATCCTTGTAAATTTTCTCTGTGCTCTTTCAATCTTATTTACGTCTTTCCTATAGGTGACCAAAACTGGACACAATACTCCAAATTGATCCTCCAAACTTTTCTGCATTATGTTCCAGCTGACATTTTACAGCCCCTTTTTTCAGCTGGTCCAAATCTCACTGCAATCTTTGGTCATCTTCCTTGCTGTCCACTGCACCCTCAATCTTGATGTCATCCACAAATTTGTTGATCCAGTTTACTACATTATCATCTAGATAATTGAATAGATGAACAGCAAAGGACCCAGCACCGATCCTTGTGACACACCACCAGTCACGGGCCTCTAGTCAGAAAAGCAACCATCTATTACTCTGTGGCTTCTCCTAAAAAGCCAATGTCTAATCCAATTTACTACTTTATCTTCAATGCCAAGCAACTGAACCTTCTTAACAATTCTCCCATGTGGGACCTTGTCAAAAGCCTTGATAAAGTCCATGTAAACAACATCCACCACCTAGATTTCCTCAAATTTACTGGGAACTTCCTTGAAAAGGTCTATAAGATTGATTCAATATGACTTACCACACACAAAGCCATGTTGATTATCCTTAATCAGTTCTTGTCTATCCAGATATTTAAATAACAGGTCCCTTAGAACACCTTCCAATGACCTTCCCACTAGTGATGTTAGGTTCACTCACCTATAATTTCCTGGCTTATGCATAGAGTCTTTGGTAAATAACGGAATAACATTTGGAATCCTCCAATCCTCCAACACCTCACTTTGACTAAGGAGATTTCAAATATCTCTTCTAGGACACCTGCAATTTCTGCACTAGCCTCGCATAGTGTATGAGGGAACACCTTGTCAGACCCTGGGATTTATCCATCTTAACTTGGCTCAAGACATAAAACACCTCCTCATCTGTAATCTCCTCACCCATGACATTGTTTCTGCTTTGCCTTACTTACATACAATTATATAATACCTTGGTCAGACCCCACCTGGAGTACTGTGTTCATTTCTGCTCACCTTACAACAGGAAGGATGTGGATACTGTAGAGAAAGTGTAGAGGAGATTTACAAGAATGTTGCTTGAATTGGAGAGGGTGACTTAGGAGAATAGGTTGAGTGAACTTGGTCTTTTCTCCTTGGAGCGATGGAGGATAAGAGGTGACCCGATAGAAGTGTATAAGGTGATGAAAGGCATTGTTCATGTGGCTAGCCAGAGGCTTTTTCCGAGGGCTGAAATGGCTAACATGAGGGGGCATAGTTTAGTGTGTTTGGAAGTAGGTACAGAGGTGATGTCTCAAGTACATTTTACACCCAGAGAATAGTGGATGTGTGGAATGCACTGCTGGCAATGGTGAAGGAGGCAGAAACAATAGGGTCTTTTAGGAGCCTCTTAGATAGGTACATGGAGCTTAGAAAAATATAGGGCTATGTGGTTGGGTAATTCTAGAGTAAGTTACATGGTCAGCACCACATTGCAGGCTGTAAGTCCTGTCATGTGCTGTAGATTTCTATGTTCTATATTTACTCTATATCCATCTCCCAAGTAAACAGAGATGCAAACATTTCATTTAAGATAACCCCATCTCTTTTGACTCCTTGCATTTTGAACGAAATTGGAAGTGACATTGGATGTACAACAACTCTGGCAGAGTTTGCAAGATATTACTTCTTACAAAGCAAAACACAATAGCATGAATGGCAGTGATGCTTCACTACCAGATGAACTCTATGCTTTCTCAGCCCACTTGAAATGCTAAGATACAGCTATAGCAGTGAAGATCCCTGCTGCACCTGATGACCCTGTGACCTCTGTCTCAGAGGCTGATGTTAGGCTGTCTTTAAGGAGAGTGAACCTTCGCAAGGCAGAAGGTCATGATGGAATACTTGTTAAGGCTTTGAAAACCTGTGCCAACCAGCTGGCGTGAGTATTCAAGGACATTTTCAACCTCTCACTGCTATGAGTGGCAGTTCCCACTTGCTTCAAAAAGGCAAGAATTATACCAGTGCCTAATAAGAATAATGTGAGCTGCATTAATGACTATCGCCTGGTAGCACTCACATCTATAGTGATGAAATGAATAGACTGAACTCCTGCCTCAGCAAGGACCTGGACCCACTGCAATTTGCCTAACACCACAATAGGTCAACAGCAGATGCAAACTTAATGGCTCTCCACATGGTTTTAGACCAACTAGACAATGCAAACACCTATGTCAGAATGCTGTTCATCAACTATAGCTTAGCATTTAATATCATCATTCCCACAATCCTGATTGAGAAGTTATAGAACCTGGGCCTCTGTACCTCTCTCTGCAATTGGATCCTCGACTTCCTAACCAGAAGACCACAATCTGTGAGGATTGGTGATAACATCTGCTTCACGCTAACAATCAACACTGGTGCACCTCAGGGGTGTGTGCTTAACTCGCTGCTCTACTCTCTCTATACCCATGACTGTGTGGCTAGGCATAGCTCAAATACCATCTATACATTTGCTGATGATACAACCATTGGTGGTAGAATCTCAGATAGTGATGAGAGAGAGCATACAAGAGTGAGATATACCAACTGGTGGAGTGGTGTCACAGCAACAACCTGGCACTCAACATCAGTAAGATGAAAGAACTGATTGTGGACTTCAAGAAGGGTAAGTCAAAGGAACACATACCAATCCTCATAGAAGGATCAGAAGTGGAGAGAGTGAGCAGTTTCAAGTTCCTGGGTGTCAAGATCGCTGAGGAACTAACCTGGTCCAACATATCGATGCAGCTACTATACTTTATTAGCAGTTTGAAGAGCTTTGGTATGTCAACAAATACACTCAAAAACTTCTATAGATATACCGTGGAGAGCATTCTGACAGGCTGCATCACTGTCTGGTGTGGAGGAGCTATTACACAGGACCAAAAGTAGCTGCAGAGGGTTGTAAATTTAGTCGGCTCCATCTTGGGTACTAGCCTACAAAGTACCCAGGGCATCTTCAGGGATCAGTGTCTCAGAAAGGCAGTGTCCATTATTAAGGACCGCCAGTACCCAGAGCATGCATTTTTCTCACTGTTTACCATCAGGTAGGTGGTACAGAATCCTAAAAGCGCACATTCAGTGATTCAGGAACAGCTTCTTCCTCTCTGTCATCCAATTTCTAAATAGATATTGAACCCTTGAACATTACCTCAATTATTAAATATATATTATTTTTATTTTTGCATGATTTTTAATCTATTCAATACACATATGCAATAATTTATTTCTTTATTATTATTGTTATTTTTATTATTTATTTCTATATTACATATTGAATTGAACTGCTGCTGCTGCTAAGTTGACAAATTTCACGACACGTGCCGATGATAATAAACCTGATTCTGATTCTGATTACCACTCTGGTTATCCAGAGGACCAACTTTGTCCCTTGTTATCCTTTTGCTTTTAATACAATATTGGATGCCCTAACGACTTTCCTTTATCTTTTCTGCTCAAGCAACCTCAAGCCTTACATTAACCCTGCTGACTTACTCCTTAAATGTTCTCTTGCATTTCTTATACTCCTCAAATACCTCATTTGTTCTACCCGCCTATGCCTGTAATGCACCTCCTTCTCAGGTTTATGTCCATAAACTAATCTTCAGCTCATATCAATACATCATTCCCAGTCCCACTTTCCCTACTTGTGTTTATAACCTATTTTGTGGCACTGTAAGGCATGTTGAATGTCCCAAAGCAAAGGGGTAGTCAACACTTGGAGTTAATCAGGATCAGGATGTAAGGTTCTGACCTAAAACATCATCTGTGCTGCCTGCTGCAAGTAAGTTCCTCCATCAGTAAGATTTTTTTTTGCTTCAAAGAATACTTTCCATCCCTTGAAGTATTTTTAAGATGTATATAAATGTAACTTCTTCTGTATAAATGACAATAAGAGGTTATGTTGTGAGGGAATTTGGGAGGTAGCGTTCGTGCATTTCTTCTGTGGTGAGAAACCAGGCCTTCCTTTGAATGCTGTGTCTCTGTATCAAGGCAAGTAAGAATGAGTGATAACATGTTAATTAGTTCATCTCCTGCTGTGCTGGAAAGGTTGGTTCTGAAATTCACTCTTGTGTATCATGCATTATCTCTAACTGCTAAAGTTATCTGTTTAATAATGCATTAAAACAAGTGGCAGCTTTCCAACTGAAAATGCACTTCCTTGTATCTAGCTTCAGATTTCAAAAAAAATCCCAGGTTTGCATGAATGTAGGAAGTTTCATACTTATATAGGTAGGAAAACTATCGAATTAATTGGAAGCATGTGGTGAGTCTGAGGTTTCTATAATAGAAATCAAGACACCATATTGTGCAAGAAGAACATTCCTTCTTTGATTAAGTAAATGGCCGTGTGAAAAGTTGCAGCCTATGGGATTTGTTTCTTACTCTTTCAGAAATTAGAAATGAATTTTCCAGAGTTGAGCTGAAATTTGCTGAGGTTTTGATTCTGCTTGTTTTTTTTTATTTCTTTTATCTAATGAGATTGGCAGTGCTAGAGACTTTATGAGAGGGATGTATGCACTAATGACCAGAAGGATCTGAGTAAACACAAACGTCACAGTAAGCAATACCTACAGAGGTGGAGGTCACAAACTTCTAGCACTTAAAGTGCAAATCTGAATAAGGACAGAACTGTTTTTTTCCCATGACTCTGGGTGAACAAAGAAATGCTTAAAATGAACTGAGAATAATCAGGATTAAGTTTCTTTTGACTGGCATATGATGTGAAATTTGTTATTTTGTGGCAGCAGTGCCCTTGTAATACATAACAAATATTATGCTACAATAAGAAATACCAAAAAATAAATGAGTAGTGCAAAAAAGAGAGCAAAAACTGAGGTAGTGTCGATGGGTTCATGGTCTATTCAGATGATTGAGGGGAGGAAGTTATTCCTTAAGTATTGAGTGTGTGGTTTTTGGCTATTGTCCCTCCTCCCTGATGGTAACAATGAAAAGGAAGGTTGTCCTGGATGGTGAGGGTCCTTAAGAATGATGCCACTGCCTTGAGGCGCTGCCTTTTGAAGATGACCTTAATGGTGGGGAGACCTGTGCTCATGATGGAGCTGACTGAGTTTACAATCCTCTGCAGTTTTTTTCCGATCTTGTGTATCTGCAGCTCCATACCAAACAATCTAAAAGGAAAGTTGGAAAATACACAATCCAATAGTGTCTAACATTAATATTGTCGAAAGGTCTTTGTCAACACTTAATCTTCAAATACGTTCAAAAGAAGGCCGAGAAAGTATAAGTAACAATGGGTAATCCAAAGCTTCATTTTGTCTTTGCCTAGGAAGAATATAAACTTAAAGGAGCTACAACTGTTAACGAGAAAATGAGAAAGGCAAAAAACAGTGGAATAAGATGCAAGCAATATCCAATATTTTACCAGTACAATAGTAAGATGCAGTTCCAAAGATTCCAAAAGTTTCATTAGGGATGACTAAGATCTGTGATGATACTCAGGCCATTGCGGCTTTCAGCTGATGCAACAATATTTAGATACTGTAATATAATCCACTACCTATAATAACATCAGCTATCAGCTTTATGCCTTTGGATCTAGATGCCAGAGTGTTGTTTGCTATAGTGATAACTTCACATTATATGGATGTCTAGGGTACAGTAATAAATTCACATTATAGGTGCTCTATTGATATCCAGTGCTGTTATGATAATCAGAAATATGATGTTATCCAGGCTACAGTAATATCTGTGGCTTCAGTGATATCTAGGTTTATAGTTCTGGTCAGCTACTGCAGTAGAATCCAGGTGGAATGCAGTATTATTAAGATAGTATTATGATTACGAGGGCTGCTTTGTTATCCTGGACAGTAATGACAGTTGCGTGCTTTAGTAATTACTGAAATGGTATTAACTGGAATACAGACGTATGTTACTGCAGGGCTGTGCTAATCGCCAATTCCATAGTAAGGGCCAGCAAGCTCCCAAAAGTGCAGCGAACAAGAATAATTCTTTTTCTGCTGAAAGCCCTGGGCATTCTGATTACTATGATTGAAAGGAGGCTGTTCATTTGCTTATTCAGACCTACAGCCTACTGGGATCCAGCAGCTGAGTGAGACTTTATGTTTAGTTATTACAATAGTTTGGGCATATTTGTTGCTAGTTTTGGTCAAGTAGTCGGCACAATAATACTGCAAAACAAATGAGAGCAGAATATAGAGGATCATTGGCAAAGAAATGGCAGAAAGAGAAACTGATGATCTTAAGACAGGATGTAATACTTGGATAACATGTAATGAATGATAGTTTACTGAGGGTGTACTGTTGGCATTTAGAATGGTGTCTAGCACACACAAAACACATGAAGCACTGTTGAGGATCCCTACCACCCATCCCACAATCTATTTGACCCTCTACCATCAGGGGAAAGGTACAGAAGCATCAGCATTAGGACTAACAGACTGGGTAAGAGCATGCTCCCCTAGACTTTGAGACTAATGAATACCTACCAGCACTGAGTTCTTGTCACTAGGATAGTGAGCTGTTCTTGGTTTAATATACATTTTACTGTTTCCGTTTTACCTGTGCACGATTTGCACGTTGAAGTACATTTTATTAACTTATTTGTGGTATCATTTTGTCTCATGTGCTGTGTGTGATATATGTTTTGTGGGTCCTGGAGGAACGTTGTTTACATTTGGTTTCATACATCTACAGCCAGATGGCAATAAACCTGATATTCAACTTGGATTTGAGCTGGTTCAGTGACCCATGTTCTCAGTTGATGAGACTTCTTAGTGGCATTTGAAAACTATAACATCTGATTTCTTTGGACATAAACAGTATAGTCAAAATCTGTTAGATATAGGCCTTTTCAATGGAAAATCTGTAGATCTGTCTGTATCTGCCCAATATGGGGCCTTCAAATTGGATAGGCTTTTCTGAATGTTAAGGAAAGAGAGCTTGACTTTGAATGGGCTGTCTCCAGGAAGTTCCAGCTTCATTCTTTCAAGCATATTAACATTTATAATATTAATCCAGCAAGCACTCCCATTGCACGTTAATCGATCCCCAATCACCCCGACAGAATCCTTTTCCTTTAAACAAATATTTCCCCAAGAGCTCCCTCTGATACTTATGTCTGAATCCTATTCCCCAGATTTACCTCCTTGCAAAATGATCAGCACTGATGCATTCCATCTTCTGTATTTCTCTCCATGCATCTCTGTAGCACCCTCTGTACATATTTGCACTGCTCTCCAATCTGCAGTCCAAGCTACATAGAATCTATAGAACCATAGAACATTACAGCAAAGAAGCAGGCCTTTTGGCCATTCTTGGCTGTGCCAAACCATTTTTCTGCCTTCTCCCACTGATCTGCATCTGACCCATATCCCTCCATACACCTCTCATCGATGCACCTGTCCAAGTTTATCTTAAATGTTGAAAGTGAGCCCACATTTACCACTTCATCCGGCAGCTCATTCCACACTCCCACCACTCTCTGTGTGAAGAAGTGAAGAAGCCCCCCCCCCAATGTTCCCTTTAAACCTTTCCCCCTTCACCCTTAACCCATGACCTCTGTTTTTTTTTCTCCTCTAGCCTCAGTTGAAAAAGACTGTTTGCATTTACTTTATCTATATCCATCATAATTTTATACACCTCTATCAAGTTTCCCCTCATTCTTCTACGCTCCAATGAATAAAGTCCTAACCTATTCAACCTTACTCTGTAACTCAGTTTCTCGAGTCCCGGCAACATCCTTGTAAACCTTCTCTGCACTCTTTCAACCTTATTAATATCTTTCCTGTAATTCAGTGACCAAAACTGCACACAATACTCCAAATTCAGCTTCACCAATGCCTTATACAACCTCACCATAACATTCCAACTCTTATTCTCAATACTTTGATTTATAAAGGTCAATGTACCAAAAGCTCTCTTTACTACCCTATCTACCTGTGACGCCACTTTTAGGGAATTTTGTATCTGTATTCCCAGAGTCCTCTGTTCTACTGCACTCCTCAGTGCCTTACCATTTACCTTTTATGTTCTACCTTGGTTTTTCCTTCCAAAGTGTAATACCTCACACTTGTCTGTATGAAGCTCCATCTGCCATTTTCAGCCCATTTTTCCAGCTGGTCCAAATCCCTCTGCAAGCTTTGAAAATCTTCCTCACTGTCCACTACACTTCCAATCTTTGTATCATCAGCAAATTTGCTGATCCAATTTACCACATTATCATCCAGATCATTGATATAGATGACAAATAACAATGGACCCAGCACTGATCCCTGTGGCACACCGCTAGTCACAGGCCTCCACTCAGAATAGCAATCCTCCACTACCACTCTCTGGTTTCTTCCATTGAGCCAATGTCTACTCCAATTTACTACCTCACCATGTATACCTAGTGACTGAATCTTCCTAACTAACCTCCCATGTGCGACCTTGTCAAAGGCCTTACTGAAGTTCATGTAGACAACATCCACTGCCTTCCCTTCAGCCATTTTCCTTGTAATCTCCTCGAAGAACTCTAGTAGATTTGATAAACATGACCTACCACACACAAAGCCAATTTGACTCTCCCTAATAAGTCCCTGTCTATCTAAATACTTGTAGATCCTATGTCTTAGTACTCCTTCCAATAGTTTACCTACTACCAACGTCAAACTTACCATCCTATAATTTCCCGGATTACTTTTAAAGCCTTTTTTAAGCAACGGAACAACATGAGCTATCTTCCAATTCTCCGGCACCTCCCCCGTAGATACCGACACTTTAAATATATCTGCCAGGGCCCCTGCAATTTCAACATTAGTCTCCTTCAAGGTCTGAGGGAGTACCATGTCAGGTTCTGGGGATTTATCTACTCTGATTTCCCTCAAGATAGCAAACACCTCCTCCTCTTCAAACTGTATAGGTTCCATGACCTCACTAGCTGTTTGCTGTATTTCTATTGACTCCATGCCAGTTTTCTTAGTAAATACAGACGCAAAAAAAAAAAAACCCATTTAAGATCTCCCCCATTTCTTTTGGTTCCATACATAGTCTACCACTCTGATCTTCAAGAGGACCAACTTTATCCCTTATTATCCTTTTGCTCTTAACATACCTGTAGAAGCTCTTTGGATTATCCTTCACCTTAACTGCCAAAGCTACCTCATGTCTTCTTTTAGCCCTCCTGATTACTTTCTTAAGTTTTTTTGCAATTTTTATACTCCTCAAGCACCTTATTTCCTCCCTGTTTCCTATACATGTCATACATCTCTCTCTTATTCTTTATCAGAGTTCCAGTATCCCTAGAGAACCAAGGTTCCTTATCCTTATTCACTTTGCCTTTAATCCTGACAGGAACATACAAACTCTGCACTCTCAAAATTTCTCCTTTGTAGGCCTCTCACTTACCAATGACATCCTTGCCAGAGAACAACCTGTCTCAATCCACACTTTTTAGATCCTTCCTTATTTCTTCAAAATTAGCCTTTCTCCAATTTTCAACCCGCGGACCAGATCTATCTTTATCCATGATCAAGTTGAAACTAATGACGTTATGATCACTGGAACTGAAGTGTTCCCCTACACACACTTCTGTCACCTGTCCTAACCATTTCGTGATAGGAGATCTAATATTGCATCCTCTGTAGTCGGTACCTCTATATATTGATTTAAAAAAACTTTCCTGAACACTCTAACCCATCTAGACCTTTAACAGTATGGGAGTCCCAATCAGTACGTGGAAAATTAAAATCCCCTACTATCACAACTTTATGTTTCCTGCAGTTGTCTCTCTGCAAATTTGCTCCTCCAATTCTCGCTGACTATTGGGTGGTCTCTAATACAAACCCATTAATGTGGTCATACCTTTCCTGTTTCTCAGCTCCACCCATATGGCCTCAGTAGACAAGCCCTCTAATCTGTCCTGCCTGAGCACTTCCGTAACATTTTCTCTGACTAGTAATGCCATCTCCCTACCCTTCATCCCTCTGCCTCTATCATGTCTGAAACATCGGAACCCTGGAACATGAAGCTGCCAGTCCTGCCCCTCATGTAGTCAAGTTTCACTAATGACTATAATGTTGTAATTCCATGTGTCAATCCAGGCCCTCAGCTCATCAGCCTTCCCCACAATACTCCTCACATTGAAATAGACACACCACAGAAGATTAATACCACCACAGACAACCCTTCTATTTGGGACTTTGCATGAAACTTTAACATCATTTATTTTCACTCCCACTCCACTATCTACTCTGGCACTCTGGTTCCCATCCCCCTGCAAGTCTATTTTATACCCCGCCCCAATAGCACTAACAAACCTCCCTGCAAGGATATTGGTCCCTCTGTAGTTCAGGTGTAAGCTGTCTCTCCTCTACAGGTCCCACCTGCCCCAGAAGAGGTCCCAATGATCCCAAAATCTGAAACCCTGCCCCCTACACCAGTTCCTCAGCCACGTGGTCATCCGCCAGAGCATCCTACTCTTACCCTCACTGGCACATGGCACAGGTAACAATCCTGAGATTACTACCCTCGAGGTCCTGCTTTTTTCTTCCTACCAAGCTCTGTATATTCACTCTTCAGGACCTCCTCACTCTTTCTTCTTACGTCATGGTACTGATGTATACCATGACGTTTGGCTGCTCACCCTCCCATTTCAGAATGCTGTGCACGCGATCAGAGACATCCCTGTCCCTGGCACCCGGGAGGCAACAAACCATCCAGGGCTCTCTATCGCGACCACAGAACCTCCTGCCTGTACCTCTAACTACTGAGTCCTCTATCACTACCGCTGTCTTCATTTTCCTCCCTCCCTTCTGCACTGCAGAACCAGATTCAGTGCCAGAGATCCAGCTTCCGCAGTTTGTCTCAGCTAAGTCATATCCCCCAACAGTATCCAAATCGGTATACTTGTTGTTGAGGGGAATGGCCACAGGGGAACCCTGCTCTGCCTGCCCTTTCCCCTTCCCTCACCTGACCATAACCCAATTAACTGTGTGCTGCTCCTTTGGTGTAACTGCCTCCCTGAAGCTACTATCTATAAACTCCTCATTCTCCTGAATGATCTGGAGGTCATCCAGCTCCTGCTCCTGTTCCCTAATGTGGTTTGTTAGGAGCTGCAGCTGGATGCACTTCTTGCAGGTGTCATTGTCAGGGACACTGGAGGTCTCCCTGACTTCCCACATCCGGCAAGAGGAGCATTCCAACATCCTGCCTGGCATTCTCTCTACTCTAAGCAAACAAAATAAAATTTACCAGAATCTGCCCTCGCCTCTGCCTGTTCACACCGAAGCCTGTTGAGCCAAAGCCGTCCCACTCTGACTCAGTCCACTTTGATGATGGCTGCTGTATATGGCGGCCTTTTTTTTAAACCTTTGGCACGTTACATCACGCACTTGCACAGTCTAGTCACTTTTTGCTGATCAGTTGAAAAGGATGGCTTCTCTCTGAGATGCCTTTACTTCTTCACCTCTCCACCTCTTGCTTCGATTTAAAAGACAGTTGAAACATAACTCTCCTTTTTAAACCTTTGGTGTGCTATGTCACGCGCCTGCGCAGTCTAGCCTTTTTTCTCTGATCAGTTAAAAAATGGCTTTTCTCCGAGATGCCTTTACTGCTCCACTCTTCGCCTCTTGCTTCAAGTAAACTCAGAACACTTTTTAGCAAATATTGTCACAGAACTCAATGCTTCAGCTAAGGCTTCACTGCAAAACACTTTCATATAAGTGGCATCAAATAATTGAAATGCTTTCTTTTTGACCCTAGTTATGTACATACAAGACAATACAATCTAGAAGAATTAAGCTATTCAGACCATCGATTCTGCTCTGTCATTCCATCATAGCTATTATCCCTCTCAACCACATTCTCCTGCCTTCTCCTTGTAACCTTTGACACCCTGATTAATCATGAACCTATCAACCTCTGACTTAAATATACCCAACAATTTCGCCTTCACAACCATTTGGAGCAAAGAATTGTACAGATTCACCACCCTCTGGCTAAAAATGTTTTCCTTATCTCTGTTCTAAATGGATGCTCCTCAATTCTGAGGCTGCACCATCTGATCCTAGACTTTTCCAGTAAAGGAAACATCCTCTTCACATCATCTCTATCCGGACCTTTCAATGAGATTCCCCCTCATTCTTCTGAACTCCAGCAAGTGTGTTATATGCCCAAAGGATCCAGAACAAATGTGTAGGAGTGTGTTAGCAAACATTGTATATTGTACAAAATATTGTAAAACATGAAAGAACTTTCTGAGCACTGGATTTATCTATACAATAATTTACACAACTAGAAGATTTATTGAAACAACATTTAAAAGCAAGGCAATTTTAAAATGCCTGTTGTGAATAAATCTATAGTAATACAGGTATAATTACTCAAAGTATATATTTTCAATGTGTTATTCTCCTTTACTTTAAAGCTGCATTATGGGTGGCCATAGCAAGAGATCTAGAGTGCATATATGGCTGGGATCCAAACTGTGGGCTGGATGTGGGTTTCAAGGTAGAAGTGGGGTCTGTAACATTAGGGGTCAAAAACAAATATGTTGGAATGCTTTGAAGAAATAATCAGCAGGATTGACAAAGGAGAGTCAGTGAAAGTCGTTTACTTGGATTTTCAGAAGATCTTTGAAAAGCTGATTTTCAGAAGGCTTGTTAGATACAACTGTTTAATTTTAGTTGTCATTTTCTTTGTAGTATAGCAATCAATTATCCTATTGTACTTTAGGTAGCCTTTTTATATATAACATTTAATATGCCTTTACTGTAATTCTGGAAGATTCTACGCTGCTTTGTCCTTTCATTTTCTCATTGGTTAACTGTCTACTGCAGTATTAAATAAATATTTTCTAATTGGTTGTCTTTTATCTTTGGCATTTTTCTTATCTGTATCAAAGGTTCAGAGGTTAAATTATTATCAAAGTATTCAACTCTTAAATTCATGAAACCAAGAAAGAAAAGAAAGACAGCACAATCATCAATGCCAAATCCTCCTTGCTACAGGAAAGAAAATAAAAAAAGATTGTGTGAAAAACATAGAATATAAAAAAACCTATGAGACTGAAAGGAAAGTCTATAGCCCGAGTCCATTACCAAAACACAGAAAACCTGGCAACATTCTCTAGGCACAGCGGCGTGTTCTCCCTGCTCTGATGCAGAGCGATCAAAAGACAGGCAGTTGGTGTTTTCCCTCCACACTCACCTCGATGCTTATATCTCCCTCTTTGATTTAATCAACAAACAATGGAAGCTTTCATCAGTGAAATGGAGTCAATCTTAGGCTTGTGCTCTGTCCCACTTTGAGATTCATGCACGCTGCTTCTGTGTCCCGGAATCCTCTCAGAAACTGCAGAGTGCTGGAACTCTCGGATGATCTCTAAACTTCTGCATTCTCCTCGATGTTTCAACCTCCTTCATCACTTTAATTGGCAAACAGTGGAAGCTTTAATCGGCAAAATGAAGTCAAACATCAGTTCACGTGCCATCCCAAAGACTGCCTGCCATGAAATTTCGTCATGCTGCCTCTGTCTCTCGGTATCCTCTCAAAGACTGCAGAATGCTGGAACATCCAAACAGTCTCCAAACAGCAAAATACAGGCTCTAATAGTTCCAAAATCACATTCAAGATGAAAAGCAAATGTAAAAGACATAGAGCTGTGACCAGCAGCCATTCCGGACATGAGAAGTTTAGAGAGAGGGAGAGTTCAATCAGGTCCACTGCCCAACGATTAAAGGCAGCAGTGGGTTGGTTCACCATAATAGAGTTTTCATCAGCAACCACTCAGCATCTGGGATTAATTAGTAAGAGCAAATTGAAGCAAGGCGGGGCAAGCGCAGTAGCCCTCATCTGAGTGGATATAGTCGGAGGGGCTATCTTGAGGCTTTAAGCTCTTCAAGGCTTCTGCAAAGAGAGGCTTCACTCAGAGAAGGAAAAGGAAAGAAAGCTCAAGTTTTTTTTTTCCTTTTCTGCTTTATACTGCTCTGCTAGGACAGTAGGGATGTCAGGGAGTATAATGAAAAGCTCTTCTTGCGGGATGTGGGAAGACAGGGAGACCTCCAGTATCCCTGACAACTAAACTGTGGGATGTGCATCCAGTTGCAGCTTCTAACAAACTGTGTTAAGTAGTTGGAGCTGGAGCTGGATGAACTTTGGTCATTAGGGAGGATGAAGAGGTGATAGATATGACATATAGAGAGGCATTTACACCCAAGATGCAGGATGCAGCAAACTGGGTGACAGTCAAGAAGGGAATGGGGGATAAGGAGCCAATGCAGAGTAGCTCTGTTGCCACCCCCTCAACAACTAGTATATTACCTTGGATACTGTTGCAGGGGAATGATCTAACAGAGCAGAGTCATGGTGGTTGGGTCTCTGGAACTGAGATCTGCCTCTGTGACTCAGATGTGAGGGGTGGAGAAAAGGCACACTGTGGTGATAGATGATTTTTTTAATTAGGGGAACAGACGGGTGATTCTCTGGGTGAGAACAAAATTCCTGGATAGTAGGTTGTCTCCTGGACACCAGAGTCCAGGATATCTCTGATCAAGTCCTCAGCATTCTTAAGTGGGAGTGTGAGCAGCCAGAAGTCACATTCCATGTTGGTACCAATGACACGGGTAGTATAAGTGATGAGGTCCTGCATAGGGAATTCTGTGAGTTAGGAGCTAAGTTAAAGGACAGGAGCTCCCGGGTTGTGATCTCAGGATTGCTACCTGTGCCATGTGCTAGTGAGGCAAGAACTAGGAAGATTATGTAGTTTAATATGATTAAATAGATTACGTAGGCTAAGGAGTTGGTATAGGAGGGTATAAGAGTTCTGGATCATTTAGCTCTCTTCCAGGGAAGGTGAGACCTGTACAGAAGGAATAGTTTGACCTTATCTGGAGGGGGACTAATAACTTAGTAGGAAGCTTTGTTAATGTTGCAGGATGGGGTTTAAGCTAGAGTTGCAGGGAGATGGGAACCAGAGTTCCAGAATAGTTAGTAGAGATGTTGTGGAGACAGATATTAGTAAAACATCAGAGGCAGTTAGGAATCAAAAGGTTGAGCATGGTGCAACTAGTGTCCTGAGCTGCCGATATTTCAATGCAAGAAGTATTGGAGGAAAGGCAGATAATAGTGCTGAAGATGACGTAGCTGGTTTACAAACAGAGGCAATACTTAGTGAAAAGAGGATTTTGTTAGGGCAAAACTGAAGTCAACAGGATGAGATGCAATATAAAAGGTGGACAAAATAGAAAAAGGTGAATACAGGACTGCAGGTGTTGTATCTGAATACGTGCAGTATATGGAATAAGTTAGATGAACAGTTGCTGCAGATTGGCGGGTATGATGTTGTAGGCACCACTGAATCATGGCAGAATGATTATAACTGGGAGCTTAACATCCAAAGACACACATTGTATTGAAAGGATAGGCAGAGCGGATGAGGGGGCTGTGCTTTCTTGTTGGTAAAACTTTAAATCAAATCATTAGACAGAGGTGACATAGGATTAGAAAGGGTTGAATCATTGTGGATAGAGCTAAGGAACTGAAATGGTAAAAGAATCCTGATGGGATTGTATACAGACCCCCAAACAGTTATAAGGATGTGGCCTACAAATTACAATGGGAGATAGAAAATTCATGCCAAAAGGGCAATGTTACAATAGTCACGGGGGAATTCAATATGCAGGTAGATTGGGTGCTTGATTACAGAAGGGGTTAATTTCTAGTGCCTACAAGATGGTTTTTCAGAGCAGCTCATGGTCAAACCAATTGGAGGATTGGCTATTCTGGATTCTATGTTGTGCAAAGAATTGATTAGAGAGCTTAAAGTAAATAACCCTTAGGGGAGAGTAATTATAATATGATCAAATTTATCCTGAAATTTGAGAAGGAGAAGATAAAGTCATATGTTTCAGTATTACAGTGGAGTAAGGGGTATTACAGAGGCATGAGAGAGGAGTTGCCCAGAGCTGATTGGAAAAGAACACTGGCAGGGTTAATGGCAGAGCAGCAATGGCTGGAATTTCTGAAAGCAATTTGGAAGGCACAAGATATATACATCCAAAAGAGATATAGGTATTCTATACCTAAAGGAACAATGATACAAGCATGACTAACAAGAGAAATCAAAGCCAACATAAAAGCCAAGGAAAGGACAAAGAATAGAGCAAAAATTAGCGAGAAATTAGAGGATTAGGAGCTTTAAAATGTCAACAGAAGAAAACTAAAAAAGTAATTAAGAAGGTAAGATGGAATACAAAGGGAAGTTAGCTAATAATATTAAAGAGATTACCTGAAGTTTCTTCAGATACATAAAGTGTAAAAGAGAGGTGAGAGTGGATATCTGACAGCTGGAAAACAATGCTGGAGAGGTAGTAATGAGGGACAGAGAAATGGTGGATGAACTGAACTATTATTATGCATTAGTGTTCACTGTTGAAGTCAGGTAGGAGTATGGTGGAAGTTCGAGATGTCAGGCGGCACCGAGTGTGTCAAGTTAACATAACTAGAGAGAAGGTTCTTGGAGGATGAAAGTTCTGAAGTAGATAAGTCACCTGGACCAGATGGTGTACACCCCAGAGTGCAAGAGGTGGCTGAAGAGATCATGGAGGCATTAGTAATGATATTTCTAGAATCACTAGATTCTGGAATGGTTCTGAAAGTCTGGAAATTTGCAAATTTCACTCCATCTTCAAGAATTGAGAGAGACAGAAAAAAGGAAGAATAAGCCAGTTAATCTGACCTCAGTGGTTGGGAAGATGTTGGACTTGATTATTAAGGATGAAGTTTCAGGGTATTTTTGGAGGCACATGATAAAATAGGTCATAGTCAGCATGCTTTCCTCAAGGGAAAAGAAATAACAAGTAGGATATACAATGGAGAATCAGTTGATGTTGTGTACTTGGTTTTTCAGAAGGCCTTTGACAAGTTGTTACATATGAGGGTGCTTAATAAGCTATAAGCCCATGGTATTAAAGGAGATATTTTGGCATGAATAAACCAGTGGCTGATTGGCAGGAGGCAAAGAATGGGAATAAAGGGAGCCTTTTGTGGCTGGCTGCCAGTAACTAGTGGTGTTCTATGGGGGATTGAGTTGGGACTGATTCATTTGCATTATATGTCACTGATTTGGATGATGGGATTGATGGCTTTGCTGAAAATTTGCAGATGATGGGTGGATGGGACAGGTAACTTTGAGGAATTAGAGAAGCTACAGATGGACTTAGACAGATTAGGAGAATGGCCAAGGAAATAGCAAGTGGAATACAGTGTTGGGAAGTGTATGGTCATGCATTTTGGTAGAAGAAATGAAAGGGTTGACTAATTTCTAAAAGGAGAGAAAATACAAAAAAAAAATGAGGTGCAAAGGGACTTAGGAGTCCTTGTGCAGGATTCCCTAAGAGTTCATTTGCAAGCTGAACTGTGGTGAGGAAGGCAAATGCAATGTTAGCATTCATTTCAAAAGGACTAGAATATAAAAAGCAAAGATGTTATGTTGAAACTATAAAGCACTGGTGAGAGCTCAGTAGGAGTATTTTGAACTGTTTTGGGGACCTTATCTTAGAAAGGATCTGCTGAATCTGGAGAGGATTCAAAGGAGATTCACAAAAATGATCCAGGATTAAATGGCCTGTCATATGAAAAGCTTTTGTTGGCTCTGGGCCTTTATTCACTAGAATTAAGAAGAATGAGGGGTGATCTCAGTGAAACCTATAAAATGGTGAAAGGCCTTGTTGGAGTGGATGTGGTGAAGATGTTTCCTATGGTGGCAGACTCTAAGACCAGAGGACAGAATAGAGGGGTGTCCTTTTAGAACAGAGATGAGGAGGATTTTCTTTCACCAGAAAGTGGTGAATCTGTAGAATTGTTTACCATAGGCAACTGTGGAGGTCAAGTCTTTATGTAATTTAAGGTAGCAGTTGATAGATTCTTGATTGGTCAGGGCAAGAAGACATATGGGGAGAAGGCAGGAGACTGGGGCTGAGAGGAAAATTGGATCAGCCTTGATGAAATGGTGGAGCAGACTTAATGGGCCGAATGGCCTAATTTTTCTCCTATATCTTATGGTCATATAAATTAGGTGAAATATATGGTTTAATGGTCTGTCCAGAATATGTCAACTGAAGAAGCTTTGTAAATAGGTGCCATCTTGAACTGGAATCTGTATAGGTATAAGAGCAGCTGCTTTTTCTGCTCAGCACCATCTTTAGATGCTATTTTCTTCAAGTAGTTAGACTGTTCTATTCCTGTTCTCTTTGTTCTATCAATTCTTAATAAAATGAGTGTGAAGCAACAGGTTTTATGTTCCATTCCTGTCTTCTAAAAGAACCTTAGATTTAAACAGCAGAATGGAAAAATTTTGGCATAGTCAGCTGCAGGATATTCCGATGTTTAAAATTTGATACACCTGAAGACAAAAGTGTGAATTTTTGGTGCCTAAGCAAAAGGAGTATGAACTTGTTCAATATGTTCCTCTATTGTCTGAGAGAAAAAAACTCATTCTGGCTTCTATATCATCAGATAGGAATCAGGACTGAGGACTGCTGCATTGCTATTTAAAATAAAAAGCAGATCTATAAAAATAAACATAACTTGGTAAAGCTATGTGCAAAACTGGGAGAGCACAGACTAAATAGGCAAACTGGTAGAGCATCATAAATTAAATTTGTACAAGCAATGGAGCATGGATAAAAAGATAGAAAATTTGTGTGTGTCAATACAGTGCCTAAGAAAACTTAATACTTGCAAGTTAGCTGAGCATTGGGAAAAAGAATTAATTTGTGTTGCAAGAGCACCTGTTAGAATTTCAGCTGCAAACTAATAAAATTTCAATATCATAGTCAAAGTAATAAAAAGTACACATTAATATCAACTTAAAACAATGGTCAATATCATGGAAGTTACAAACTTACTAAGAACTTTTACCTGAATTAAACATCTCAGTTTGATAATGTTAATGAAAAAATCCAGACAATAAACATTGACAATGTTAAGTTTACTATGATCCAAAAAATGCCTGAGTTTGAGAAAATGGCTGCTAATAATTTCGAGATAAGACCGCATGATCCGTTTGATTGGATGTGAGTGATTGAAAGAGCTAAACAAATGAATAAAGTCTTTTAGTAATTGAAAAAGCATAATACTTACCATAAACTACAAAGTCAGAATGATAGACTCAATAAACAGTGTAAAGATAAATCTTTGTATCTGAATTACAGGATGGGCATGAAAAGGACAGTACTAGTAATAGACAATAACTTTTCAAGATGGATAGAAGGTCTTCCAGCAAAAAATTCTGCCTCACTCTGATCAAAGATAATATTCCTAGATGGGGATTGCCTTGTCACATTGACTCTGACCAAGGAATCCATTTCTCTGGGAGTGTTTGTCAGGAATTTTGTTGACTGATGAACATTGAATGGTCTTTTCATTGTCCACATCATTCACTCATCAGGACAAGTTGAATGAATGAATAGAACTATCAATCAATGATTGACTAAGTACCATAGCCTACAGCTCTTTTTATGTTCTTATGCAGCATATGAGTGTTCTGCAAATCAAAGATCTAAATAAAATAATTGTAATGGGTGGATGCTGTAACTATTTGTTTTCGCTTGAACAAATGAACACAAACTTGGTAGTTCCTTCAAAACCCACTTTATTGTTAATACAGAGAAGAAACAGAGAGTTGCGAGAAACGCTTTATATTGTACACAACCTAGACCACTAATAGGTAGGGCTGACTTAAGCAACCCCTCGTAGACTACACCACCGAATATACTTAGCAACATCTGTGTGGTCCCTGAAGCAGGCGATAAGCCGTGGATTGGCGAGGGTGGAGATCCTCGGTGCTGGTTCAGCTGCTTGGCCTGAAGGTGGGACCCAGGCGAGTGGTCTGCCCAAGAAGGGACTTGCCCACCTTTATAGCACTGTGGCCACCTCCCAGTCCAGCTGGAAGTGGCTAGGTATCCAATCCAACACTTACACGACCCCATCTTAGCCAATCTAAGTCCTGGTCACATATTAAGTTAACATACATCCTTCACACCTGCAAGTACCAAGGTCGATGTGACCTTCAACTATCGGCCTCTGCCTCCCCTGGGACAATGCATCATATTAAGCTTACAACCAAACAATGTAAAAAAAACATTTTTAGAGACAGGGTAATTGATTACTCTTATGCAAATCAGCATTTTTAGCTTGTACTCAGGCATGTTATCTGGTAGACCAGAGGCATATATTGTTCTCCCCTTATTTAGCATCAAGGGTCAATCTGCCCAACAACATAACAGGCCCACAAATTCCTAATTGTTAACCATTTCTTTACCATATCCATTTTCATACCCACTCACTCTACCCATAAACTATACACTTACCTATACAATGAGCAACCAACCCCATACAAGTAAACTAAATCCATTTGATGTGGTGTCAGGACATCTTATGTCGCTGCCGGGAGCTTTCGATTTCAGCCAGTGTGTTATACAGTACACATTATGGCAGACAGTTTAATTAACTATTGTGTGAATGAAGCCAGATTGTACAGTCAACTTCTCAACAGGTTTCTGCCACTTGAAGACATCCAACAGAAGGAAGGCACACCCTGATTCCCAGCAAGACGGTCCTGATTAAGAGACCGCCTAAAGAACTACTGGGAGCTGGATAGGAATGTCCTTATGAAGGGCTGTTAATTATTAACTCGACAGTCAAGATAGAAGTAAGTGGATACACACCAGCTAGTGCAAGCAAACCAAAGTGGTATCCTGCAATGACTAGAAGCAGAATGGTTAATCTGCTAGTAACCTCTTGACCCAGTGCCTGCATTGCTGGGTTACAGTGAGCAAATTACTAAACAGCCAGAAGGCTTCAAGATAGCTGACAATTACTGGATATCATAAAGTTCATTCCAATATTTTTTGTAGTAATATTTTTGTCAATTTTCCCTACTTAGTTGAGGTGACTCATAATGTATATTTGTATTGTGGATAATCAGAAATATTACAAATCAATAAAGCTCCTGCCAAGTAATAAGAAATGGACCGTTCATGGAACAATACATGTTTTATGTGTGGAAATAGAGCCTACGTTTCTCTTCCATGTAATTGATTAGGATCTTGTTGCTTCAGATATGCTTTACCTGGCATGAGGCAAACATACACTTTACCTTTACCTCCTGGGTCTTGGAGTAAATGAGACATTTCAGAATGAGATCATTTTGAATCAATTTTATTCCTAATTTGTGCTGCTGCAATGAATATCAGTGTGA
Source organism: Hypanus sabinus (assembly GCF_030144855.1). NCBI lineage: Eukaryota > Metazoa > Chordata > Chondrichthyes > Myliobatiformes > Dasyatidae > Hypanus > Hypanus sabinus. Next base: position 151,560,340 of record NC_082707.1, on the reverse strand, counting down.
TAAAAAATGATGCTGCAACCTTAGAAAGGGCAAGCATTGACGCTGCTGAAGCCTTGGGAAAAGTAACTTCAGAAATGGTCACCATGCGTAAGATGGTTTCTCAAAATCAAATGGCATTAGACTTTCTCTTAGCAGTTAAGGGGAGAACATGTGCATTTTATATGCAAGGAGTGTTTTACTTACATAGCTGATGAGTCTGAAGATATAACTAATTTGGCTGATCATATTCATAAAGAGGCAGCTAAAATACAATCACGCGATGATTGCAATTTCTTTGATTGGATTCATTCAGGTCTTGGAAGCTGGTTTTACTCAATATTATGAGTCATTTTATTCATACTAATATGCCTTATTACAGTTTACATATTTTTACTTGTTTAGAGACGTTCATAATTTGAATAGTTCAAACTTGTGTAAGCATCCCTACTAATCTGCTTAAGCATGATAAAAGCTTATGCATACTTTGTAGAATATATACTCTTTGATATTTCATGACCTAAGTTGATTTTTGATAATTTTATATGTAACATAGATATCACAAGCTTTTTCACCTCTGAATTTTCAGATGTAATCATTCTAAATGTATGATTTAGAATCAAAGGAGGGATTGTTTGATCCATCTGTTTAATGTTAATTGTCATTTCCTTTGCAGATTAACAATCAAATATTCACTTGCATTTTAAGTAGCCTTTATATGCATAACAGTTTTAATATGCCTCTAGTGGTTATACAAAGTATAATTCTGGAAGCTCTGTTCTTTCATTTAGAGGCTAATATTAACTCATCGGTTGTCTCTAAACTATGGAATTTTTCTTATCTCTTTGGTAATAAAGTAGCTGTTTCATGCTATGTGCCATCTTTAGATCTTCCCTTCTTCAAGTAGTAAAACCCCTTCACTGTTCTATTCCTGTTCTGTTGACTCGTAATAAACAATTGTGAAGCAACACAAGTTATGCCTTGTTCCTAACTCCTAAAAGAAACCTGTATTTAAACACCAGAATCTGAACAAGGTAAACAAGGTAAGAGCTCATAGTATTACAAGGAACTTACTAGCATGGGCAGAAGCTGGGCTGACTTGCAGAAGGATAACAGTTGCAATAAAGGGAGCCATTTCTGGTTGGATGCTAGTGACTACTGGTGTTTCCTCTGGGGTTGTTGTTGGATCTGCTGCTTCTTACGTTCTATGTTAATGTTCTGGATGATAGAATTGATAACTTTGTAGCCAAGGTTATGGATGATACAAAACTAGATAAAGGGACAGGTAATATTGAGGAAGCAGAGTATCTGCAGAAGGACTTGGACTGTTTAGGAGAATGGGCAAAGAAGTAGCTTATTGAATACAGTGTAAGGAATTATATTGTCATGCACTTTATTAGAAAGTATAAAGGCTATTTTCTTAGTGGGGCATAGATTTAGAAATCAAATGTGTAAGGGGACCTGGGAGTTCCAGTGCAAGTTGCGTCTGTAGTAAGCAAGACAAATACAATGTTAGTGTTCATTTGAGAGGACTAGAATATGAAGCAAGGATGTAATGCTGAGGTTTTATAATGCATTGGTCAGATGCATTTAGAGTATTGTGAGCTGTTTCTGACACCATATCTAAGAAAGGATGTGTTGACATTGAGGGTCCAGAGGTAGTTCATGAAAATGATCTCTGGAATGAAAAGGGTTAACATATGAGGAGTGTTTGATGGTTTAACCCCATGCTCACTGGAACTTAGAAGTATGAGGGTGGATCTCATTGAAACCTATCAAATATTGAAAGGTCCAGATAGAGTGGACATTCAGAGGATGTTTTCAATGGTAGGAGAGTCTATGACAAGAGATCACAGCCTTAGAATAGTGGGACTTTCCTTTAGAATAGAGCTGGGGAGGGATTTCTTTAGCTAGAGGGTGGTGAGTCTGTAGAATTTGTTGCTAGACATCTGTGGAAACCAAGTCACTAAAGTGGAAGTTGATAGGTTCTTAATTAGTAAGGGCAATAACTGTTATGGAATAGGGCAGGAGGATGGGTTTGAGAGAAAAATAAATCATCCAGGATCAAATGGCAGAGGAGATTCAATGGGTTGAGTGGCTTAATTCTGCTCCTTTGTATATGGTCTTATGATCTTAACATGGATGGGCTTGTGTGTGAAACCAGTATATGGAGTGTTTGTATATTTCCAGCTGCCTGTAAACTCAATTGATTCTCTGAAACATGTTTACACCACTGTATGACATGTTTTAAAAGAAAAAAAGTGCACTTTTGGACTAGTATTTTATGACCTTAATGAACTTCCAATAGTCTGGAAAGTCTGCCTGCCCTGCACTACCAAATTTGAAGGATAATAGATTATCAGAGCCATACGGCTCCTTCATCTCAGCCATTTTTCCTCTGCAAAATCAATAGGGGTCAGTAGAGAGACCTGCTCTTGTGTCATGCACAGCCTCATATTAGCTAAGGTAAATGGTGGGAAATTCCGCAAAATGTGCATATTCCACTGAATATTTGACTTCCAATACAGTCAGGAAATAGCTATAAACCGTTGCCAACAAACTTTGGATTATCGTGTTTGTATACACATGCACCAAAGTTTCAGATTTGGTGGGAACCATGCAGGAAAGCATGGAATTCCATGCAGAACTGTGGCACTTCCCTGCAAAATCCATTCTACATGTGCTGGTGATCTTCCATCTTATTGAATTATCTTTTGCAATCCTCATCTAATGAAATAATTTTACTACCAAAGTATTTATTGCAGCTTAATTCTTTTATGCTAAAGGTTTCTGTGGAAAATCAATATGGCCTTGAATCACAAATATGATTTAGTAAATAAATATGGTATATCGTCTGCTCTTTTCAGAAGTAATAGCTCATACCTATTTAAATGGAATGGACTTTTTAAACAAAACTATTACACATATTACAACTCAGTAATTTAAAAGGAATTGCATTACAAGAATACCATGTCTGTTAATTTGCTGACTGATGGAACATTCTGAACAAGCCTTTCATGCAGGACTTTGTCAAAGAGCTTGCTAAGATCAAAGTAGACAATGTCCACTGCCTCTCCTCCATCAACTTTCATGGTCACTTCATTGAAAAATGTTGTAAATTTGGTTAGACATGACATACCATGCACAAAGCCACATTGACTATCCCTAATCTGACCCTGTCTATCCAAGTTTTTTTTGCATTCTGTCCTTAATAATACCTTCCAGTAATTTCCCCACTGCTGATTATAGGCATACTGGACTATAATTTCCCAGTTTTTTCTTAGAATCTTTCCTAAATAACCAATCCTCCAATCCTCTGGAACCTCACTCATTACTAAGAATATTTTAAATATCTCTGTTAGGGCTCATCCAATTTTGGCACTAGCCTTCTACAAACTCCATGAGGTTACCTTGTCATGCCCTGGGACTTATATACCCTAATTTACATTTACCTTAAGACAGCAAGTACCTCTCCTTCTGTTATCCAGGTATGAACAATGACTACACTACTGTTTTGCCTCAGATCTGTAGACCCTGTAATAATCTATTGAGTAAACATAGATGCAAAAAATATCCATTTAAGGTCTCCCCCATCTCTTCTGGCTTCAGAGAACCTCTTTACTGTTCCCTTAGCCAATGAATCCAATAGTACTACTGCTCTCCTCTTCTTCCTGCTTCCTTCCACACCTCCCCCCCCCCCCCCCACCACCATCTTTCCTTCTAAGCCATAGAGCCAGACTCATTGCCAGAGATCTGGTTATTGCATTCTTCCCTTGGCAGACCATTTCACTTCCCACTCTCTTTTGCTTAAGTGGTATATTTGTTACTGAGGGAACAGTCACTGGGGTTTTCTGCACTATCTACCTATTCTACTTCTGTACCCAAAAGTCACCCAGCTCCTTCAACTTAGGCGTGACTACTTCCCTGTGGCTCCTATCTGTTACCTTCTCATTCTCCCAACAGGCACCCAGCTCCAGCTCCAGTTCCATTTCCCTCACATAGCCCATTTGTAAGAAACACAGCTGGAAGCAAATCTCACAGGTGCATTCGTCAGGAATAATGGAGGTTCTCCTGCCTTCCTACATCCCACAAGATGAGCTCTCCACTGTTCTTACTGTCATTCCCAATGCACTAACTGTGCAATATGAAAGAAAGACAGAAACAAACAGACAAGAGACACCTGACAAGAACATCACCTTAGGCTCTTGCTGAAGCCACATGAACCAAACATTCAGTACCACACTCTAACCCCGTCCCAGTCCTGCTATGGCTGCTCATCTTAAACTAAATGATTATGTGCTCTAGCCAAGTGCCTAATGACACAAACAACCTTAAGCACTATTGAAAGTCCCTACAGGCCTCACTTGTTTTTTAAAACTGACACTTAAACTTCAGAAGCAAATGTCTCCAACTTAAAATAAATGATAGTCCTGACACATCTTGTCAGTCCCACTGAATTTTGATCTGCATCATGTATCAAGCATTTTTAAGTTAATTGATAGAAGTCTTCTTTACAATAATTGAACCATGGTAGGTATATGACATGGAAACAGGCCTTCAGCCCAACCATTTCTTGCCAATGCACCCTCCTGAGTTTGTCTTATTTGTTTGCCTATTTCCCTTTTCTAGGTATGTATAGTAATTGTTCAAATCTCTCTTACACATTGTAATTGTACTCATCTCTATCATTTCACTTGCAGCTTGTTCCACATAATCATTGCCCTCTGTGTGGAAAAAACTTAGTCTGAGTCCCCTTCTTATCTTAAATTGATTCCCTCTAGATTCAAAATCACTTATGTTGGAATATGGCTGTAACCATCCATCATTATCCATGCCTCTCGTGAATTTATAAATCGCTACAAGGTCACCTTTCAGCTTCCTGCACTCCGAAAGAAATAGTTCCAGACTTCCCAGTCACTTATAACTCAAGTCCCCTAGACCTGTTGTGTAAATAATTCACAAAATACACTACAGCTACTTACTTAAGCAGCCCTTGCCCATGACTTTAACCACCTAGGTCAGCAGATACAGGGGAGCAGCAGCCCCCACAGGCTCTTCCACTTCCTGTTACACGTAGGCTAGGTGAATTGAAATCCCATCATTAATTACTCACAAGGTTATAAGGTTCTTCCTTGGTGTCTGAAAGTGCCGTGGCTGCCTTGGACATATTGTACCTTCAGATTTTGCACTATTGTGTGCAACCTCCATACTTCCCTTTCTATATTGGACTGACTGTTCTCCATGTTCCTAATTCAGGCCTATATCACACTTAAATTTGACTTTGCTTTCTGAAGTGAAATTGTCTCAAGTTTCAAGTTTCCACAGAAACTTGTTTGCTTCACACAAACATAAATAAATTATCCAGCAAAACTGGATATCTCAGACTGAATTGTTCATTTTCTTTTCTCTTGAGGGAGATGTCTCATCAGGGGAAGGCAGCAGCAGCCGAGTTCATTGCACCATGGGTGGCTCTGTGGCACAGGAGGGAAGGAAAAGGAGTGGGAGAGCTATAGTGATAGTGGATTCGATTGTAAGAGGAATAGATAGGCGTTTTTGCGGCCGCAAACAAGACTCCAGGATGGTATGTTGCCTCCCTGGTGCAAGGGTCAAGGATGTCTCTGAGCAGCTGCAGGACATTCTGGAATGGGAGGGTGAACAGCCAGTGGTGCACATAGGTACCAACGATATAGGGATGAGGTCCTACAAGGTGAATTTAGGGAGTTAGGAGATAAACTAAAAAGTAAGACCACAAAGGTAATAATCTCTGGATTACTACCAGTGCCACGTGCTAGTCAGCGTAGAAATAGGAGGATATTTCAGTTGAATACGTGGCTTGAAAAATGGTACAAGGGGGAGGGATTCAAATTTCTGGGGCATTGGAACCATTTCTGGGGGAGGTGGGACCGGTATAAACAGGTCAACCTGCACCTGGGCTGGACTGGAACCAATATCCTAGGGAGAGCATTTGCTACTGCTGTTCAGGAGGATTTAAACTAATGTGGCAGGGGGTGGGAACAAGTGCAGAGAGACAGAGGGGTGTAAAATGAGAGTTGAAGCAAAAAGTAGTAAGGTGAAAAGTAAAAGTGGCAGGCAGGCAAATCCAGGGCAAAAAGCAAAAAGGACCACTTTTCAACATAATTGTGTAAGAGCTAAGAGTTTTGTAAAAACAAGCCTGAAGGCTTTGTGTGTCAATCTGAGGAGCATTCGTAACAAGTTGGATGAATTGAATGTGCAAATAGTTATGAATGAATATGATACAGTTGGGATCAGAGAGACCAAGGTGCTCCAGGGTAACCAAGGATGGGAACTCAACATCTAGGGGGCTATTCAATATTCAGGAGGGATAGACAGGAAAGAAAAGGAGGTGGGGTAGCATTGCTGGTTAAAGAGGAGATTAACACAATAGAAAGGAAGGACATTAGCCTAGACAATGTGGAATTGATATGGGTAGAGCTGCATAACACTAAGGGGCAGAAAACGCTGGTGGGAGTTGTGTACAGGCCACCTAACAGTCGTAGTGAAGTTGGGGATGGCATTCAACAGGAAATTAGAAATGCGTGCAATAAAGGAACAGTAGTTATAATGGGTGACCTCAATCTACATATAGATTGGGTGAACCAAATTGGTAAGGCAGCTGAGGAAGAGGATTTCTTGGAATGTATGCAGGATGGTTTTCTGAACCAACATGTCGAGGAACCAACTAGACAGCAGGCCATTCTAGATTGGGTATTGAGCAATGAGGAAGTGTTAGTTAGCAATCTTGTCATGCGAGGCCCCTTGGGTAAGAGTGACCATAATATGGTGGAATTCTTCATTAAGATGGAGAGTGACATAGTTAATTCAGAAATAAAGGTTCTGAACTTAAAGAAGGGTAACTTCGAAGGTATGAGACGTGAATTAGCTAAGATAGACTGGCAAATGATACTTAAAGGGTTGACAGTGAATATGCAATGGCAAGCATTTAAAGATCTCATGTATGAACTACAATTGTTCATCCCAGTTTGGCAAAAGAATAAACCAGGGAAGGTAGTGCGCCCGTGGCTGACAAGGGAAATTAGAGATAGTATCAAGTCCAGAGAAGAAACATATAAATTAGCAAAAAAAAGTGGCACACCTGAAGACTGGGAGAAATTCAGAGACCAGCAGAGGAGGACAAAGGGCTTAATTAGTAAAGGGACAAAAGATTATGAGAGAAAGCTGGCAGGGAACATAAAAAATGACTGAAAAGCTTTTATAGATACGTGTAAAGAAAACGATTGGTCAAGACAAATGTAGGTCCCTTACAGTCAGAAACAGGTGAATTGATCATAGGGAACAAAGACATGGAAGACCAATTGAATAATTACTTTGGTTCTGTCTTCACTAAGGAGGACATAAAAAATCTTCCGGAAATAGTAAGGGACCAAGGGTCTAGTGAGATGGAGGAACTGAGGGAAATATATGTTAGTAGGGAAGTGGTGTTAGGTAAATTGAAGGGATTAAAGGCAGATAAATCCCCAGGGCCAGATGGTCTGTATCCCAGAGTGCTTAACGAAGTAGCCCAAGAAATAGTGGATGCATTAGTGATAATTTTTCAAAACTCCTTAGCTTCTGGATTAGTTCCTGAGGATTGGAGGGTGGCTAATGTAACCCTACTTTTTAAAAAAGGAGGGAGAGAAAAACCAGGGAATTATAGACCAGTGAGTCTGACATCAGTGATGGGGAAAATGCTAGAGTCGGTTATCAAAGATGTGATAACAGCACATTTGGAAAGAGGTGAAATCATCAGAGAAAGTCAGCATGGATTTGTGAAAGGAAAATCATGTCTGACGAATCTTATAGAATTTTTTGAAGATGTAACTAGTAGAGTGGATAGAGGAGAGCCAGTGGATGTGGTATATTTAGATTTTCAAAAGGCTTTTGACAAGGTCCCACACAGGAGATCAGCGTGCAAACTTAAAGCACATGGTATTAGGGGTATTGTATTGATGTGGACAGAGAATTGGTTAGCAGACAGGAAGCAAAGAGTGGGAGTAAACGGGAATTTTTCAGAATGGCAGGCACTGACGAGTGGGGTACCGCAAGGCTCAGTGCTGGGACCCCAGTTGTTTACAATATATATTAATGATTTAGATGAGGGAATTAAATGCAGCATCTCCAAGTTTGCGGATGACATGAAGCTGGGCGGCGGTGTTAGCTGTGAGGAGGATGCTAAGAGGATGCAGGGTGACTTGGATAGGTTAGTTGAGTGGACAAATTCATGGCAGATGCAAATTAATGTGGATAAATGTAAGGGTATCCACTTTGGTTGCAAGAACAGGAAAACAGATTATTATCTGAATGGTGGCCGATTAGGAAAAGGGGAGGTGCAACGAGACCTGGGTGTCATTGTACACCAGTCATTGAAGGTGGGCATGCAGGTACAGCAGGCAGTGAAAAAGGCAAATGGTATGTTGGCATTCATAGCAAAAGGATTTGAGTATAGGAGCAGGGAGGTTCTACTGCAGTTGTACAAGGCCTTGGTGAGACTGCACCTAGAGTATTGTGTGCAGTTTTGGTCCCCTAATCTGAGGAAAGACGTTCTTGCCATAGAGGGAGTACAAAGAAGGTTCACCAGATTGATTCCTGGATGGCAGGACTTTCATATGAAGAAAGACTGGATCGACTAGGCTTATACTCACTGGAATTTAGAAGATGGAGGGGGGATCTTATTGAAACGTATGAAATTCTAAAGGGATTGGACAGGCTAGATGCAGGAAGAGTGCTTCCGATGTTGAGGAAGTCCAGAACAAGGGGTCACAGTTTAAGGATAAAGGGGAAGCCTTTTCGGACCAAGATGAAGAGAAACTTCTTCACACAGAGAGTGGTGAAGCTGTGGAATTCTCTGCCACAGGAAACAGTTGAGGCCAGTTCAATGGCTATATTCAAGAGGGAGTTAGATATGGCCCTTGTAACTAAAGGGATCAGGGGGGTATGGAGAGAAAGCAGGTACAGGGTTCTGAGTTGGATGATCAGCCATGATCATACTGAATGGTGGTGCAGGCTTGAAGGGCCGAATGGCCTACTCCTGCACCTATTTCCTATGATTCTATGTTTCTATGTTTTCACTCTGTTAATGTTTTTTATATACTTTGGAGACATGTTATGTTCCTCCAGCAGATTATGTGTTTTTTAATATACTTAACATTGAGGCAATTCTGTTGACACAGTTAAAAATTGATTTACCATCAAAAATAAGCAAACATAATCCATCAGCCATGACTAATTCAACTTTATCTAATTGATAATTACTTTTGAAGAAGTTTATAGAGCCATTCTCTTTTGATTTTCTTGACATCTGTGTGTCAATTTCTTTCTATTGAATATGCCTATCAGTGAAATCTGGTTATCTTTATAATCTTGTACAAAGTCTGGAAATGGATACAATTAGTACATAAGAACAACAGAATATCAAAGCAGGACTTAGCTATAAGCCGCTTCAAGCCTCACCAATCAGCAAGGTCATGAGCGACCCTTTGGCTTGGGTCCATTTTGGTGCTGAATCCCTCTTTATCATGTTTCCTTTTCCAACCATCTATGAGTTTCAGCCTTCAGAAAATCCAACGGCTGAGGATCCACGGGCTCTGTAGCTGAAGAATGCCAAAGACCCCTCTGCCTCTGCCAATGGAAATTTCTCTTTTTCTCATTTTAAAATGGCTGTTGCCTTTAAGAATCTCAGATGCCTCACTGAGATTAGCAAGTCCTTGTCAGGGTGATTTATGCAATCTGGAGGATGGTTAATTTTGTGAGTGGAGATCGTACCTTGGGTGATGTTTAAATTACACTGGACACATTTTTTTTTGGAAGTGTTGCGTCCTCAGAAATTTGTTGTAATTATGGTAAATCGCTTGAACCTGAATACAAATATACTTCCAGACTATTTGTATCACATAACAATTTGGAGAAACAAGATAATAATTTCTATTGAATTATAATGCTTAAAAGTGTTGATGTTTTGCAATTTTCAATTTAGTTAAAAATGTTTTGTTGATGATTTCTATTTGTACTCAGTGTGTGAGCCTTCTCACTTAAGTGTCCAACAATATTCAGCCAGCATTTATGCATTCTAATTGCCCTGATACCATTTCTCCATGACCGCACTGTTCTGGTGAAACCTTTCACCACATTCATCACTGACATAGCCACGTATTGCAAGGAAGAAATCTAAATAGGAAACAATTGTAGGTGATTTTTTAATAAGTGCATGATAGGGAAATTTCATGGCAAATTTCATGATCAGCAGTCCAAAATCCATAAGATATATACAAAACTATATACACTTTATTTGTCACTATAGCTTAAAGGCAAAGACAGCAGATTTTTGAACTGCAAATATGGAAATATGGAAATTGATTTATGTCAGTGCAGCATTTAGGTGGGTGAAATAGCAAAGCAAAGAAAATAACACTGGCACAGACATCTCTGCCTGTGTTTATTATCCCAAATTTGGAAATGAAGGTGAGTCCATTTTTGGGGAATGAAGCAATAAGGCTATTCAAAGCAATTAGTAGTAGTTTATTATTGTCATACATACTGAAGATACAGTGAAGGAACATGTTTTGCAAGCCATCAATACAGAACATTGCTAAAACTTAAGGACTTTGAGGTAGTTCATATAATGCAGAAGATGGATACAGTTGCAGAAAAAGTGGAGAGCAGGCAGACAATGACGGGTAAGGGCTGTGATAAGATAGATTGGGAGGTCAAGAGTTCAACTTTATCATTAAAGTGGAACCAGTCAATAGCCTTTAGTGCACTGTTTTGACTATATTCACTGGGCCTCTGCGTACTTCCAACAAATTGTCAGGAGATCCTCTGCACCATTCCAGATACTCATTCTCCATTTTGATTGGTCACAGGCCAAGAATTTCTATAGCTTCTTAAAGAATTTTTCTTTGCCTCTCTTAACTTTATGGAGCTCAAATTAAAGTACAATTTTCAGGTATCTAGCTTACAAGTCAGTTTACCCATGAGAGCTGGCAGAGTCTAAGTAGAAGCTTGGTGCTGGAGCTGCTGGCCAAGGTTAGCATGCTGGTGTTGGCCTGGGAATGGGCACTGAATTTGGGTGTGTAGTAGTCCTGGCTGGGAAGAAGGCGCAGGTGATGGTTCACTTGGGGAAGTAGGACAAGCGTCATTTGCAGATTCATCTTCTGGCTATGTTCGTGATGGAGATTCACTTCTTTGTTTTTTGCTAACCTTACTTTCTAAATAGCAGCTGCCATTTAAAAGGTCACAAGCAGATGTAAGTAAACCTCCAGCTGACAGTTTGTCTAGTTTCTAGTCATAACTGGAAGTCAGACTTCAGTTCCTAAAACAGAAATAAAAAGTAGTTATCAGTTTGAAGTTAAAAATCACAGCTTTACAAACAAGATCTGCATTTTACAACTGCTCTGACTGTGTAGAAGCAAATGCTAGTTGCTGCACCAGCTTTATCACTGCTGGGAGTAGAGTATTTGACAACAGGTTGTTCATTTTGAGTTGTTTCAAACAGACAAGCTGACTCAAGGAAGCTTGTCAGTTGTGTTTGTAGTTGGAAGGCATTATTTGCTCAAAGAAGTTAGCTTTGCAGCATTAATGGTAACTGGAAAATGTCTACAGCATGTCTCAGAAAATGCTTTTTGTCCATTAGTATTAAAAGGATATCTGAAGAAATATCACAAGTGTGTGAAGTCATCCAATTGGGAGAAAAATATATAAATATTGAGAGTCATTCAGGCTTATCAGGAATATGGTAAAGACCATCAACAAGCCATGAAAGAAACAGTTTTTAAGTCTATTCCTCCAGCTTCGGTTTTTACGATGTACAACTTCCTTGTCTGAAAATTGTTAGTATATCTTTTTAGTTTATAGGAATTGTACTTGTATCTTGGAAATCCATAATCCTTTAAGCTTAATGTTTATGGTTTAGAATTAGCTTGAAATTTGGAAATGCTTTATAATGTTTCAAGATTCAAGATAATAACTCAAAGAATCAAGGTAAGGTAGGAATCCCCCGTGAATTTTAAATGAGATTTAAGAATATTGTTTGGATTCAAATGTATATAAATTAAAATAGTGAACTGTGTTTTAAACTACTTTGTTAACTCGAATTGTTTTTGCTTGCAAAGGAGAGGGGCCCCACCACTCAAATAGAGCATATTGGCAGCTAAACTCACAATGGAGAACACATCCATCAGCAGTTCCACTTCTTACTGCGGTGGCACACTTCATCCTTGTGAACATTTACACATTAGTGCAAAATGCAGGGTGACACAGCTATCCCTGCAGACCCATTTCTTTCTCAGTCCTCGTAAATATACCAATAGACACAGAGGAAGAACAGGAAGAATAATCTGACCTCATGTTCAAATTTTGCCAGTATCATTTCCCTTGCATTATTAATCACCTTTGTGCTGTGCAGAGACCTCCCTGTATTCCATCTTTTCATTATCGTTGACACCTTCCATTAGCCCTTGCAATATACAGGCTTCCTTGCTTCCTTGCCAAAGCTTCTTTGCCCGCCCTTCAGCTGGATGTAACTTGACTAAGGTGTCAATAAATTCTGCTGCACTTGACAAAGCTTACAGGGCCAGAAGCTGCTTCTCCTGCTGCAAGTCCTGCTGCTTGATGTGTGTGCTGTCGGGATTTTCAAAGTCTGCATCTTTCAGTGGCTGTAGCAATTTATAGATGGAATTTCCCCTTTCAAGGTTACTGCTAGCCATAGAGCCTCAAATGTTAAAGCAGCTTTGCATCAGGAAAAGGGGTGAGGATTAAGTGAGGACCAACACACAGCTGGGAATTCCATTCCTCCAAGTCAATTTGGCCCATGATTCACTTGAGATGTTATTATTAAAAGCAGCCACTTTATATATTTTTTTGCAATTCCACTTAAGTACCAATCATAAAAGAGATTTAGGCACTCGTTGCAAACTGCATAAACCTTGCAACTTTGCTTCTGATTTTCTCTATGCATCAACCCACACAGGACACTGAACAGACCAAAAGTGTGGATGCCACCACCAGAATCCTGGGTGTTGCCTGTGTGACACATATACACAGTTGCCACTTTATTAGGTAAACCTGTATACCTGTTTGTTAATACAAATATCTCATCAGCCAGTAGTATTGCAGCAACTCAATGCATAAAAGCATGGAGACATTGTCAAGAGATTCAATTGTTGTTCAGACCAAACATCAGAATGAGAAAGAAATGTGATCTAAGTCATTTGATGGTGGAATAGTTATTGGCATTAGACAGGATGGTTTGAATATCACAAATGAGTACCACAGGATGGTTTGATTATCACTTGTGATTTTCATACACAATGGTCTCTTTAGTTTACAGAGATTAGTGTGTAAGACCAAAAAAAATGAGGATAAGTGGCAGTTCCATGGTGAAAATGCCATGTTGCTTCGAGGTGACAGACCAGAATTGTTGTGTATTTAATATTTCAATAATATTTTAGTAATAATGTAAATATGTTATTTCATCAAGCATTCTTGTTCGTCTAATTAATTTATTATGGATTATAGGCAGGTCTCACTTACAGTAAAAATTAAATAGGGCTCACTTTCCAGGCTTCTTGTTTCCTTTGAATTAGTTTAATGTTTTATGTTTCAGAGGTTACAAAACATAACAGTGTTGATGAGAAAGTTTAAACAAATCCACAAAGAACACACACAAAATGCTGGTTTGGGTCGAGACCCTTCAACAGTGCTTCTCCTTATAGATACTGCCTGGCCTGCTGTGTTCCACCAGCATTTTGTGTGTGTTGTTTGAATTTCCAGCATCTGCAGATTTCCATGTGTTTGCTCTTTAAACCCACAAACTCTACCTTCCTGTTGAAGTGCAGTGAGATGATTGAGTTTTATAAAAGCACAGTGAGTAGAAAAATTTGTGCAACATGGACTTCTTCAAGAAGAGACAGAGACCATCGTTAAAAAAAGCATAAAAAGAAGAAATCACAGATTTATAAACAGTGAGTACTAGGTGATAATAATCATAATAATCATTAAAAAGAGCTGAAATGGCTGGCCACTTGGAAAGATTCTGTTGCACGGAGCGACTGAGCAGAACCCAAGTGCAGGACACGAGCACAGAGATTGAGTTGGGGATGCTGGTGCAGATGTGAACATTGGACAGCAAACAGGAAGACTCTGATATGGAGTCTTGACACGGAGACGGGGTTTTCATAGAATATCTTGAAACTGGAGCTGAATTAAGAACTAACGGTTCTAAGCAGTCAGGAAACAAAGTTATCATATGGGAATAGACAAACGAACTGGCGACCAGTGGTTGTGATGCCAGGGTTCGTATACTGCAGTTTGTTGATGGAGACCAGGTGTGGTGTCATCAAGCAAATTAGCAGCAAATGGGAAATTAATGATTGGAATCAAGGCATAATCAAAGATTAGGGGCAAGATAGGGGATTAACAATCAGGACCATGACAGATTGGCATGCTTGATTACACAACAGATAACTGGCTCCTTCAAAGTGTGCTAATTGAGCAGTGTTTTGAAGCAAGTGAAATAGCCAATGAGAATGAATGTCAATTTTGCTGAGTGCATTGGATTTAAAGGCCTACAGCTTGCTTAGAAGTTGATTTCTCCAATTAAACCAGCAGAAATGAGCTTTGCTGATATTATGAAAGTAATGCATGAACATTCAGAAATGAGCTCCTTTTTGATTGCAGAATGCTTTAGGTTTCATAAGCGAAATCAAAAGGAAATGAGTTGATTTCAGCATACATGGCTGAATGGATGAAGTTATCTGAGCCTTGTCAGTTCAATGATGGGCTTAATAATACAATGAGAGATTGTTTAGTTTGTGGAATCTTACAAGAAAGGATTCAAAAATTGTTCCTAATTGAAGCACAACTCACATTTAAAAGAACAGTTGAAATAACTGTATCAATAGAATCAGCAGAGATGCAATTGATTTGCAATCAGGAATGAAAATGAGCATGTACAAAATTGCAGCATCTAAACAGAAACCTGCCAGGCTGAATAAATTTTGCTTCCATTGTGGCAGTGGTTGATAGACACCAGACCAAACCAAATTTAAAGATGAAACTTGCAGAAAATATGACAAAGTAAGACACGTACAATCATCATTTTGGGTTGATAAAAATAAGTGACCTACACGAGGAAGAGAAAAAGGTAAAATGTCAAGTTGCAGTTTCATAAAGAGCACTAATCTGTATGTCATTAATGAAAAATCTGATAATGATGAGAGTGACACAAGGCTGGGTAGCCTGAAGATTTACAATGTGAAAACTAACAAGAACTATGGCTTATACCAGAAGTGGGCATCATATTAATTAAAATGGAATTGGATACTGTCTCAGCTGTTTATATCATTCCAGAAAACGTGTTTGAACAACACTTCGAAGATGATGAACTGAAACCTTCAGATATCTAACTAAGAACTTATACTAAAGAAAAAGATAATTCCTGTGGGAATGACATTTGTAACAATGAAATACAATGACCAACAAGCTACGTTGAGCTTTTTTTGTGGTAAAAACAAGAGAGCCAACATTGGTGGGATGGGATTGGCTGAGGCAGCTATACTGTAACCTGATTGGAAATCCATCCACAATTTGCATGGCACATCCCCTGTAATGGAGTCAATTGAAAGCAAATTTAAGGAAATACTGGATGATGTCACACCTAACCCCATGCTGTCCACCATGAACCATTGCCCAACAGATGGAAAACAGATGTTACTTTCATTGTCTATGTCTTGGTGGGAAAGCATATTAGACCAAGGAAAGACAATGTTACTAGGGGCCAGGAGGAAATATAGAAGTGCCAAAAGCAGTGGTCTTACTATACTGCTTTGTAGGCAACATATCAAAGAAAGCTTCTGATTCATCAATCAGACAGTTATTTGCAAAAAGTGGCTTGTTTTTAAGATGGATGTGAATTCAAGGAGCTTCAGGAAATTTGCAAGCCTTTGGTTTTTGTGAGTATATAGAATCAGAATCTAATCTGGTTGCATTAATATTATTGTACGAATTTCACAGGAGTCAAAATACTGCTTGTAAAAGTAGATGCAAAAACCAAGGCTTAGCTTGATGAATAGAAAGACAAAAAGAAAGGAGTCAATTGAGATACGAACACAAAGGTTTCGTCATATGATATTGTGGATCAGGAAACAAAGAGGTGAGATCAGATCATAAAGGGAGCAACAGAAGGATTAATAAGAGAATATAATAGTGAACTAAATGCACCTTCCCAAGATCAAGATGCATGTCATAGAATGAAGAAAAAGGAAATGGAAGAGCATGAACAAAATCTAATTTGTCAAGAAATTAGCAAATTCAGAGATACTCACAAGAAGCTAAAAGAAAAGGGAAGGGAAGAAAGAGAAAGACAATCAATTAAAAAGAAGAAAAACGGTTTCCAGAGCTGTCAAAACCACTTCCTTCAGTTCCAGAGTCCACCACAGAGGAGGGATCAGACTCTGAGTTTCTTCCATATTTCACCTGCCAAACAAATTTGATCCCACTTGTCAGGAAAGACGTTATCCCAGAAGAGTGAGAAAGCCTTCACAGCAATTAAAGCTTTAGGTCTGAATGGGACAATTTAAATGTACTATGCTGTGGATGTCTGTATAGTTGTTACGTTATATATTATATAGTGTATATAGTTGAGATGCATTCTATATTGAGATGAAGTTTATAGCTAAGCAGTGAGGCTTGTTGTGTATTAGATATTTCAGTTATAATTAAGCAATATTGCAAATACATTGTTTGATTAAGCATTATTGTTCATTTAAGTAATTCAACCATGCCATCATACGTGCACACTTCACTTAAAGTAAACGTGGTTAGTCACACATTTTCAGCTCCTTGTTTCCTTTGAACTAGTTTTATGTTTTGGAATTACAAAGCACAACAAGAATGACCAGACCAGTTAAAACTGACAGGAAAGCAACAGTAACACAAATAAAGATGCATTGTAAATGTAGTGTACAGAAGAGCATCTCTGAGCACACAACACATCAACCATTGAAGTGGATGGGCAACAGCAGCCGAAAACCATGAACATATACTCAGTGGATACTTTATTCTGTACAGGAGTGTCATGGCCCTGACTGAACAGTGACAGGCTTCGAAGTTCCAGTGCTCCAACTCCCCGGAGAATGGTTAGCTGCCTTGTCCCATTAAGACTCAAACTGGCAATTACTGCCTGCCACATCCCTTCATGAAAGTCTGTACTTAAAAGCAACTTGCTAAACACACAGTGCTCAACCATTTGAGTTCAATTTCTAGTACTACTGTTTGTGAATTTGCTTTTGGATTTTGTTTGTTTTGTTTTGTTTATTTTGGGTTTGAGTCTGAGTTAATTCTAGACTTTACTCTGCACTTGGGTTCACTCCCATCCATAGCTCTCTCATTACAGCATAATTGAGCCATCATGAGCCCAGCAGAGTATGAATGTCTATGAATGTCACTCTGGGTCATCCCTGGCTGTCATCTCAGAACTCGAGAGTCAATTGGACTACTTCTGTTGTTCTTGGTTGATCTAACCAGTGCAAAAAGAAATTCCTCCAGAACAGGCCTGACATCTTCCAAGGTACCTCCCAAGATATCTCCTGAGTTTATATCTGAGGCAAATTCTGAGATTACTTCCAATACTGAATGACCTTTTGAACCTTCCACCTCTAAACCTGGTGTATCTGATTTCTCTAGAGTACCGCCAGAATATTCAGACCTGCTGGAAGTCTTCAGCAAGAAAAAGACCACTTCCTTACCACTTCACTGGGACTACATCTGTGTCATCAATCTGCTACTGGGTACTTATCTTCTCTGGGACACCTCTGATCAGATCCCACTTGGAGAACCGTGCTCAGTTCTGGTCGCCTCACTATTGTGGATGTGGAAGCCATAGAAAGAGTGCAGAGGAGACTTACAAGGATGTTTCTTGGATTGGGGAGCATGCCTTATGAGAATAGGTTGAGCGAACTTGGCCTTTTCTCCTTGGAGTGACAGAGGATGAGAGGTGACTTGATAGAGGTGTATAAGATGGTGAGAGGCATAGATCATATGGGATAGTCAGAGGCTTTTTCCCAGGGCTGAAATGGCAGATATGATAGGGTCTTTTAAGAGGCTTTTGGATAGGTACATGGACATTAGAAAAATAGAGGGCTATGGGTAAGCATAGTAATTACTAAGGTAGGGACATATTCGGCACAACCTTGTGGGCCGAAGAGCCTGTATTGTGTTGTAGGTATCCAATGTTTCGATTTTTCTATATTTCTACTCTCTATTGGCCTCAAAGAGAAAAGCCATCGAGGACTGCATCCAAGAAGCTCTGGAGTATGGGTTTATTCAACAGTTCACATCTCCCATTAGAGCTGCATTTTTCCTTGGGACCCAGAAGGATGGGGACCAAGGCCCTGCATAGTCACTGTCTCCTACTTATCAATAAGTCTTTGAGTTTCTCCAAGGACCTACAATATTTACTAAATTGGACCTCTGTAGCACCTACAAGCAAATCCACATTTATGAGGGAGATAAATGGAGAACAGCATTCAACACACCTACAAGCCGCTACAAATACTACATCATACCTTTCAGATTGGCAAATGATCCAGTGGTATTTCAACCCTTCATCAATGATGTGCTCTGGGTGATGCCACACCACTTCATCTTTGTCCAACTAGATAATATACTCATTTTCTCCCAGTCCACTCAAGAATATATCCAGCACATTCTGCAGGTTCTAGAATGGCTTATTAAGAATCAAGTTGAGAAGACTGAAATCCACCTATCCATAGTCTCCTTCCTTAAGTTTTTTATATCCAATTGCAACCAACAAACGAACCCCAATAAGTCATAGGCTGCGCAAGTTCAACAGCAACTCACCTCTGTGAAGCAACTCCAGCAGTTTCTAGGTTTTGCCAATGTTTACAGGCCTGTTCCTCCCGAATTTCAGTTCAGTAGCTGCACTGCACACCAATTTCAGCAAAAAATGTAGTGGGCTGAGGCGGCTTTGGTGGAGTTTAAACAAAGGTTCACAAGCTCACCATCCTAGTTCCACTGGACCAAACAAACGTAACTTCCGTGGTGGATGTCTACACATCAGACGTGACAGTAGGGGCCAACCTCTCCCAACGGACCAGAAATTGCATCCCTGTGCCTTCTAATCAAGATGTCCTTCTCCAATGGAGGCAAAATATGACACTGGGAATTGGGAATTGTTGGCCATTAAAGAGAGACAGGAGGAGTAGGGGCAATGGTTGGAGGGGCCCAAATATCCATTTGTGGTATGCACCGACAACAAAGACCTAGCATCTGTCCAAATGGATGTACGATGCAAAGAGGCTGAATTCCAGGCAGGCATGTCCGTCCCTATTCTTTAATAGGTTCGACTTCCTTATTACTTAGCATCCAGAATCAAAAAATCAAAACTTAGATGTCCTCTCTTGACAACTTGAAGTATCTAATGGGAAAGAGAGCCCTTCAACTATAATTCCCAGAACTAGAGCAGTGGTACCCATCCACTGGAAAATAGACTTGATAGTGCACTGAGCCCAGGAGCAAAATGGGGCAGGCCCATGTAAAGGTCTTTTCGGATGCATCTTTGTTCCCAAACCTATTTGTTTTGAAGTGCCTAATTGGGCACACACTTCAATCCTGGATGGGCATCCAAAGGTGGCTTCCATGCTATTCATCAAGAAATTATACTGGTGGCGCAGCATGACTAAATATGTACAGGAATGTCTCTTAGCATGTGAAATCTGCACACAAAAATACTCTGCTTCAGCCTCTCCTCATTCCTACTCACCCTTGATCTATTTGTCACTGGTCTTCCAGCATATAGGGGTAATACAACAATCATGATGGTCGTAGGCCTATCCCTCAAGGTCTGCTGTTTTATACCCCTTCTCAAACTACCATCAGCTTCAGAGACCCACAAGCTCATGTTACAGCACATCTTCAGGATTCACAGTTTGCCCCAGGACATCATCTCTGAGCATGGTCCCCATATTGTCTCTAGGTTTTGGAAGGCGTTTTGTGAGCTCATTGGGGCTTCTACCATGTTGTCCGGGTTCCATCTGCAGACCAATGGGCAAATGCAGAAAGTTAACCAGGACCTACAGAGAGCACTCAATTGTCTATCCTCAGGGAATCCAAAACCAAGACATTAGAACGTAGAGTAACAATCTGAACTGGGCAGAGCTTACTGACAACACACTTCAGCATTGCTCTATCAGGATGCCCACTTTTGATTGCTAATTTTCGTACCTCCTCCACAGGTTCCTGAACAAGAAGCGGAGGCTAGGAGGTTCCATTAGTGGGTTAACTGGTCCAGATGTGTCACCAGAAATCGATCAAGGTGAGAGAGACATTGTTGGCCAATTTGTGGCAACAACAAAACCAGGCCAACTGCCAGAGAAAACAGGGGCTAGTACTACATCCCACTCAAAAGGTCTGGCTCTCAACTAGCAATCTCCCCTTGTGTATTGCATCCAGAAATCTGGCCCCTCATTACATCAGTCCATTCAAAATCCTGTGACACATCAACCCAGTTACCTATCATCTCCAATTCCAGAGAACCTTGTGGATTCACTCCACAGTCCACATATCTCAAGCCCCTTGGCTCCATTTCCAAAACCTCCGCGGCCTTCCAAAATTATTGAGGGATAACCCACCTACAAAGTCCAATGGCTTTTGAACATCTGCATGGTCAAAGGCAAAAGGCAATACTTTATGGATTGGAGGGATATGGCACAGAAGAAAGAAGCTGCTTTCCTGCATAGGACATTCCAGATCCTCTATTAATAGAGGATTTACCTGGTGCCATTCTGATTTCCCTAGGCCATCAGGCGCTGACTGTAAGAGGGGATTTCTGTCATGATCCTGAATGAACAGCAGCAATTATCAAAGTTTCAGTTCTCCAATTCCCCAGAGAGTGATTAGCTCCCTCTGTCCCTTTAAGTCTCAGAATACCAATTATTGGCTGTCACATTCCTTCATAGAAAGTCTGTACTTAAAGGCCCCATGTTGAGCACTCATTGCTCAATGGTAAGAGTTCCATTTCTAGAACTACTGTTTATACTCCTGCCTTTGGAGTTTGTTTGCATCAACTTATATATCTTGAGTCTGACTCAGTTAATTCTAGACCCTACTCTGCACTTTGGTTCACTGCTGTCCATGGCTCTCTTGTTGCACAGGAGGTATGAAATGGGCCATTCTAACAGAAAGAAGCCATTGTAGTTCTTCTGAAGAGCCTGCTCATGAGTTCTGTCACTAGGATAGTACTTTATCTGGGTTGCCAACAATATACCTGCATTTTATGTTATCTCTGTCTCAGGCTCTGCTCTCTCTAGGCTGTGACACTTGCTGTGCTCTGTAATGCTTGTCTGGCACACACAGAACAGTAGAGCACAGAACAGACCCTTCAGACAAAATGATGTTCAATATCCTTTTAACCTGCTCTAAGATCAACCTAGCCCTCCATTTCCTTTCAGCCATGTTCTTCTTTATGAATCTCTAAAATTCCCCTAATTTTTCCATCTCTACCAATACTCTTGCAGTGTGTTACATGCAAAAAGTAAAAATTGGATTCTGATACCCTACTATGATTACTTTTATCCAATCACCTTAAAATTATTCCCTTTCATATTAACCATTTCTATCCTGGGCGAAAGGTGCTGGCCATCCTTCCTACCTATGCCCCTTATCATCTTGTACATCACTACAAAGTTGCCTTTAATCCTCCTTCACTCCAAAGGGAAAAGTGCTACCTTGCTCAAACTTTCCTCATAAAACATGATCATTAATCCAAGAAGCATCCTAGTAAATCTCCTCTGCACCCTCTCTGCAGCTTCCACATCCTTCCTGTACTGAGGTGATTAGAACTACTTCAAGGATGGTCCAACATTACCTTGCAGATCTTCTCTGACTAAAGAAGGCCAACACACTACAAACGTTTGTATATACTTTTTTAACCACCCTATTGATTTGTGTGTGAAGTTTGGGGGAATCTATGGACATGGACTCCAAGATCCCCCTACTCCTTCATGATGCGAGAAATTCTGCCACTAACTTTGTACTCTACCTTCACGTTCAATCTTTTATAGTGAATTCCATCCGCCAATTTTCAACTCAGCTCTGCATCCTATCACTGTCCCATGGTAATCTATTACAACCTTCTACAACTCAACTGACCTTTGCCATCTGCAGACTTATTAATGCACTTTTCCACTTCCCCATCCAAGTAATTTATAGAAATCATAAAGAACAGGGGTCTCAGAGCAGATCTCTGCAGGACACTATCACCACCCTACAAGCAGAATATGGTTCATCTACTACCATTCTCTGTGAGCAAGTCAGTGCATTTTCCATCAATCTGTCTTTCTGTATGAGCCTACCATGGGGAACCTTAACAAACCCGTCACTAAAATCCAACTTTGCCATATCCACTGCTGTACCTTCATCAAGTTGCTTTGTTGCTATCCTTAGAATATTGAAGAATTCACTCAGGCTTATGAGGCACAACCTACCTTCACAAAGCTGACTATCCTTATTCTGATTATGCTTCCCTAAATGTTCATAAATCTTTTCTGTATGAATCATCTCCAATAGTTTTCCCACCACTGGTGTAATGCTCTCTGGTCTATAATTCCCAGGATTATCCCTATTATCTTTCTTGAGCAAAGGAATAATATTTGCCACCTTCCAATCTTCTGGTACTACTTCTGCATCTGGTGAGGGATCACTGCCAAAGACACAGCAATATCTTCCCTTATTTCCAATAGTAACCTGGAGTACATCTCTTCCTCCCTGGGGACTTATCCACCCTTCTGTCATTCAGAAGTTCCAGCACACTTTCTTTCTTAACATCAAGAGGGTCCAACACTGTAGTCTGTTTTACAATGTCTTCACATTAGTCAAAGTCCTGCTCACTAGTGAATACTGAAGCAAGTATTCCTTAAAGTAAATATATTTCAATCTATCCAACTGACTGCACTTATGCTATCCTATACCTATCCTTCCCCACACCCTCTACATGTTACATTTACCTTTACACCATTCCCTGACCTATCACTCTGTTTCACATCTTCCTGACTACCTATTGAAACCCTCCTCAACTGCTCTAGAAAATTTGCCCTCGTGTATTTCTAATCCTCAAGTTCACCTGCAAACTTTTTGTACTGGTCATACAGGTGATAGGACCTTACTCTCCTAAACAAGGGCCTTCTTGTAACTCCTTATATTTCTCAAGAGAAAACCTTTATCCATAAATCCTTACATCATTCTTAGAGCAACCACCAAACCAACTTTCAACATTCAGTGAACGGCATTATTTTAGCCTACCCTCCAAACCAGCTTCTAGCTGATGCCAACCTTCCAGCACATTGCTAACTTGAGATCCTACTTCTCTCTGATCAACAATATTTCCCCACTTGACAACTTATGCTCTAGTTTCTGCCACTGCCCTAATGCTGGGCTTATCTCCATCACCCTCCAGCACACTGACAAAAGGACACATTTGCTTTCTGTGCAGGATAGACATTTGTTGGCAGTAAGTCCAACACAGTAACACTGGATGCTTCAGGCCGAGCAATGACAAGTTTTGCTGAAGTCAGCTTTTCAACAAGATTTCTGTTGGCCAACTGCATTCCCATATATACCATTTGTAATATTTCTCCAGTTTCTAGAAACCACTCGCATCTGTTTCCTTATTTTCCCCTTTTCCTGTTTTTCCTCATTTTAACAAGCCTCTAACCATTTCTCTCCCCCTGCTTTTACTGTCTACTGTCTTTTCTGTTGTGTATTTATTATTACACTATTATTATTATTTATTGTATTTATTAATACAATATTTAATTAATATTGTAAATATATTGTTTGTTTATGCATTCTTTGTTGTTTACAAAATTCATTACAGACCATACATAAAACCACATGGATGGCACATGTTATTATGCCACCAGATCAAAGTGCATGTCTCACTAAAAGTAAAATGGAATACAGACATTATTCAGGGCTTTTGTGCTTTTATTTTAGATTAATCTCTGCAGTTACAAAACATAACAGTGGTGACCTTTAAGTTTTAAAATGAACCAGAGTTGACTATCAAACTGATGAAGTGCAATGCATTTTTCTTCACAAAAGGAGAGGGATGGTCGAGTGCAAATAAAATGTAGCATGAAAAGGAGAAGAAAGATGGCTGAAGTAAAAAAGGGCAGAAAATGGATGGAAATCATAGGTTCATAAACTGTGACTACCAGGTGATAATGATCATAAATTAAAAAAGAGCAGAAATGATTGGCTACATCAAAAAGATAAACATGTTCAATTACACAACAGATAACTGGTGATTAATACAAAGAATTGAGAGGTATTTTGTACCAAATGAAATAACCAATGAGAATAGCTAATAACTAAGTGCAATAGGTAGAACAGCATACAGTTTGCTTAGAAGTTTGATTGTTCCAACAAAATCAGCCGAAATGAGCTTTGCTGTATCATAAAAGCAATGCAGTGACATTTAGAACTGAAACCATTGTTGTTTGCAGAACACTTTAGGTTTCATAAGCAGAATCAAGAGGAAGAGAAGTCCACTCCAGCTTACGTAGCTGAATTGAAGAGATTTTCTGAGCATTGTTGTTTCAGTGATGGGCATAATGATGCATTGAGAGATCATATAGTTTGTGAAATTTAACAACAAATCATGAAAAATTGGCTCCTAACTGAAGCACAACTCACGTTTAAAAGAGCAGTTGAAATTGCAGTATCAATAAAAACTGCAGTCAGAGATACATTTCGATTGCAGTCCGGAATGAAGATGAGTGTAAACAAAATTGCAACATCTAAACAGAAACCTGTCTGGCTGAACAAATTGTGTTACCATTGTTACAGGGGCTCACATTCACCAGAACAGTGTAGGTTTAAAGGTGAAACTTGCAGAAAATGCAACAAAATAGGATGCATAAATGTCAAGTCAAATCAAGTTTATTTGCATTTAACTATATACATGAACACTGTCAACTGAGACAACATTTCTCCAAACCTGGTGTAAAGCACAGTAGTACACATAACACACATATAACACACAATAACTTAGGAAAGTAAGAATAACATCTACAGATGGATTACACATAAATGAAGTAAAATGCATACATTAAGTATTGTCAGGTACAGAACAGTTTAACTAGTAACATTTTGAATGCAATGTGGTAGGGAGTTCAGAAACCTAATGGCTTGAGAGAAGAAGCTGTTTCCCATCCTGATCATTCTAATCCTTTTGCATCAGAGTATCCTTCCTCATTATGGAAACTCAAAGAGAATACTGGATGAATGGGTGGGATCCTTGATAATACTAATGGCCCTGTGTATGCACTGCTCCTGCTAAAAGTCTCTGGTGGATTGTATAGAGACCACCATGATCCTCTCAGCAATTCTCACAGTCCTTTGTAGGGACTTCCGGTCTGATGCTCAGCTGCTCCCATACCAAATGGAGATGCTGCTTGTCAGGATGCTCTCAATGGTGCTCCTGTAAAATTCAGTTAAGATGGAGGGTGGTGCCTCACTTGCCTCAATCTCCTTAGGAGGTGGAGGTGCTGCTGTGCCTTCTTGTTCAGGGAGCTGATATTCAAGGACAGGTGAGGTCACCTGTGATGTGAATTCACAGGAACTTGGTGCACTTATTTCTCTTTTCGGGGGAACCAGGTATTCACACAGGGGGATGGCTTGTCTGCATCTTCCTGAAGTCCACAATGATCTTATTTGTCTTCTCCACATTCAGACTTGTTTGTATCACACCAGTCCACCTTCTGCTCCATTTCCTCTCTGTTCTCCGACTCATCATTGTTGTTGATGTGGCCAAACTCATCAACAAACTTGATGACACAGTTTGAGCTAAATCCTGCAACACAGTCATGCATCAGCAGTGTGGACAGCAGCAAAGAGCAGGTTGGGCAAACAAAAATATATGAACCACACCGGGAAGAGAAAAGCTAGAAAGTCATGTTGCACTTTCAAAAAGAGCACTGATTTTCACGTTGCTGCTGAAAATCTGTTAATGATGAGAATGACACAAGAATGGGTAGCCTTGAGATTTATAACATGTAAACTAACAATAGACAAGCAATTTGGCATACAGCAGGAGTGAACATCAAATTAATTAAAATAGAATTGGACATTGAATCGACCGTTTCAGTCATTTCACAAAATGAGTTAGAATGGCATTCCTAAGGTACTGAACTGAAGCCGAAGCCTGCAGATATCAAATAAGAACTTACACTGGAGAAAATTACTCTTGTGGGAATGACAATCATAACAGTGAAATACGAAAAACAACAAGCCACGTTGGGCTTGTATGTGATAAAACAGGAGCGTCAGCATTGTGGAGGTGTGATTGGCTGAGAGAACTACAACATGATTGGAAATCAGTCCACTATTTGATGTCACATCCCC
Source organism: Hypanus sabinus (assembly GCF_030144855.1). Lineage (NCBI taxonomy): Eukaryota > Metazoa > Chordata > Chondrichthyes > Myliobatiformes > Dasyatidae > Hypanus > Hypanus sabinus. The sequence continues at coordinate 151,533,928 of NC_082707.1, read as the reverse complement.
TACAATCGAGTCAACTGGCAGCAAACTAAGGAAGGTGCTGGATGATGCCACAGCAGTATTCAAGGATGTCAAAACAGAGTTAAATGAAATTGTCAAACCTAAGTTTTACAAAGTTCACCTATTCCATCTATAATAAAGTAGCCAGCGAGCCACATCACATGGGGCTGAAGGAATTCTTACCAAGGTTGAGTGGAGCCCATAAGCAATGCCAGTGCTCCCAGTATTCAAGAAGAACGAGTCTGTCCTGATCTGCGGTGATTGAAACGTCACAATCAACCCAGTTCTGGAAAAAAATACCCTCAGCTCTGGATAGAGGAAGTTTTGGCAAATCTTTTTTGAGGAAAACACTTCAGCAATGTGGACTTAGCTAAGGCAAACCAGTAGATGGAGGTGGAAGCAGAGAACAAAGCATTTATCATTATAGACATTCACAAAGGGCTTATTCACTATAATAGAATTATTTTTGGAGAAGTATCTGCACCTGCACTCTGGTAAAAAAAAACTATGGGCCAGGTGCAGCAAGACTGTCCAAACACTCAGGGTTACCTGGATGACATCATTGTTACTGGTGAGGATGTCAAGGAATATCTCCAAAAACTCAAAAGAGTGTTAAAAAGATTAGAAGGTCCATAATTCATTGAAAGTGCCATCAAATGTAGTTAAGGTCATAAAGAAAGCTACTGGAACATTGGTCTTTATAAACCAAAGTATTAAGTACAGGAATAGGATTTCATGTTGAAGTTGTGTGAGACATTGGTGAGGCCTAATTTAAATTGAATTGACTTTATTTCTTACATCCTTCACGTACATAAGGAGTAAAAATCTTTACATTACGACTCCGTCAAAATGTACAATATGCAATTTATAGTAATTTATAATAAGTAGTATGTACAACAGGACAGTCAATATAACATAGAAATACAATTGTATCAGCATGAATTAATTAATCTAATGGCCTGATGAAAGAAGCTGTGCCGGAGCCTGCTGGTCCTGGCTTTTATGCTGTAGTACTGTTTCCCGGATGGTAGCAGCTAGAGCAGTTTGTGGTTGGGGTGACTCAGTTCCCCAATGCTCCTTCAGGCTATTTTTATGCACCTATCTCTGTAAATGTCCTGAATAGTGAGAAGTTCAAATCTACAGATTTGAACTGGGCTGTCCACAGCACACTCTGCAGTGTCCTGTGATTGAGGAAAGTGCAGTTCCCATACCAGGCAATGATGCAGCCAGTCAGGAGGCTCACAATTGTCCCCCTGTATCCCAAGCCCTTAAGATTTGGGGACTCATGCCAAATTTCTTGAACCATCTGAGGTGAAAAAGGAACTGTTGTGCTTTTTCCACCATACAGCTGGTGTGTACAGACCATATGCTATCCTTCATGATGTGTATGCCAAGGAACTTAAAGCTGTTCATCCTCTCAATCCCAGATCCACTGGTGTCAATAGGGGGTTAGCCTGTCTCCATTCCTCCTGTAGTCCAAAACCAGCTCCTTGTTTTTGTTATATTGAGGGAGAGATTGCTGACACCACCGTGTCAAGGTGACGACTCCTTTTCTGGCGGCTGCCTCATTATTATTTGAGATAAGTCCAATCAATGTAGTATCGTCAGCAAATTTAATTAGCAGATTCAAAGAAGTGAGTGTTGACACAGTCATCGGTATACAGAGAGTAAAGGAGGGGGCTTGGCAACACAGCCCTGAGGGACACCTGTGTTGAGGGTCAGAAGGGCAGAGGTGAGGGATCCCAGACTTACCATCTGCCGGCGATCTGATAGGAAGTCCATGATCCAGCTGCAAAGGCAGGGTGAACTTGAAGTATTGTAGACAGTTTTGGTCAACTACCTACAGGAAATATGTAAATAAGAGTGAAAGGATACATAGAAAATTTAATATAATGTTGCTGAGTTGGAGGACCTGAGTTATAAGGAAAAATGAACAAGGTTAGGACTATTCCTTAGGAAAAGAAGATTGAGAGGAGAATTTATAGATGTATAAAAATTATGAGGAACTAGATAGAGTAAATGCAAGTAGGCTTTTTCCACTGAAGTTGTGTGGGACTACAACCAGAGGTCATAGGTTAAGGCTGAAAGATGAAAGTTTTGCAGTAGATGTAGTGTATATGGATTTCAGCAAGGCATTTGATAAGGTACCCCATGCAAGGCTTGTTGAGAAAGTAAGGAGGCATGGGATCCAAGGGGACCTTGCTTTGTGGATCCAGAATTGGCTTACCAACATAAGGCAAAGAGTGGTTGCAGATGGGTCATATTCTGCATGGAGGTTGGTCACCAATGCTGTGCCTCAGGGATCAGTTCTGGGACCGTTACTTTTTGTGATTTTTATAAGTGACCTGGATGAGGAAGTGGAGGGATAAGTTGGTAAATTTGCTGATGACACAAAGGTTGGGAGCATTGTGGATAGTGTGGAAGGTTGTCAGAGGCTACAGAGGGACATTGATAGGATACAGAACTGGGCTGAGAAGTGGCAGATGGAGTTCAACCCAGATAAGTGTGAGGTGGTTTATTTTGGTAGGTCAAATATGATGGCAGAATATAGTATCAATGGTAAGACTCTTGGCAGTGTGGAGGATCAGAGGGATCTTGGAGTCCGAGTCCAAAGGAAGCTCAAAGCTGCTATGCAGGTTGACTCTATGGTTAAGGAGCCATACGGTGCATTGGCTTTCATTGATCATGGGATTGAGTTTAGGAGCCAAGAGATAATGTTGCAGCTATATAAGACGCTGGTTAGACACCACTTGGAGTACTGTGCTCAATTCTGGTTGCCTCACTACAGGAAGGATGTGGAAATCATAGAAATAGTGCAGAGGAAATTTACAAGAATGCTGCTTGGATTGGGGAGTATGCCTTATGAGAATAGGCTGAGTGAACTCGACCTTTTCTCCCTGGAGCAACAGAGGATGAGAGGTGTATAAGATGATGAGAGGCATTGATTGTGTGGATAGTCAGAGGCTTTTTCCCAGGACTGAAATGGCTAACACAAGAGGGCATCTTTTTAAGGTGCTTGGAAGTTTTTTACATAGATTGGTGAGTGCGTAGAATGGGCTGCCGGCAACAGTGGTGGAGGCAGATATGATAGGTTCTTTTAAGAGACTCCTGGAGTACATGGATCTCAGAAAAATAGAGGGCTATGTGTAGCCCTAGGTAATTTCTATAGTAAGGGCATGTTCGGCACAGCTTTGTGGGCTGAAGTGCCTGTATTATGCTGAGAGTGTGGAACAAGCTGCCAGCACAAGTGCCGCATGTAAGCTCGTTTCAATAATTACATATATGGTAGGGATATGGAGGGCTGTTTTTCCAGTGGAGGTCGATAAGGGTAGGCATTTTAAATAGATTGCATGAAGGTTCTGTTTCCATGCTGTACATTTCTATGACTCCATGACTCTGTTATGGGCTTTGAGTATGATATGACCTGTGTGCATTCTTTAAACCAGGCATCATTTATTGTGGTCAAACCATTAACTCACAAGTATTATACAAGTGTGCTGAGAAAAACAGTGGCGTATGCTCCAAGGTCAAAGACAGTTGTGGTTCTTTTTAGGATTTATCAACTACTGCTTCACTCTTTGAACTTATTACTACAGACCAGGAAGGAATGTCAATGGACAAAGCAATGTGATGTGGCTTTCAGGAGCTAAAGGAAATGCTGATATCAGACACTGTGCTCACACATAATGACCTATATTGTCCAATGACGTCTGCCAGTGATCGCTCACCTTATTGAATAGGTGTAGTCATGTCACATGTTGTGATGGAAGTGAACGTCCTGAATGCCTTTGCATCATGTTCCCTTATTGCTGCAGAGAAATATTATGCACAGATTTACAGAGCAGCATGGAGTCTAGTTTGGGATGTAAAACTTTTCAAACTTTACTTGTATGGGAGAGAGAAGTGGTGGTCCTGGTGGTCTCCCTTTTGTGGCTTGTCGACACAATGCCACCATCATCTTCACCAGGGATGTTGTCTTTAACTCTTGCCTTACCACAACTCCCTCAGTTCTTTCTTCTTCTTCAGCCCTTTGAATTTTGCACCTTTCACCTCCCAACTTCTCACATCATTCCCTTTCATCTCCCCTCACCCACTCACCTTCATTCAGCATTCACTTATCACCCTTGTCCTCATGCTTTTCTCTCTCCGCCATCTCTTACTCTAGCATCCTCCTTTTTCCAGTTCTAATGAAACTTTTCACCTGAAACACTGATTGTTCATCCTGCTCCTGGCCAGTAGATTTCCCCAGCATTTTGTTTGTGTTACTCAATATTTCCAGCATCTGCAGAATTTGTATCCCTATTCACAAAATATAGAATTTTGGGCAACCATTCTGCTTCCTATTGTTATGGAAATCTCTTTCCTGCAACATTTAGATTTGATAGTTTCAAGTGAGGTGGTGCTCAACTGTATGAAGAAAAGGGACTTGCACCACATAGTTGGAATGTAAAGTAATGTATGTTTATTCAAAGCAGTTGATTTAGGATAACTGATGCACCTACTCCAAAGAGTTTATCTGCTCATTAAATCTTGAAAGAGTGTTGCACCAGAGGATTTCTCCCACCACCTCCATGCCATGTGTGCTAACTCTTTTTAAGTACTCCATAGATACTCTTTCTTGTGCAATTTTTAATCTCCAAATATTTTTTTCAGTTTTGTTTTGAAAGCCACTATTTAAATTCACCGTCAACCAAGAGGGAAGGTAGTCCAGATTTTGAGTATTCATTGCTGAAAAGAATTTTTCTCACATTGTTACGTGTTTATCTGTTTGTTTCAATCTTACCTTCTATTTGTCAGTCCTCCTGACATTTAAGATAGTTTTTCTTTACTTAGATGCTTCATGATCTTTAAATACCTCTCCAATCTCCTGTCAGTCTTCACTGGTATAAGAAAAAAATAAATCAAGCTTCTTCAATCTTACCACATGAATACATGCCTGAATATTTCAGGTAAATCTAATTGGTGTCCTCTCCAAAGGCTCTCAGCCTTTTTAAGGAAATGGACCACGTACTCTAGCTGAGGATGAACTTGTGTTTTAAGTAGGTTTGGTAAAATATCCAAACATGAGTCCTTGGTGACATTTTTTTTAATCTATTGGGCCATATTTAATTGTCCAATGTCAATATTTAATTGTCTAATCTGTGATTAGGCTAGGGTTAAGTAGGTGAGTTGCTGGGCAATGCAGCTCATTGGGCTAGAAGCACTATGTTTCTAAATAAAATAAAGAATAAAACTAATTCAATGATTTGTGCGCAAGATCTCTAAATGTCTCAGCTACCTCTGCTCTTGAGTTGTACCAGGTAAGATTGCTTGCCTCTCCACATTCTTACACAAAAACATCTGTGCACACCCCGAATAGGAACAAATCCAGCTTTGCATTGTTCTTTATGCTTGCTATGCCGCTGACATTTAGGGCAGCAATGAAGTTCCTCCATCTCTGTCTGTCCTTAGCCATCTTCTCTGTTGTGCCCCATGTATAGTTCAGGGTACTCATTTCTGGCTTGTCAATACACTGCTGGGTTCTCTTTGGTCTCCCAGGTATCCTGTCAATTATCACCATTGTCAATCATGCAATCCCAGGTGGAAACTCGGGAATAGTCTTGCACAGATATAGAACTCTTCATTGCTATTTCTCTAACAATAATCTTTGACCAGACAGGGTGTTTAGCCCTGAGCTGAACCCAAAGCTGGAGGACCGGTGGACCACTCTGAGTCTGGCCTCTACTCTTCAGCCTATTTGACATGAGTGACCCTACCAAAAATCAAAGCTCCAGGCTCTTATGCCCGCCAGCGTAGCTCCCTGGGTCATTGAGGCACGCAAGCCTCCAAACCCTAAGACAAATTTGTGGTCCTCTTGGAGGATCTTTACAGTGTGCTTGTACTGATTCTATAACAATGATTTCTCACTGTCTTTCCTGTATAGTCTGACCACTGCTTAGTGGTTTGGCGGTATTTTTTTTAAACAATTAACTTCATACAATGTCAGTTTTCACTGTATTAAAGGAAATGAATTTTATTGGTAAACTAGTAAGGGGATCAAGTTCCTCAGATTGAATAATGATGCACCAAATAAGATTTATATAAACACAGTAGTCTCTCAATAATTTAAACGTGCTGTTCTGAAATATTATATCAAATATATTTATTGCTTGTCTTTGTAAATCAAAGTGCTCATGCCTCTGACTAGATTCTCTTTAGGACTCTGCATATCATTTTGTCTTTGTCTTGACATCTTCTTTTCTTCCAGAAATGATGGCTGTGTCTCAGCTTTGCTCCCTGTCAAGATATTGTTTTTTTTTTCCTGCCACATAAACCTGCTTTGAACATCGTTAACAAAATATTCACTGAATGTTGGAAGAGTATAATTGAATTAATCGCTGAACCATGTTAGTCTGTGTGGGATTATCTTGAGATAAGGTAAAATATGTGGTCATGTGGTCATGAACAGACATTCTAAAACAAGGATTATTGGAAAGCAAGAATAAATCTTCAGACTTAGTGGGACGACTCTGGTGCAATCATGAAATAAAACAGCCATTAATCAGAAGAGGACAAAATAATTTACCACACTGAACCCTGAAGAAACCAAGAAAACAAGTATTTTGCAACTACAAATGACCAATCATTAAAGATCATGTAAATAAGAGATATAAATATTGATTTTAATTTTGTATTTCTATGAGTCAGGACAAGTGTGGCTTAGGCTAACAAATCAAGTTATGAGGAGCATTGATATGATTAGATTGGCATTTAGCAATAGCCTAATGGTATTTTGCATTTAATCCATGTGATGTAGTGGCATCAGCATTGGATTTCAAGGCAGATGACACTGATTTCAAACCTAGTCAGGTCACAAACTGGGAGGCAGCAGAGTCCATACGGAAGAAAGGCCTGGCAATCTGCTTCCACATCTTGCCATGAAAAGCCTATGGACCCTACGGTCAATGAGGATATGACGAGCCAGACTCGACTTAATGACTGAACAACAAATAGTTGATTAAGTAAAGCTTAGCTCCATGACAGAAGCCAGTGTCTGCGTATTGCTGTCAAGGCAGATTCATGTCTTTAGACTTCAGTCTTATGCCTGCCCTAGAAAATTGGAGAAGAATAAATAATTTCTTTGTTTTTCTGCAGTTTCTGTCCTACACCCAAAATTCTCTAGTTTTATAATTGGGTTTGCTTCACTAGTGCTCTCATTACTCAAAGTCATGGGTCCTAATCATCAATGAGATGAATGGAAAGAGGCTCAGTCACATCACATCCATTTGCCGTTATTTCCAACAGGAAATCACTTAGGAATCACCTGCGTTGACAAATCCCTATCACTTTAGAGTATATGAGATCTCAGCTCTGGAGCAATGAAGGTTCTTATTTCTGGAAAATAATTTTACAGAGATAGCCAAATACCTCAGTTGATAAATACTGGGAATCAAAAGCAATGTGGTTGCTGATCGTGTGAAAAGGGAGTCAGTAATCACAAGGGATGTCAATTATAGTGTCTATTTCAGTGATTGAAGGGGGGAGTATTCACAACAATCATGCAGGAATGATGTGATCATGGATTGAGAGTCGATGACTACAAGATGGGTCTTGTTTTTGGTGAGTTGTTAACCCGTTCTTTGATCATCTGACCTAGGTAAGCTAACTGACAAAACAAATCCTAATTCATTCAAACACACAACTTTATTGTATCAAAGTTATTGTATCAATGCAAATATCCATGCAAGTTGTATTCATTGAGTTAATGATTCCTGAATGTTATTGTTCCTCCTGTACCAGTACTAACCCAAAGTAATTTTCCCACAACACTAAAATAGGGGACGGCTATTAGCAAAACAATTGATCTTCCTTTTCCCTGCCCTAGCTGTGGGGGTCTCTCTTGCAATACTTCTATGTTCTACCTCAGAAATTCTTCACTTTAATTTTTCTTTTTTCTCCTTATCAGTTCTGCACCATTACACTCAATTCCATGGGTTCTGACTTATCGGGTAGCTGAGGTCCACTTTTCATTGGCTCAGGCCCAAGACTATAGGTCCTTCCATGTTTCATCTATCAGCTTGTGGTTGTCTCTCCTTTACCCCCACCCCCACCTTTTAAATCTACTCCTGAGCTTTTTTTCTCCAGCCCTGCTGAAGGCCTTCAGCCTGAAATGCTGACAGTACTTTTTTTTCCATAGATGTTGCCTGGCCTGCTAAGTTCCTCCAGCATTTTGTGTGTGTTGCTTAGATTTCCAGCATTTGCAGATTTTCTCTTGTAGCTAGTGTTATCTCATAGCTCTTCTCCTAAACTAGGATATGCCTCTGATGCCATTCCTTTGTTTTCCCCTAAACCAGTCTTTTGCAAAGAGAACCAGTTCAAATTGGACACTGAACTTAAATTATGTCAGTTCGCAGACGTAGTCTACTCTTGTTACAAGCCTGCATAGATTCTTCTGCTTCATCAGAGAGAATCACATATATAACTTATTTGGAAAACGTATTTGCATTGTAGGGGAATTAAGGGCTATGGGAAGAAGGCAGGTAGGTGTTGATGAGTCCATGGCCAGATCAGCCATAAACTTACTAAATTGTGGAGCAGGTTCAATGGGCCAGATGGTCTACTCCTGCTCCTATTTCTTATGTTCTCATGAAATTATCTCTGATTACTGGTCAAGCCTTCTTTATGTTCACTTTTGATTACTTCAGTCCAGCAAGAATTAGTTCAGAGAATCTGCCAAAAAAATTTGTGGTCACAAGAACATTGTCATTAAATGACAACCTTCACTTCTTCTTCCACACTGTGTGAATAAAGGCATTTCTTTTGGCTGCTAGTTGACTTTCCCACTATCTGTTTTGCAGATGTTTAATTTCCTCGGGCCAATGGTGTTGGAAGAAAATGGGTAAGGTTTACTTTAGCTGCCAGATTTCAAGAGGCCTAGAAAACTAAGGTTAATCCCAGTAGTGAGGTAAACCTGTTGCTAGCAGCCATACTGTAATATGTAAATGAACAATTTATCTCGCAGAAGAGGATAAGACACTTTCCCCTTTATCTGCCAATGCCCTCCCAAAAACCACCTTCTGATACTTGCACTCTTATACATGTAAAAAGTCAGACTGGGTTTGAGTTGTTTAATATTCTTAAATTCTTTTAATCCAAAACCAACCATTGCTCTCAGAGAAAGTGCCTTATCTGCCTACGTAGGACTTTTGTAAGAGTTATCCAATTAATCCTACTTTCTTACACATTCCTGAAACTGCAATGCTTTCCAAAATGTCCATTTATTTTTGAAAAGCAAAATTGAATCAGCTTCCACCATTCCTTCATATCCTAATTTCCAAATGATAACTCACTGTTCAAAAAACTCTCACTTTTGATTCTTTTGTCAATTTTCTTAAATCAGTATCATTGACCTTCTGCCAGAGTAAATGTGCCCTGCTTATATCATCTGTCAACAGGCTTGTAAATAACTGAAACCTCTCATCTAGGCTGTCATTTTGATAAATCTACTAAGTATCATTTGCTCTAAAGAGAACAAAACAATCTGCAGTTTACTGGATAATATTCCTGCTTTAATTAATATTCATCAGTTTTATACATGTCATTTCTGGTATTTCATCAATAAATACTGATGTCAAATGTGGGTACCTTAAGGAAAGAATCCTCAAAGTTCAGTGGAGACATTATAAATTTCAGGTTCTGTCCAAATATCATCTAAGCTATCCTGATACTTCACATATTTTATAGATTTGATGCATTATTTTGTATTGTCCACACTTTGTTGATCTAGTTTTTTTAAAACAAGATCTAATTCCCATCACGGATTTGTAGCTGAGCGCATTATCTATACCATTAAAGTGACAGACAAGCAGAGCAGTATTTAGGCAAGGAAAGGAAAGAGCTGTCATAAGCACTGAAGCATATCCTATTTCTTAACAGTTGGCTTAAGAACAGCCTTGTTCTTTTGGCAGAAGAATACAGAATTGTTTGAGTAGTGACTGGTGGGAGTGGAGATTGAGCAGTGAAGATAGAGTAGTAAAATAGAATAAGTAAAACAGGAAAATGGATGGTTTACTGCCAAGGTGATGAAATAAAGGTGATTAATTGTATATCATTATCCAGCATTTGTTTATCAAGCCTGATATGTCAATATGTCTTAAGCTGAGAATCAAGAACAGCAAAAAAAATCCCATTCTGTTATGAGTACATCATGTACAGGAATGCAAAGCAGGGCTTACATTATTAATGCTTCTCTCCAAGGAATCATGCACTTGCATCATTCTTCTTGCTTCAGTTTACATAAGGAGTCTGTCTATATCTGTAACCCTGTCACTAGGGCAGCACTGGTCACTGAGTTTCTTTATTCCAAGTTTCTTCCTTTTTCTATACTTGTATGTTATAAAGCCATGCGAGATTTAAATAGAACATTATATAAGGCAATAACTGGTTGAGTAAAAATGCATCAATAATTGAATACAGGAAAAAATGCTGCAGAAAGCTGGAAAGCTGTCTGATGATTTTTTTCTACTGATAAAAATAGTACAGTATTTACAGAATAAGCCTAATTGTATAATTACAGAACATTTATAAAATAAAAATATTAAACATGAAGAGTAGTTCATTGTATAAGGCTAGATAAGAATAGTGGTATTTCACCTGATAGTCTTTAAGGAATTCAGCTGGCTAGGCAGTGCCTATGGAAAAAGGTACAGTCACAGTTTTGGCCTGAAGTGTCGACTGCACTTTTTTCTGTTGGTGCTGCCTGGCCTGCTGAGTTCCTCCAGCATTTTGTGAGTGTTGGTTGGATTTCCTGCATCTGCGGATTTTCTCTTGTTTATAGTCTTTAAGTTGCTTTTCCATATTAACAAATGTGTTTACCTCCAATGATATCTGTTTATTAACAATTATACAAGCTAATATAATGCATATATTAGCCGGAGAAAATAAAAATCTTGATATTAAAATATCTTATTTCAGAGTTCTCTCCAACATTTCTTGGCCCTGCAGATAAACATTGAGCTGCTGTGTTGAGCATAGTGTTTACTAACATCAGCACTCCCAATATACAGAGCAAATTGCTTTGACTTATTTGATGCCAGTTGTCTTTGAGTTGCAACATGCTGTTAACGCTGATCCATTACTGAGCATGGAAAATAAGGCCACACACCCCATTTACTAAAGAGTCCTAAAAAATCTGAATTTATTAAAATTCTTTTTGACTTTAGAGCTTTGAATGCCTTGTGTTTTACAAAATAACATGGAGCAGTTTTCTGATTGGACAGCTGCCAGATTGGGTTATCTTGCTCAAATTTTGAAGGATGGCAGTGTTCAGCAGATCAGGCATTACTTATGGAGAAAGATAAAGTTCTATGTCAGTGGTCTCTGATCAATTCTGCTTGCCTGCTAATCAACTTTGCATACAAGTAGAAAGGCTGTAGGATGAAAACAATGGATATGTAGTCTGCAAGCGTATGAGGCACTTTTTGTAAGGAATAGATATTCGGTGTTTTGCAGCATTGGCATTTAGAATTATCTCAAAATTCAGCCTAGAAATTAAATTATTCAACCACACATGTATTAAAAGCCAGTGTGCAGCTGGCCAAGAAAGATGTTCAAGGGTCAATAGATTATTAGACATAGAAAGCAGAACTAGGTCATTCAGCCCATTGAACCTGCTCCGCCATTACGTCATGACAAATTTATTATCCCTCTCAACTCCATTCTCTTGCCTTTTCCCCATAAGCTTTGACACCGTTACTAGTAAATAACCTATCAAACTCTCCTTAAATATATCCAATAACTTGGACTCAGTAACCATCTGTGGCAATGCATTCCACAGATTCACCACCCTCTGACTAAAGGAATTCTTCCTTATCTCTGTTCTAAAGGGACATCCTTCTGATGCTGTGCCCTCTGGTCCTAGACTCTTCCCACCATCGGAAACATTCTCTGTGCTTCCATTCTAGCTATATTTGACAGGTTTCAATGGGATCCCGCATCATTCTTCTAAACTCCAGTGAGTGCAGACTCAGAGCCATCAAATGTGCTTCATACATTAACACTTCCATTCCCAGGATCATTCTCATTTTGGACTTTTCTCATTTCTCATTTTGGCCTCTTTTGGACCCTCTTCTATGCCAACGCATCCTTTTTTAGATAAGGGACCCCAAACCGTTCACAACTTTCCAAATGCAGTTTGACCAATGCCTTATAAAGCTTCGGCATTACATCCTTGCTTATTTTTCACTCAGCACACTTGAAATGAGTACTAGTATTTCATTTGCCTTTCTTGCTACTGAATCAACCTGCAAGCTAACCTTGAGGGAAGCACTAGAACTTCCAGGTTTTTTTTTTGAAATTGTTCCCTGCTTAAAAAATAGTCTATGCCTTTATTCCAGTGCATGAACATACTGTATACTGCACTGTATTCCATTGTCCATATCCCATTATTACAGTGGCCATCTACTAAGCTCCAGAGGTGTATGAGATCTAAGGTAATGTGCTCTATGGATAGACTGTGGCGGCTCGCCCACACAGCAAGCAAACTGGCTCCATCAGCCGCGGGCGAGTCCGCAGCCAACAGGGCTCTGAGTGCGGGGCAGACCTTGGCCTGGAAGCTGATGTCACTTTCACCCCACAAAGAGCTGGGTATGCTGGGAGTGGGGACTTAAGTGCGCACGGATTGAAACAGTGAACAGTTCAACCAGACCCTGCTTGACTCAGTGTGTTGATTTCACTCGCTGCATATCAGCGCGACCATAATACTGAAAGGACTTTCTTTTGTAGGGTCAGCCATTGCAGAATGCCCAAAGGTAAAACATCAGGTAACTGTTGGTCACAATCAAGACGAGAGATTGGGGTCTAGGCATTTCAAGACTACAGGTCACTAAAGAGATCAGCTGCTGGGGATAATGGATTATTGATTACCTGACTGGCAGACCACAGTACGTGCGCTTGCAACACTGTGTGTCAGACAGAGTGGTCAGCAGCACTGGGGCTCCACAGGGGACTGTCCTGTCTCTCTTTCTCTTCACCATCTACACCTCGGACTTCAACTACTGCACAGTTTTCTGATGACTCTGCCATAGTTCGATGCATCAGCAAGGGAGATGAGGCTGAGTACAGGGCTACAGTGGGAAACATTGTCACATGGTGCGAGTAGAATCATCTGCAGCTTAATGTGAAAAAGTCTAAGGAGCTGGTGGTGGACCTGAGGAGGGCTAAGGCACCAGTGACTCCTGCTTCCATACAAGGGGTCAGTGTGGACATGGTGGAGGATTACAAATACCTGGGGATACGAATTGACAATAAACTAGACTGGTCAAAGAACACTGAGGCTGTCTACAAGAAGGGTCAGAGCTTTCTCTATTTCCTGAGGTTACTGAGGTCCATTAACATCTGCCAGACAATGCTGAGGATGCTCTACGAGGCTGTGGTGGCCAGTGCTATCATGTTTGCTGTTGTGTGCTGGGGCAGCAGGCTGAGGGTAGCAGACCCCAACAGAATCAACAAACTCATTCGTAAGGCCAGTGATGTTATGGGTTTGGAACTGGACTCTCTGACGGTGGTGTCTGAAAAATGGATGCTGTCCAAGTTGCATGCCATCTTGGACAATGACTCCCATCCACTCCATAATGTACTGGTTAGGCACAGGAGTACATTCAGTCAGAGACTCATTCCACCGAGATGTAACTCTGAGTGTCACAGGAAGTCATTCCTGCCTGTGGCCATCAAACTTTACAACCCCTCCCTCGGAGTGTCAGACACCCTGAGCCAATAGGCTGGTCCTGGACTTATTTCCACTTGGCATGATTAACTTATTTATTTATTTGTTTGTTTGTTTGTTTGTTTGTTGGTTTGTTTGTTTATTTATATTGTGATATTTCTACATTATTCCTGGTTGGTATGGCTGTAACAAAACCCAATTTCCCTCAGGATCAATAAAGTATGTCTGTCTGTCTATCTGTCTGAGTAGGGGAATTAGATTTTGCTTGCAGGATACTTTAGGGACAGGCTATGGAATTCTTGGGGAGGGGAACAGGACAGAAGATGAGATTGTAGATCTGTTGTGGTAGATTTGCGATCGGTGAGGTGGGGAAGCAAGGGCTCTGAATAAATGGATGGTCTCTGCTGTGGTCTGGGGGTGCTGACAGGGAGCCTGAGGGAGAGCCATCCAAATTGTTATGTCTGTTACTACTGGAAAACTATACTGCAATATATATTTGGCGTCAGACTCACCTCTAATTCAGAATCAGAATCCATTTTAATATCATTGGCATACGTCATGAATTTCATTGTTTTGCTGAAGCAATAAATTGCAGTACATAATAAATATAACAAATTATAAATTACATTAAGTATAAAATTCAATAAGTAGTGCAAAAAAGGAGAAAGTAGTGAGGTAGTGTTCATGGTCACTTGCACAAGTCCAGACTTGAGTGTCAACATCTCAGAGGTAAGCAGGACGTGGTGTTACGAAATCCCGTAACTGGATCACTTACCAGCAAAGATAGAAAGGTCCGCTGAAGTCTGATGGTACTATTTTTAAAAGTATTTATTGATAAAGGGTACAAAAATAAGATTAATGCAAACATACAGATAATATACGTCATCAATACTAAATCTAAAGCACGGGTATAATGATAACCAATAAGAAATAGCTCTATCGTTGTCTAGGGGATAATGTATTGTCCGATGGAAAGATAACAGTCACTATCAGTTCGTTCAAGCTGCAGCGTTGTTGGGTTTAAGAGCGATGCAGTTTAAACTTGCCCAGGTCTTTTATGATGCCAATCCATTGAGTCAGGGGAGCGGATTTCCCCATTGTTAGCTAAAAGCTGTTTTCCGTGGTTCCAGCCACCAATTCCAGCCATGGAATTGAATGCACGTGGCCTCCTTCAGATGACTTCCTGCTGTTACATGCGTCTTAAGGTGTTGTTCCCCAGACCCTCTTTTATCCTTACCCATGGGGTCTCAGATGTCAATCAGGTTGGGATGATGCAATCTCTCAACCAGCCCAATCTGGTTATTCACTGAGGGGCTTCAATGAATAGTACAGTATTCAATACACAACTTGGTCTTCCGGAGACAATGGCCATGTCCCGTAGCTTTACATCGCCGAGGAAACGAGGCATTCTGCATGTCCCTCTCTCATTTCCTGGGCCCCTTGACCCAACCCAACAGTGATCTTGCAATTTTCACAAAGGAGGGGGCTACAGACATAACAGTGGAAAGAAATTTGTGGACTTTGTGGAAGATGCAGTAAGTCCTCAATTATCCTTTGCAATTTATGTTTCATTGACATAGCCTAATAATCACAATGTTATACTTTTAAATTAAGATGGTCTGCTGGAATCTTCTATTTTAGGTACTTTGTATTAATCCTTGAAATCAAATTTTTAAAATCTGGGCTAGCAGCTTTAATGATTGCAAGCTTATTCCAAAATTGCATCAGTAATGTGCTTTTAAACAGTAGTCATGTTTGTTTTGGAGGAAGCCAGTAGTGCCTAGTTGGAAATTATAGAGTGTGTGATGATGATCAGAGCTGCTGTCAGTCATTCGCTTCCGCCTCTATAAGATAATGTCAAGGATTTTTGATTGCTATGTCAGCCCGCTTTTGAAATTTACTATTGGATATATTCTCCTTTCAGCTCAAAATGCCCTAATGCTTTCATTCTGTGGTGGCCTTTAAATTTTGGGACATTTATGATGGCCTTTAAATTTTGAGAGGCTTGAGAGTCCTGTCAAAGCCAATTCCATTTACATTGAGTACAACAGCAGAAGTCAGCAGTAGAAGTGTCAACACGGCCATGCTCTGGTGTGTAATTGATTGGAAGAATGAGGGCTTTAGGTGAAGTTCCCAAATTTTTGTCTCATTTCCTCATCATTCCTCTCTTGGAGTATGTAACATTGCCACAGTTACTCATGTGCAGATCACCCTGGGAGAGATGGTTGAACTGTTTCATTTGTCAGAACAAGTTGGCATCCAAGGCTATGCTGCTTTGGCCATGGCTACATAGAGCTCTGCTTGAATTTCTCACAAAATCTGACCTAATTGGAAAATCCTTGTCCTCAGATTGAAACACCACAACTTCGCAATGGAGGTTTTAAATGACAGCATAAAGTATGACAAGCCATCTAATATCCCTGCAGTGATGCACGATCTGAAAGAAAAGTATCACTGGTAAGACGTGTCCCCTGTAACATCTGATCTTCAGACTATTCAGACAAGATGAGAAATCAATAATGCTCCCTTTTGAGGATTATTGGGCTAAAGGATGCAACCTAAGGCTCCCATCTTTTAGCAGACTGCCAATATAGTCAGGATTGAGAGATATTTAGAAGTTCTGTTTCAGTGTCACAGCTCTTAGATCATTGAAGAAACCATAGTGTCTGTCTTTGAAAAGAGCTGCCATTGAAAAGCAGAGATTTACAAACTAAAAACCTTATCACTGACATGAAATCTGCTCTGTTGTTTCAGCAGTAGAATGCAATAAATAAAATATTATAAATTACAGTAAGTATATTAAAAATTAAATTCAACAAGCAGTGCAAAAAGAGTGCAAAAATAGTGAGGTAGTGTGTGTAGGTTGTGTCAGTTTCCATTGAAGGCAAAGATGAAGAAGCTTTATTCTAAAGGTCAATTGTGTTTTCAGGCTCTTGTCCTTCCTCCTTGATGGTAGCAATGAGAAGAGGGCATGTCCTGGATAATGGGGTCCTTAATGATGCATGCTGCATTTTTGTGGCATCACCTTTTGAAGGTTTACTCGATGCTGTGGAGGTTAGTGCCCATGATGGAGCTGTAACTCTCTGCAGCTTTTTACAGTCCTGTGTGGTGGCCCCTACATACAAGATGATGATGCAACCAGCTGAAATACTCTCCACAGTATATCTATAGAAATTTGCTAGAATCTTTGGTGGCATACCAAATCCTCAAGCTACAAATAAAAGGTAGCCATTAGCATGCCTTCTTCATCACAAGGTTATCATGATGGGAGATTTTAATTTCCCCAATATTGATTGGCATTTCCCTAGAGCAAGGGGTTTAGATGGGGTGGAGTTTGTTAGGTGTGTTTAGGAAGGTTTCCTGACACAATATGTAGATAAACCTACAAGAGGAGAGGCTGTATTTAATCTGGTTTTGGGAAATGAACCTCGTCAGGTGTCAGATTCTCTCAGTGGGAGAGTACTTTGGAGTTAGTGATCACAATTCTATCTCCTTTACCATAGCATTAGAGAGGGATAGGAGCAGTCAACATAGGAAAACATTTGATTGGAGTAAGGGGAAATATAAAGCCATCAGGCAGGAACTTGGAAGTATAAATTGGGAGCCAAAGTTTTTAGGGAAATGTATCGCAGGAATGTGGCAAATGTTCAGGAGATATTTGCATGGAGTTCTGCATAGGTACATTCCAATGAGACAGGGAAAGGATGGTAGGGTACAGGAACCATGGTGTACAAAGGCTGTTGAAAATCTAGTCAAGAAGAAAATAAAAACTTACGAAAGGTTCAAAAAACTAGGTAATGATAGAGATCTAGAAAATTATAAGGCTAGCAGGAACGAGTTTAGGAATGAAATTAGGAGAGCCATGAAAAGGCCTTGGTGAGCAGGATTAAGGACATCCCCAAGGCATTCTACCAGTATGTGAAGTGCAAGAGGATAAGATGTTTGAGAATAGGACTAATCAAGTGTGACAGTGGAAAAGTGTGTGTGGAACCGGAGGATGTAATGGAGGTACTTAATGAATATTTTGCTTCAGTATTCAGTACAGAAAAGGACCTTGGTGACTTACAGCAAACTAAATAGCTTGAGTTTATAGACTTTAAGAAAGATGATGTGTTGGAGCTTTTGGAAAGCATCAAGTTGGATAAGTTACCAGTACCGGATGAGATACACCCCTGGCTACTGTAAGAATCAAGGGAGGAGATTGCTGAGCTTCTGTCAATGATCTTTGCATCATCAATAGGGAGAGAAGAGGTTCTGAAGTATTAAAACATAGAAAAATAGAAACATAGAAAATAGGTGCAGGAGCAGGCTATTCAGCCCCTCGAGCCTGCACCACCATTCAGTATGATCATGGCTGATCATCCAACTCAGAACCCTGTACCTTATTTCTCTTCATACCCCCTGATCCCTTTGGCCACAAGGGCCATATCTAACTTCCTCTTAAATATAGCCAATGAACCAGCCTCAACTGTTTCCTGTGGCAGAGAATTCCACAGATTCACCACTCTCTGTGTGAAGAACTTTTTCCTCATCTTGGTCCTAAAAGGCTTCCCCTTTATCCTTAAACTGTGACCCCTCATTCTGGACTTCCTCAACATTGGAAACAATCTTACTGCATCTAGCCTGTCCAATCCCTTTAGAATTATATACGTTTCAATAAGATACCCCTCAATCTTCTAAATTCTAGTGAGTATAAGCCTAGTTGATCTAGTCTTTCTTCATATGAAAGTCTTGCCATCCCAGGAATCAATCTGGTGAACCTTCTCTGTACTCCCTCTATGGCAAGAATGTCTTTCCTCAGATTAGGGGACCAAAACTGCACATAATACTCTAGGTGCGGTCTCACCAAGGCCTTGTACAACTGCAGTAGAACCTCCCTTCTCCTATACTCAAATCCTTTTGCTATGAATGCCAACATACCATTTGCCTTTTTCACCGCCTTGGAGTGTGCAGGTGTTGTTCCCTTCTTCAAGGGAGTAGACCGATGAATCTTACTTCAATGGTTAGTAGGTTGATGGATAAGATCCTGAGAGGCAGGATTTATGAACATTTGGAGAGGCATAATATGATTAGGAATAGTCAGCATGGCTTTGTCAAAGGCAGGTCGTACCTTACGAGCCTGATTGAACTATAGAGGATGTGACTAAACACATTGATGAAGGTAGAGCAGGAGATGGAGTGTATATGGATTTCAGCATATGGTATTTGGTAAGGTACACCATGCAAGGCTTACTGAGAAAGTAAGAGGTCTTGAGATCCAAGGAGACCTTGCTTTTTTGAATCCAGAATTGACTTGCCCACGGAAGACAAATGGTGTTTGTAGACGGGTCATATTGTGCATGGAGGCCGCTGACCAGTGGTATGGCTCAGGGATCTGTTCTTGGACCCTTTCTCATTTTTGTTTTATAACTGACCTGGATGAGGAAGGGGAAGGAAGGGTTAGTAAATTTGCTGATGACACAAAGGTTGGAGGTATTGTGGATAGTGTGGAGGGCTGTCAGAGGTTACAGCGGGACATTGATGGGATGCAAAATTGGGCTGAGAAGTAGCAGATGGAGTTCAACCCAGATAAGTGTGAGGTGGTTCATTTTGGTAGGTCAAATATGATGGCAAAATATAGCTTTAATGGTAAGGCTCTTGGCAGTGTGGAGGATCAGAGGGATCTTGGGGTCCGAGTCCATAGGACACTCAAAACTGCTGCGCAGGTTGACAGTATGGTTAAAAAGGTATATGGTATATTGTCCTTCATCAATCGTGGGATTGAGTTCAAGAGCTGAGAGGTAATGTTACAGCTATATTGGACACTGGTCAGATCCTACTTGGAGTACTGTGCTCAGTTCTGGTCATCTCACTACAGTCAGCTGGTGGCGCAATGACATCAGCGCCAGACTCCGGAGCGAAGGATCCCGAGTTCAAATCCAAGTAGGGCCACTCCCGAGCAGGCTTTCCATCCTTACCAGATTGAGCGTCGAGCTAGCCACTCGGCCTCATAAAAAAAAGGGTCAAATCAGGAACATTCATATTGTGACCTTGGTATTTCGAAAGGAGACCAATCCTGACACCACGTGCCAGACAAGAATAGCTGACTGGTGCGACACACTAAAAAAAAACTTACTACAGGAAGGATGTAGAAACTATAAAAAAGGGTGTAGAGGATATTTACAAGGATGTTGGCTGGATTGGGGAGCATGGCTTATGAGAAAAGTTTGAGTGAACTTGGCCTTTTCTTGGAGGGACTGAGGATGAGAGGTGACTTGATAGAGGTGTACGAGATAATGAGAGGCATTGATCATGTGGATAGTCAGAGGCTTTTTCCCAGGGCTGAAATGGCTAACACGAGAGGGCACAATGTTGAGGTGCTTGGAAGTACAGAGGAGATTTCAGAGGTGAGTGTATTAAGCAGAGAGTGGTGAGTATGTGGAATGAGCTGCTGGCGACAGTGGTGGAGGCGGATACAATATGGTCTTTTAAGAAACTCTTGGATAGGTACATGGAGCTTAGAAAAATAGAGGGCTATGGGTAACCCTGGGTAATTTCTGAAGTAAGTACATGTTCGACACAACATTGTGGCTCTAAGGACTATATTGCACTATAGGTTTTCTATGTTGCTATAATGGCATTATTATGTTGGGACCAGGATAGGTCTTCAGAGATGTTGACACCCAGGGACTTGAAACTGCTTATCTCTCAGTGAGGAGTGCTATGTGCTCGCTCAGCTTCTCTTTTTCGAATCCAAAATCATTTCCTTGGTCTTACTAATGTTGAACGCAAGTTTGTATTGCAACACCACTCAACCAGTCTATCTGTCTCACTCCTGTATACCTCTTCATCACCACTTGAGATAATGCCAACAACAGTTGTGTCATTGGCCAGTTGATAGATGGTGTTTGAACTGTGCCTAGTCACAATGTCATCGACAGTACAGCAGTAGGCTAAGCACACATCCTATAGGTGTGTCAGTGATTGATATTCAGCGAGTAGATGTTATTTCCAATCTGCTTTGACTGGTCTCCCAATGAGGAAGTCAAGGATCTAATTGTACAGAGAGGTACAGAGGCCCAAGTTTTGAAGCCTGTTGATTGGTATTGATGGAATGGTAGTAGAAACATAGAAAACATACAGCACAATACAGGCCCTTCAGCCCACAAAGCTGTACTGAACATATCCCTAACTTAGAACTACCTAGGCTTTACCCATAGCCCTCTATTTTTCTAAGCTCCGTGTAGCCATCCAGGAGTCTCTTAAGAGACCCTATCATTTCTGACTCTACCAACGCCGCCTGCCCCAATTCCATGCATTTACCACTCTGTGTAAAACACTTACCTCTGACAACTCCTCTCTACCTACTTCCATGCACCTTAAAGCTATGCCCTCTCGTGCTAGCCATTTCAACCCTGGGCAAAAGCCTCTGACTATCCACATGATCAATGCCTCTCATTATTTTGTACATCTCTATCAAGTTATCTTTCATCCTCTGTCACTCCAAGGAGAAAAGGCCGAGTTCACTCAACCTATTCTCATAAGGCATGATCCCCAATCCAGGCAACATCATTGTAGCTCTCCTCTGCACCCTTTCTATGGCTTCCATGTCCTTCCAATAGTTAGGCGACCAGAATTCAGCACAGTACTCCAAGTCGGGTCTGACCGGGGTCCTATATAGCTGCAACAGTAACTCTCAGCTATTAAATTCAATCCCACATTTGACGAAGGCTAATGTACCCTGTGCCTTCTTAACCACAGAGTCAACCTATGTAGCAGCTTTGAGTCTCCTATGGACTTGGACCCCAAGATCCCTCTGATCCTCCACACTGCCAAGAGTTTTACCACTAATACTATATTCTACCATCATAATTGACCTACCAAAATAAACCACCTCACATTTACCTGAGTGAACTCCATCTGCCACTTCTCAGCCCAGTTTTGCAACCTATCAATGTCCCATTGTAATCACCGACAGCCCTCCACAGTATCCACAACACCTCCATCCTTTGTGTGATAGTGCTGAATGCTGAGCTGTAATCAATAAACAGCATCCTGTCATAGGTATTGCTGTTGTCTAGGTGATTCAAGGGTGAGTAGAAAATTGCACATGCTGCAGATCTATTGTGCTGGTTGGCAAATTGCAGCAGATCCTGGTCTTTGCTTAAGCATGGATGAATTGCGGCAGGGACCAACCTCTCAAAGCATTCCATCACTGTGCATGAGTACCAGCTGCTGACAGTAATTGAGACAACTCATCCTGCTCTTCTTGGGCACTGTTGGAATTGATGTCCTTTAGAAGCAGGTAGGATCAACCGACTACTGCAATGAGAGACTGAAGATGTCCTTGCACACTCTCAGCAACTGGTTGGCAAAGGCTTTCAGTGACCTACCAAGTTCTCCATTGGGGCCCAATCCTTGTTAGGGCTCACTCTCTTGAAAAACGTTCTTACTTTGGCCAATGAGACAGATCACACGGTCACAAGATTCTGCAGGGATTTGCACATGTATGTTTGTATTCTCCATTTAACAATGTGCACAAAAGGCATTGAAACGTCACAGCCATGTATGACATTAGGAAGTAATTGCATGCAGACTCTGCCAGAGCTGATGTGCTTCCAATTCCATCTCTAATTTCAATCAGAATTGATTTTTCCCTCTTAAATAGCCTTCTATAAGTTATACTTGTACTTCTTAGAGTTTTGGATTACTGGTCTTAAATGCCACAGAGCTTGTCTTCAGCAGACTGCAAATCTCCTGGTTTACCCATAGCTTCTAGTTTGGGTATGTCTCATATTTTCTCATAGAGACACACTCATCCACACAGGTCTTTTTTAAAAATATTTTTATTAATTTTCAAATATAGGCATAATAACAATAGTAATTACAGAGAGATTGGGAATACATAGTATAAGCTGTAGAGAACACAAATGGACTAAGCCTCCCAAACACATGATGTATTTAACATGATAGAAAAAAACCCAAAAAAAAACCCAAATTAGAAATAAAAAAAACTAAACTAAACTAAACTAAACAAAGCTGAGCTTTTATATTACAACAGATATATTCAGTAATGTCAATAACTCCGCTCCTCTATCCAGATATTTGAGGATAATAAAAAGGATTCAGAAAAGGTCGAGTTACCTCATGTGTAAGTCTTGAGTAAATGGTCTCCAGGTTTCTTCAAATTTAACCAAAGGGTCAAAAATGACACTTCTGATTTTTTTCTAAATTTAATCAAGTTATGCTTTGGGAAAACCATTGCAATGTAGTTGGAGTATTAATCTCTTCTCAATTCAATAAAATGAATCTTCTGGCCGTTAATATAACAAATGCAATCATCTGATGAGCTGAAGGCAATAAATAACTATTTTCCACCATCGGTAAGCCAAAAATTGCAGTAATAGGATGAGGATGTAAATCAATACTCAAAACTGTTGAAATAATATCAAAGATACTTTTCCAATATTTCTCCAAAAAAAGGGACAGACCAGAACACATGAGTCAAAGAGGCTACTTCCGAATGACGTCTAACACAGATAGGATTTACTTGGGGGTAAAAATGAGCAAGCTTTTATTTAGACATGTGGATCCAATTCACCATCTTAAATTGTATCAATGAATGTTTAGCACAGATAGAGGAGTTAACTAATTGAAAAGTTTTCTCCTATTTCTCTGTAGGTAGGGAAAGATTAAGTTCTTTTTCCCATTCATTCTTAATTTTATCTGATATACCTGGCTGTATTTTCATATCATAAATAGTGCTATTAATTCCTTCTGATAAGGGTTTAAACCTATTTTTTTTTCCATGATATCAGTTGGGTATGAATTCAGAGAAGTCTGTAAAACGTTATTCAGAAAATTTCTAATTTGAGAGTATCTAAAAAATGGGACCTAAGTAAATTATATTTATTAGACGACAGATCAAAAGACATGAAACTGTTATCCAAGAATAAGTCACGAAAGCATGTTATATCTCCATATAAAAAAAGGCTTGGTTCAGAACAGAGGGTTGGGAATTAGATGTAATAGGGCTTGATAGAATAAACTTATTCAAGCAATAAATTTACAAAATTGAAACCATATAGCAAATCTTCTGGCTTATCCATAGCTTCTAGTTTGGGTATGTTTCATATTTTCTTGTAGAGACACACTCATCCACACAGGCCTTTATGAATTCAGAGATAACTGGCATATTCATTTACATCTGAAGATGAATCACTGAACATTTTCCAGTCCACTGTTACCTGTCCCATGAGTTTCTCATGAGCATAATGTAATTGTTTCATGCTAGTGGGGTGATGGGATGTCATATGATGGCATGTTCCAGCTGGTATAAAAGAGGAGACTGAATTTTGTTGCGTAATTATTTTGTTGGGAGTCACAGTCAGTGGTTACATAATCGTAGAAGAGAGTGAAGATTCGGCAGCTTCATGCAAACCCAAAGAATTGGGTGAAATCAGCAGTGCTCTGTGTGCCTCAAAGGTGATTGACATTTGGTATGGTCCTACATGGATTGTGGGACTCACTTTTGGTTAACCACTGCATGGTCTTGGGTGTGTGGTGACCACCTCTGGTGAAAGATCAGTTACTTTGAGAAATCTTATTCTTCATGATCTCTTCAGAAAAGCAGTTACCAGCTGGGATCTGCATCAGCAGTTTCGTCTTTTCTTCAGAATTGCTCATCACTGGTTCGGTAAGTCTCTCCTCTCACTTATTTCACTTGGACTTCTGAAACTACCACTTTAAGACTGTGCTTGAATAAGCTTTGTTAAGAATTATCTCTAAGTTCGACTGTTTGATAACTATAGACGCATAACACCGTAAACTTCCATTTAGGTTAGCTGTTTGTTTACTTTTCAATGTTTTTGAGTAGAGGTTAATAAATGTTGTTATTAATTTATAAAAACCTGACTCAATTTCATATCTATCTCTGCTGGTATGTAACACTATCAATTCAAAGCAGTCTTGTAAGTGCTCCTTTGCCTTCTTTGACCATACCTTCATGGTCCTCACCACTGGTGCCATGGTCTGCAGTCTCTGCCTATATACAGCCAGGTAACTGGACTTGCCAAAGTGTGGGCATGGGATGACACGATAGGCACTCTTGATGGTGGTATAACAGTGGTCTAGTGTGCTAGCTCCTCTGATATACAGCGGATGTTGGTGGTAGTTGTTCAGAGATCTCTTCAAGCTGGCCTGTTTAAAATCTCCTGTAATGATCAGGTTCCGCTGTCCCGTGATTGCTGATCACAGCGCTCAGCTCCTCCAGTGCCTGCCTAATGTTGGCCTAGATGGAAGGTACACCACAACCAGGATAATGGTGGAAAATTCCCTCAGCAGATAAAATGGTTGACACTTGATCGCTAGATGTCCCAAGCTGGGCAACAGGACTGAGACAGAACTTCCACTTCTGTACAACACAATAACTTTGTTGTAACACATCACAAAGCAAACTTCACCTCGTCTACCTTTATGTGACTCCATTCTTTCGTCCATGTGGTGGAACGTGAAGCACTCGGGCTGCAGCTTGTGTGCCCAGAGGGCTGGGAGTGAGGTGAGGGAGGGAGATCTATTTCTGTGAAGCAAAGAAGACAGCAGTATCTGATATCCCTCTGGCATTGCAATCTTGCCCCCGAGCTCTTCAGTTTTATTTCCAGAAACTGTACATTAGCCAGCAGGGTGATAGGGAGTAGGTCCTCAGCTCTCTGCATTTTTATCTTATTTCCATCCTCACATACTTTCTGTGCTTCCTTTTACTTAAAGAGAAATTGCACTCATGAGCCACATCTGCAGTCCAGAGTCTGCTGACTTTGAGGATCGATAGATTTTTTAAATGTTGTTTACTGAAGTACCCGTGGCCATGACTGTGGACTTCAGCTGTCGTAGTCCTAAATGGGAATATTTGATGATTCTCTTTGGTGCTGCAGAGGAGAGCTTCTGCTTTCCAGTGGCATTGTAGAAGCTCTTACAAAAGTGTTATGTTAACAAAAATGTTAAAGACTCTGATGTTAAACCACGTACGCATCCAAATAATTTCTATTCCATAATTCTTTATGTCCTTGCTCTTAATTTTGAGTCTCCCCCACCCCTCCACCCAACTTTTTGATTTTTTTTTATTCTAAGGGGCTTTGCCTTACAATGTGTCTATTTGACTTTACCCTTCTGCTTCTTCTACCATTTGTCAAGTAAATGGTTAAATGATCAACTCCATGAATTTTGTTTCTAACCAGTTGGTTAACATGATACAGGCCTCAGCAAACTATTGAAACTATGTCAAAAAGAAGAATCTAAACAATCATTACACAACTGGAAATGTATTGCTAGGTAACAAACATAAGCCACCAAGCTTTGCAAGAAAAAATGGCTGATATCTATTAAGAGAGCAATAAAATTGTGCAGAATTCTTTTAATAGGTTACAGTTTATTTTGTGCAAGTGCTGGCTCACCATGTAGGGATTGTAAGCAGATGTTACACAACATTGACCATTTGTCATTACCTCCTGGTTTTTGGTGCCAAAGCAATTTTCAATCCAGCTGTCCAATTATATTTAATTTGATTCCCTGTTATTACCTTTAATTTGTTTTCATGTTAAACTGTGACTGCTATCAATGGAGCAGAACAACTGGAATTCTTTAAGTCTCTAAGAATCACAATGTGTGCATTGCATAAATGTAATTTCATTGTATGTGAAATCAGCAGTGACCCTGTCATACCTTATAAGACCATATTTTGAAAAAGAGCAATATATACTATCACCATACAAAAAAAAGAACTATAAAATCTGGCAGCACTCTTATACTTATACAGTTTAGATGATAACAGGAAAAGACCACAAGACATAGGAATAGAATTAGGCCATTGAGCCTATGAGTTCACTCCAGCATTCCATTGTGTATTTAATAATTCAGGAATATTTGTGAAATGTATGGATTTATTTCTTTCAGAGCAATGACTTCCCTTAATGCTAGATATGACTGATAACTTATCTATGCACATTGAAATGCACATGCAACACACACAAACATGTTGGTGGAATGCAGCATTAGTCCTGACGAAGGGTCCCAGCCCAAAATGTTGACTCTACTTCTTCCTATAGGTGCTGCCTGGCCTTCTGCGTTCCACCGGCATTTTGTGTGTGTTGCTTGAATTTCCAGCATCTGCAAATTTCCTCGTGTTTGCGATCTACACATGCGTATTGATCTGCTCCATCTCTCTCTCTCACTGCAATGTGAATACGCAGATAAAGCCATCTCCCACATGTGTGCTTTTATTTAATCGAAACGTAGTTGCTCAGACACAACAAATTGGCAATGAGTACAAGCTTGAACGTTAGAGAATATTACCAACTGCACCAACAGTTACAGATGATTGCAGGACAGTGAGAGGAAAGAGTTAAACAGTGTGGACAATGTCATCAAAGATGCTAACAAAGGGATGCACAAGTAACTGCAGAGTACATAGTAAAAGACACATAATAGCCAAAGTTAAAGTGAAAATAACATGATAATGGCCTTAGTCAAGAAAGATGATGAATTTGATATTGCTTGTGAGGGCTGAGAATTGTATATCGAGTGGGTTGAACTGTATTGTAAGGCAAACAACGTGGATGAGGAAAAGAAAGTATCCACACTTCCTAGCTTAATGGTGTTAAAATGCATAGGCTCTTACACAACTTATTAACTTCTGAAAAGCCAACAAACAAGACTTTCTAAAAAATTGTTACCATTTTACAAAACCAGTTGAGCCTTAAGCCACAGGCAATAGCTGAAATATTTAGATTTCACAAAAGGAAGCAGTCAAAGGAAGAAAGTATTTCTGATTACATTGAAGAACTGTGCAAACTTTCCCAAAACTGTGGCTTTAGAGATGGACTTTCTGATGTGTTAAAGGACAGGCATGCAGAGTCAAAGCACTGGAAAGAGGTTACTGTCAAAAAGAGACCTAAACTTAGAATGGGCATTGACAACTACAATATTGTTAGAGACTGCATCAAAGGATGCTGTGGAACTACAGAATAAGAGAGTTGAGTGTTAAGTTGACAAGATATCCCTGAATGGTGCATAAATCCAAGAATATTCTCGATGTGGCAAATCCTGCCATGATGCAACTGAGTGTTTTTTCAAAGAAAAAGGTTGCAGAAGGTGCCATTGACAAGGTCACACAGAGTGAGCTTACAAGGCAGACAAAAAGCACAACCAAAGAGAAGATGACACTGAGTGAAAAGTTTCAAACACAAAACTAAGCAAATGCATAAAGTTACCAGATGTAAAACAAAATTAGACATCACAGAGCCTGAAAAAGGTGAACTGTCATGCCTAGAACTGCATAGCATTACTGAAGCAGATTACAGAATCATATAGATATTTCTATAGATAGATATTCAATAGATATTTCTGCTGGAAAAACAAAAATGGAGGGTCAGCTTTGTCTATAATTTCAGAGGCTGACTGCAAGAGACTGTTTACTAAGCTACCATCAGAGAAGATCTCAGTGATTTTGAATACTTACACAGGTGAAAAAGTGTCTCCCAAAGGCAATCTGAAAGTGAATATGACAGATAGATAGATAGATAGATAGATAGATAGATAGATAGATAGATAGATAGATAGATAGATAGATAGATAGATAGATAGATAGATAGATAGATAGATAGATAGATACTTTATTCATCCCCAAGGGGAAATTCAACATTTTTCCAGTGTCCCATACACTTATTGTAGCAAAACTAATTACATAAGTATTTAACTCAAAATAAATATGATATGCATCTAAAATCACCCTCCCAAAAAGCTTTAATAAATAGCATTTAAAAAGTTCTTAAATAGTTACTAAAGTGCATTGAGTGGTAACTTAAGCTCAGTCCTAACCCTGCCACTTTAACATGTCTTGCCCCTGGTGGTTGAATTGTAGAGCCGAATGGCGTTGGGGAGTAATGATCTCTTCATCCTGCCTGAGGAGCATTGCATTGACAGCGACCTGCCACTGAAGCTACTTTTCTGTCTCTGGATGGTGCTGTGCAGAGGATGTTCAGGGTTTTCCATGATTGACCGTAGCCTACTCAGCGCCCTCCGCTCTGCCACCGATGTCATACTCTCCAGTTCTGTGCCCACAACAGAGCCCGCCTTCCTTACCAGCTTATTAAGACGTGAGGTGTCCCTCTTCTTAATGCTGCCTCCCCAGCACGCCACCACAAAGAAAAGAGCGCTCTCCACAACTAACTGATAGAACATCTTCAGCATCTCACTACAAACATTGAATGACGCCAGCCTTCCGAGGAAGTACAGTCGAATCTGTGCTTTCCTGCACAGGGCATCTGTGTTGGCAGTCAAGTCTAGCTTCTCGACTAACTGCTTGTATGTCTTAACCTGCTCCACACATTCTCCATTAATGATCACTGGCTCCCTATGAGGCCGAGGTCTCCTAAAGTCCACCACCATCTCCTTGGTCTTGGTGATATTGAGACTCAGGTAGTTTGAGTTGCACCATATCACAAAGTCCTGTATCAGTTTCCTATACTCATCCTCCTGACCATTCCTGACACACCCCACTATGGCCGTGTCATCAGCAAACTTATGCATATGGCAGGACTCCGAGTTATATTGGAAGTCTGATGTGTACAGGGTGAACAGGACTGGAGAGAGCACGGTCCCCTGCGGCGCTCCTGTGCTGCTGACCACCATGTCAGACCTACAGTCTCCCAACCGCACATACTGAGGTCTGTCTGTCAAGTAGTCCATTATCCAAGCCACCATGTGTGAGTCTACTCCCATCTCCATTAGTTCCAACACAGCAGTTAGGATTTATGTGTTGAAAAGTGGAGGGCTGAGAAAAATCCAACCAGACTGACACAAAATCAAAGCTCTCAATGTGTCATCAACAGACAACTGCCGCACAAGTGGGAGCACTAACCAGGGTCTGTCACAGTTGTGTAAAGCTAAAGAGAAAATCTTTGAGAAGGGCATTGGTAAACACAAAACTATGAAGGCCAGAATTGATCTGGATGAAGCAGCAACACCAAACTCAATAAAGAGCGTCCAGTGCCTTAAGCATTATATCCTAAAGTGGATGCTGAGCTTCAGGGCTTGGAGATGTCTGGAATTCTCTCCAAGGTTGAATGAGGCAATTGTCCAATGGCCATTGACCTGGTGATCAGGAAAGATAATGCCAGAGCTGCTTGCTATTTGAGGATTTCAAGGTGACCATCAACCCAGTGCTGCAGACTGTGCAGTATCTCCTGCCATGAATACAAGGCATTTTTCCATCTTTGGCAGGTAGGAAGAGGTTTTCAAAGATTGACTTGTCACAAAACTATCTGCAAATGCAGATTGAGGAGTCAAGCTGGAAGTTCCTCACAAGGGACTGTTCCAGTATAATCATCTCACCTTTGGCGCCACATCAGCTCCAGCATTTTGGAAAAGACCAATGGAACATGTGTTACAAGATATCCCAGGAATACAATGTTGCCTTGATGACATCATCATGACTGCCAAGAATGATGAAGAGCGCCTCCAGAACCTTGGTAAAGTGCTTACTAGGCTGAGTGAGTATGGTCTGCAGGCGAAGAGAGATAAACATAAGACTTTTAAGAATGATATATCATATTGTAGACAACTCATCGATAAGCATGGCTTACATAAGTCACAAAAGAAGATCGAAGCAGTGCTACAAGCACCTAAGCCAGAAAACGTGTCACGTTAGATTATACTTGGGCCTTGTAAAGGACTACCACCAGTTTTTCCCCAACATTGTCGTAGTGCTGAATCCATTGAATGCACTATCACATACAGGAGCAAATGGGAATAGTCAGAAAGATGTGAAAGAGCATTCAAGGAAACAAAGAAACTAATACCATCTGATGAACTGCTCACCCATTATGACCCATTTCTGCCTGTCAGACTGGTGTATGAAGCATCCCCTTATGGAGTTGATGCCATTTTCATTACACACTATGAAACATGGATCTGAATGTCCAATTGCATTTGCTTCAAGATCACTGATGAACACAAAATACAACTATGCACAGATAGACCGAGAGACCCCGAGTCTAGTATAGGGAAATAAAGAAGTTTCACCAGTACTTCTACAGAGAAAGGTTTTACTCTAGTGACAGATCATCAGCCTCTTGTGTCCATTTTCAATCCCAGAAAGGAAATCCCAGTGACGGCTGCTACCTGGTTTGAACATTGGACACTATTCCTAGGAGCCTCCTCTTATGACAGCAAGTTCAAGGGTACCAAACAACACAACAGTGCTGATGGCTTGCCAAAGCTTCCACTGCTGGCACCTGAAGAAGAAAAGTCTTCATGCTGTGACCCAACAGAGATGTTTCACAGCACATTGGTGGACCAGATGCCACCAACAAATTCTGAAATACAAAGTGAAACAAGGAATGACCTGACATTGTCAAAAGCCTATGACATCACCATGCAAGTATGTCCAGCTCTAGGTAATCCTATGTCTCCAGAGTTCTCAGAGAGATGAGACCAACTATCTGTATGTCAAAGAACGTGGGTGTGTGAATCTTGGGTCATGATTTCTCTAAACTGCCCACCAAAGTGTTAGAGAATCTGCATGAAGGACACTTGGGTACAGTCAAGATGAAAAGTCGGAGCTACGTGTGGTGGCTAGGAATAGATAGACAGATTGAAGGCTTGACCAAAAGCTGACCAAAATGCACCCCAACAGCCGCCGTTACACCCATGGGAGTGGCTGCCTTCACCATGGCAAAGAGTGCATATTGACCTTGCTGGGCCATTCATGGACTCCATATTTCTGATTGCTGTGGATACTCATTCCAAGTGGTCTGAGGACATACCAATGAATTCAACTACATCAGAAAAGACTGTTTCCACTCTGAGGTCTATCTTCACCAGAAAAGGCTTACCTGAACAAATTGTGCGTGACAACGGAGCACAAGACACGTCAGAAGAGTTCAGACTATTCATGAAGAAAAATGGCATCAGACATTTCAAGCCAACTCCTTGCCATCCATCAACAAATGGGCTCGCTGAAAGATTTATCCAAACCTTCAAGAAGTCCATTACAGCAGTAGACAAGGAGGACATTTCTCTGCATCACAAGATGAACAAACTGTTTTTTGTGTATCAGAACTCTGTTAATGTGATGACAAATCAAACACCTGCAAAGCTGTTCATGAGCTGGAATCTAAGATCTCACATAGATGTCCTGAAACCAGATCTACGGAGGAAAGTGTAGAATAAACAGTCAACCAGTTGCCAAGTAAACAAGGAGCTTTGATGTTGGACAGGATGTCCTAGCACATGATTACCGAGAAGGCAATTGGACACCCAGCAGGACAGCTATGAGAAATGGCCCACTGGTGTACACAGTAGATGTTGGAGATCACACATGGATATGGCACGTGGACCAGATACTGAATGCTCAACCATAGAACACACCTGAGTCGACTGCATCCAATGAACGCAGTACAGCCACCAGACTTACCCCTCAGTGATGATCATGTAATTGACTGCATCATGACTCCTGCATCAGAGAAAGTTGCCTTTGACAAGACCCCAGCCAAACCTGATGCCACTCCGCAGGCCCAAAGGTGCTATTCCAAAAGAAACAGGGCGCTAGGGAAAAAGACTCAATCTTTAGTACAGTGAAGTTAGTTATGGACTGTTACTGTGAAAGCATGTTATTTTGAATATAGTTTGTTAAAGGGAAGTTAAATGTTTTGTTACATATACAGTTCTATGGTACATTAATCTTAAAGGGGAGGAAATGTAATATATGGATCTACTTTTTTTTGAGCAATGACTCACCAAGGTACTACTAATGAACTGATAATTTACCTATATGCATTGATCTGTTGTGTATGCATACACATTGATCTTCTCTCTCACTTTCTTTCTCTGCAATGTGAGTACACCAGTTCATCTCTCACATGAGTGCTTTTATTTATTTGATATGTAGCAGTACAGACACAACATATGCACTCAATTTGCATCAGCATTCAGCAAAACCAGTCTCCCAGTCAACTGGATTGAACTGTTCCTCATGTATTGTTTGTATCTACTGTGTAACTGCAGGAGCACCAAGCAAAGGAAGAACTCCACAAAGCCTATCAATGCCAAATGGAAATGTGTACTTCATGGCTTAAAATCTCATGGCCCAGTAGGGAAGTGCAAATTTCTGCAGATAACTCAGCCATTAGAATGGGAAACCTGCCTACTAAGCCTGTCCCAAATTAATATTAAGGTTAGCATCCTGCAAGTCATTATGTAACAATAATGTCATAGATATCAGAGTCTGCTATTTACTAGAGTAAATATTCAACAAATACAGAGAAATCAACAGGCTGATCCTTTGTGACAGAATTGATTCATGATGAAAGACTGTTCTCTCAGCATGGAAACAAAATATACAAAATAATTAAAGACTGGGAAGTATTGATCGACAATACTGTTCTAAACCAAATAGTGAGAATAGTGAATAAACAAATGGTCACAGCTTCAAACAAATTAAGGTGATTTTATATATGTGGTCAAGTAAGTTGTCATGCAGAAAGTAACTAATACTTGGGATAAATTAGATAAATTAGTAGATAAAATAGGGGATGTGCTTAACTGGGGCTCATTCAAGAAATAATTAGATGTTGCACTGAGTAAACAGTCTCAACTCCTCAGGCAATCCTCTAGGATTGAGGGTGGCCTGGTTCTTTTTCTTTTTTATAGGTTCTGGGATGGCTAGTGAGGCCAGTGTGGGAACCACTACTTCTACGGACAAAAGTTTTACTCTAGTGATAGACCTCCAGCCCGTTGTGGCCATTTTCAATTCCGGGAAGGGAATTCTGGTGGTGTCTGCTACCTGGTTACAACGTTGCACACTGTTCCAAGCAGTTGACTCTTGTGACATAGAGTTCAAGGGTACCAAACAACACAGCAACAATGTCTTCCACTGTTGGCAGCTGAAGAAGAAATATCTTCATACAGTGACCCAGCGGAAGTGTTTCGCACTGCACTGGTGGACCAGTTGCCGGTAACAAATTCTGAAATACAAAAAGAAACAAGGAATGATCCAATATTGTCAAAAGTCTGTGACATCACCATGCAGGGATGGCCAGCTCATGGCAACCGTCTGTTTCCAGAGTTTTCAGCGAAATGACACCAGCTGTTGGTATGGCAAAAAATGCTGATGTGTGTATCTCGTGTTGTGGTTCCGTCTAACTGCACACCAGTGTGTTAGAGGATCTGCATGAATAACACCTGACTACAGTGAAGATGAAGAGTCTAGCCTGAAGTGTAGTGGTTCGAAATAGATAAACTGATTGAAGACTAGACCAAAAGCTGTTCAGGGTGCCAAAAAGTTCAAAATGCATGCCTATGGGCACCATTACACCCAAGGGAGTGGCCGTATTCACCAAGCAAAAGTGTGTATATTGACTTTGTTGGGTCATTCATGGACTTCATTTTTCTGATTGCTGTGGATGCTCATTCCAAATGGCCAGTGGTCATGCCAATGAAGTTACCCACCTCAGAAAAGACTGTTTTAGCTCTGAGGACTATCTTTGCAGAAATAGCTTACCTGAACAAATTGTGAGTGACAGCAGACTCAATACATGTCAGAGGAGTTCAGACTATTCATGGAGAAAAATGGCGTCAGATGTTTCAAGTCAGCTCCTCACCACCCAGCAATAGATGGACTAGCTTAAAGGCTTATCCAAACATTCAAGAAGTCCATTAAAGCATGGAGAACATTTCTATATAGCACAATGTAGACAATTTCCTTTTCGCATATTGGAACTCTGTTCATGCGAAAACAAATCAAACACCTGCATGACATGGTGCCCATAGGCATGCATTTTGAACTTTTTGGCACCCTGAACAGCTTTTGGTCTAGTCTTCAATCAGTTTATCTATTTCGAACCACTACACTTCAGGCTAGACTCTTCATGAGTAGGAATCTGAGATTTCACATGTTTCAGAGAACTGCTGAAAGCAGATCTACTAAGGGAAGTGCAAAGTAAACAGTTTGGCCAGTTGCTAAGTAAGGAGATTCGAGATTGGACCATAAGTCCTGGCACAGGATTACTGAGAAGACCCAGTAGGATAGCTGCAAGAACTGGACCACTGGTGTACACAGTAGATGTTGGAGATCACACATAGAAACGTCACGTGGATCAGATACTGGATGCTCAACTGAAGAACACACCTGAGTCGATTGCATCCAACATGACAGACATATTACAGTCACCAGATTTACCTCTCAGTGATGATCATGACACTGACTACGTGACACCAGCAGCTGAGAACGTTGTCTTTGACAGACACCTGCCAAACCTGATGCCACTCCAGAGGTCCAGAGATGCTGTCCTAACAGAAACAAAAGACTGAATCTTTAGTTTAATGAAGTTAACCAGAGAGCATTATTGCGAAAGTATGTTATTTGAGTATGTTTGTTAAAAGGAAATTGAACGTTTTGTACATATACAGTTTTATGTTACATTAATCTAAACGGCTGTCTGGTGGTGTAGTGGCATCAGCGCTAGACTTTGGAGAAAAGGCTCCTGAGTTTGAATCCAGCTGGCTCCAAAAACCTGTACAGGGATGGGCTCTGCCAGGTTTCAGGTGCCCAAAGCACACCATATGATGACCAATCACCAGAAAGATCAGTGCAAAAATCTTGTCATGACAGCACCTGATGACTCCACCAGGAGTTAAGGATGTGCACACACACACAATCTAAAGGGGGAGGAAGTGTAATATATGGATCTACTTATGTTAGAGCAATGACTCCCCTTAGCACTATGACTGGACTGCTAACTTACCTATGTGCATTGATCTGCCTCCCCTCTCTCCCACTGCAAAGTGAATACACCAGTAAAAAACCCATCTCCCCATGAATGTTTTTATTTAATTGATATATAGATGCACAGATACAATTTAAGTAATCTTGTAAATATACTACTAATTAATTCTTCTTTGCTTGTTTAAAAAATTCAGTATAGGTTTTATGTAAAAGTATGTGAATTACACACATAATGTGATATCACGTGACACATGCTCACTGTGCTTAAAGTAAAAATGACTTAACTCCTAACTCTTGTTTTCTGTTTAATGTTTTATAGTTACAAAACATATCAGTGGCAATGAGGTATTTTTAAAAAAAGCCCGAGATGGCTACCAATCTGTTGAAGTACAGTGAGATGATAATTGATTTTTAATGCAACGCAGCACATATTCTTCAGAAGGGAAGGAATGATCGAATTTTTTAAAAGGCAGAAAATGGAAGAATGTGTGGGAACATAAACATTGAGCACCAGAAGATGATAATCATAATTTTTGGTAAAAAGAGCAGAAATAGCAAGTTAAATTAGAAAGACAGATGCAATCAATTGCTCAACAGGCAACTAGCTCATGTAAACTGAGCTAATTGAATGGTATCTTGAAGCAAATTAAAGTCAATGAGAAACAAGTAAAATTTTGCTGAGTGTATTGAGTTTAAAGGCACACAGTTTGCTTCAGAGTTTGACTGCTCCAAGCAAGCCAGCAGAAATTGCTGATATCATGAAAATAATGTAGAAACATTTGGAAGCAAAATCATTGTTGATTGCAGAATGCTTTAGGTTTCATTACTGGAATGAAAAATAAGAGGAGGCCATATCAAACTAAATGGTTGAACTGAAGAGATAGAGCATTGTTAGTTCAGTAATAAGCTTAATGCACTGAGAGATTATTTAGTTTGTGGAATCTCAAACAAAAGTATTCAAAAATGGCTCCTAACTGAAGCACAATTTACATTTAAAAGAGTAGTTGAAATAGCTGTATCAATGAAAATAGTAGACAGAGATGCAATTGAATAGCAGTCAGGCATTAAAGTGAGCATGAACAAAATTACAATGTCTAACCAGAAACTGGCCAGTCCGAACAAATTGAGTTCAAACAAATTGGCCAGGCCTCACATTCCAGACCAATACAGTTTAGAAGTTAAACTTGCGGAAAATGCATCCAGGTAGGTCACATACAAACAGCATGTCAGCAGGTAAAAAATAATGGTCTGGACAGGGAAGAGAGAAAGATGAAAAGACAAGTTGCAGTTTCATAAAAATCACTAATCTGCATACCTTTGATGAAAAACTTGACAATGATGAGAGTGAACAGGACTGTGTAGCCTTGAGATTCCCAATGTGAAAACTAATAACAGAGAAGTAATATGACCTATACCAGAAGTGAATGGCAAATTAATTAAAATGGAATTGAGCACTCTCTCAAATGTTTCAGTCATTCCACAAAATAAGTTTGAATAATATTTTGAAGATAATAAACTAAAGCCTGCAGATATCCAACTAAGAACTTATATTGAAGAAAAAGGTTACTCCTGTGGGAATGACATTTGTAAAGTGAAATACAACAACCAACAAGCCACATTGGGTTTGTATGTGGTAAAAGCAGGAGGACGAGTTTGCAAAGCTGTGATTGGCTGAGACAACTACAACTTGATTGCAGAGCCATCCACTATTTGCATGCCACATCCCCAGAAACAGAGTCAACCAAAAGTGAATTAAGGCTGGTACTGGATGATGCCACAGCAATGATCAGTGATGTCAATGGAAATCTCAAACAATCAAGGGTAAAATAGTATTAAATAAAAAAGCCACATCCAAGTTCTGCAAAGCCTGTCTGTTACCAAATGTGGTAATAATAATAATAATAATAAAAAATACTTCACTGATCCCAAGTGGAAAATTATTACATTACAGCAGCAATATTTAAAAATACACTTAGAAATAATAATAATAATAATAATAATAATAATAATAATAATAATAATAATATACACAATAATAGTTTACCAATGTGCAATAGAGCAGCTAGATCGCATGGAGGCTGAGGGAATTCTGTTCAAGATTGAGTGGAGCCCATGGGTAACGTCAGTAGTCCCATAGCCACAAAGGATGGGTCTGTCAGGACCTGTGGTGATTTTAAGGTTATGATCAACCCAGTACTGAAAGTGGATCAATATCTCTGCACAGGATAGAAGATAACTTTGTAAAACTTTCTGGAGAAAAGCACTTCAGCAGAATAGACTTACCTGAGGCCTACTTACAGATGGAAATGGAAGAAAAGTCCAAAGTGTTTATCATAGTAAATACTCACAATGGACATTATTGCTATAATAGGCTTATTTTTGGATTAGCATCTGCACCTGCACTCTAGATAAAAGGTATTGATCAGGTGCTGGAAGGTTGTTCAGACACTCAGTGTCACTGGTAAGGGTGACAAGGATAATCTCAAAAACCATAAGATTGTGTTAAAAGATTATGGGCTCAGCACAAAATACAACAAGTGTGAATTCTTTAAACTAAGCATCAGTTACTGTGGTTACAGTAGTGGTCACACTACTGACGCACAAGGATAACACAAGTGTGCTGAGAATATTCAAGCAGTAGTGGATGTGTCACAGTTGCAGTCCTTTACAGGATTTCTCAACTATTAGAACAGGCTTCTGCCAATTCTGGCTATTATGCTCGACCCCTTAAACTCATTATTGCAGATTGGGAAGAAGTGGCAATGGGCAAAGTGGTGTGAGGTGGCTTTCAAAAATTTAAAGGAAATGGTGATGTCCCATGTTGTGCTGACTGTCCGTAATTAGACCATGGTTGTCTCATTGCTGATAAGTTTCATCCCTAAGAATCTTTTTCAGTAACTTCATTACCACTGATCTGAGACTCATCAGTCTATGGTTTCCAGGATTATCCCCATTTACTTTCTTGAAAAATGGAACAGTGTTAGCTACACGTAAGTTCTCTGGAACTCTCCTGTGGCTGGAGAGGGCAGGAAGATATTCATCAAAACCTCAGCAATCTCATCTCTTGTCTCTCTTACTAACCTGAGTACATCCCATCAGACCCTGAGGACGTATACACATTAATGTGCTTATGATACCTAACATACCTCCTTTATCTAAGAATGGCCTCGCAAATTAGTATGTTCCACACTGATCTCCTTTTTTCCCCATGTGCTTCTTGGTAAATACTGATGCAAAATATATTCATATAGGACCTCAACCTCCAAACAAATGTTTCCTCCTTTATCCTTGTGTGGTCTTACCAACTCCCTAGCTATCCTCTTGCTCTTGATCTACGTACAGAATGCCTTGGGATTCTCTTTAATCTGACTTACTTAGAATTGTTCATGGCTCCTCCTGGCTTTCCTAATTCTCTCAAGTTATTTTCTGGCTTCTTTATAATCCTCAAAAGCTCTGTTTGATCTTAGCTTCCTCAACTCTACATACATTTTCTTTTTCATCTTGACTCAATGCACCTCCTGTCTTGACCTCCAATCTTCCCTAACCTTGCTGGGTCCTTACCTCTTCCTGAAACAGCACATCTTAATGAATTCTCCCTAGATCCAGCCTAACACTGTCATAATTTGCCCCTCTCCAATGTGATTGTCCCCTGAATATCCATATTTAGCTTTCCCCAATCTGCCTGCATCTTTATTCCTCAGTTAAGGGTGTGTAGTAGGATCCCAACAGAGTGATTGTACCCTCCTTATCTTTGAATGCTACACATATAAACTCAGTCGATGAGCCCCTGTTTATGACCCCTCTAGAACACAGATTCAACATTGCTCATAATTAGAGTAGAAATATTTTATTATTACTCAAGACAACGAAATTGCTGATGAATAGTACAACTCCCCTCAGCTCTTTTATCTCCTTCTCTATCTTTTCTAAGACTCTAAACCCATGGAACATTAAACACCCATTCCTGTCCCTCTCTCAACCAGGTCTCTGTTATGGCCTCAGCTGCAATCTGTAGCCCCAGCCCATTGCCCTTACTCATAATGCCCCCAGCATTAAAAGACACACACTTCAACCTGTCCATCTCATTGTGTCTACTGGTCATGACATTTACCTTCATCTCAGTCCCTCCATTTTTTGACCTGGTGCTCTGGTTCCCATCAATCTGTCAAATGAGTTTAAACCCTCCATAATAACACTGGCAAATCCCTTGGTCAGGTATTGGTCTCCTCTGTTTAAAGGACAACTTCTTCCTCTTGTAATGGTCATCCCTGCTCCAAAAGAGGTTCAAATGTTCCAAGAACCCCAAACACATGTCCCTACACCAGATCTTCAGCCACATATAATCTAGTTATCTTGTTATTCCTACCCTGAACAGCATCTGGCACCAGCAGTAATCCAGAAATGACTACTTTAAAGTCCTGCTCTTCAGTTTCTTTACCAACTCCCTCTACCCACTGTCCAGGTTCTCCTCCCCCATTTTACGTATGTCATTCATGCCCATTGCAACAAAACCTGACTGCTTATCCACCACCTTGAGAAAATTCTGCTGTCACTTCGAGACACACTTCACCCTGGCATCCATGCAGAACACACAAAGAGCCTGGAACACCTTTCATAGCTGCAGAAACTGACTGTCTCCTAAATTATTTACTCTCTTATTATTGTCGTTCTGCTTGACTTTACCTTTCTGTGCAGAGCCTCAGAGCCTGCCACAATACCACTGAAACCTGCTGCAACTGTGCGCTAAACAGGGTTAGCTTAATTTGTCATGTGTACATCGAAACCTACAGTGAAATGCATTATATTTCATCAAATAGAATCAGTGGGAACTGTTTGGGCAGCCTGCAAGTGTCGGCACACTTTGGCACCAACATAGGATCCCCACAACTTACTTGCCCTAACTGTGCATCTTTAGATTATGGGAGGAAACCACAACATCCGAAGGAGAGTCACTCAGTCATGGAGAGAACATACAAACTCCTTACAGGCAGAGGAGGGAATTGAAGCCCAATCTTACTGCTGATGCTTTGAGGTGTTGTACTAACTACTACGCTACTGTGGATGATTGGTCACCTCACCTCCAGCAGTATCCAAAGAGGTATACTTTTCACTGAGGGAGCAGCCACAGGGAACATTGCTCTGATTCCTTACTCCACTTCCTTTTCCCAGTGGCCATCCACCTATCTGAAGCCTTTTCTCTGGGTGTCACAGAGTCACACCCAAAGCCACAGCTACAAAGTGTTCAGTCTCCCAGATGGTTATGAGTACATCCCACACCAGCTCTAGCTCCAATGACTTGACCCAGTCAGTTCTGCACTGCATCAGATTGCCCTTCCCACAGATGAGTCTTCATCAGCAAAACTCTAAGATTCACTGACTTTCCACATTTCCCTGCCCTGCATTTCACTACCATCCTGCTGACCCTGTATCAGCACTAAGGATTTACAGATAACAGTAATGCCTCATTGTATACCCAATAATAACTGACCCAGTGAGTAACAAGAGAGAAGGTCAGATACAGTCTCATTCCTTTCCTTCTTTTCCCTCTTCCTTTTTCCCTATTCCTCCCTATTCCTCCCTGCATTTTCTGGCCTCCAGCAGCTCAGCTTGAAAGGTCGCCTAAAGTAAAAACAACTTAAGAATCCTGCAGTCATGATCGTATCACTAACACTGCTGATATATTCTATTTCTTCTGATTGTGTCAGCCACATTCAAAGCTCTTCCTGTTCTAGCCTGTTCTTCCATGTTTTCACCTCTGGGCCTAGATCATTCCCCAAACCTGATGTTCCCTCAGTTGCAGGCCACAATGAAGTCTGAATTGCTTTTGACAGGACAGCTGTTTTGGCTTGGCTTGTGGGTAACTAGAGCACAATACATTCTTGGCAGGTTTCTTTCTGTAAATTGAATGATCCAATTTTCTATTGCTTGTGTCTTAACTCAATTTATACCGAATACCATCACCGGTCACGCATTTGTTTACGGATCACATTGGCTTCAGGTTATGGTAGGCCCAAGTTTAAAAATTCTAATTTTTGTTTTCAAATTCTGCTATGGTTTTGCCTTCAGTCCTTCAATTCTCTAAGGTATATATGCTCCTGTGGTTCTTGACCACCCTGGAATTTAACAGTTTCTTCACTTACCACTATTTCTTCAGCCACCAACTGCTGAAATTTATCTGCCTCTCTACCTCTCTTTCCTTCCTAATGATACCCTTTATTATTGTATCTCTCAGGCTAAAATTTTGTTGTATCTCCTCTGTCTTACTTATTCCTTGTGTGGTTTGATATCAAGTTTTTGTTTGATAATGATGCTATGAAGTGCCTTGGAACATTTGTTACATAAACTTCAAGCTGTCGTTGTAAAGGTTCAACAGTAGAAAATACATAAATTAATCTGTTGGACCAATGTCACATAGTAATAGTTTATTGCCATAATAGCATCCATAAAAAGAGATTCATTGTGATAAATTAGGACAGAATTTAAGAATTAAAATGTTGATTCTTATAATTTTAGTCCCAAGTATGTTGGTATTGAAGTTCATATTTTTAAATACATTAATCTTTTTTTTAAGTTATAATTACAAATACCACTGCAATATTTAAAGGATGTTAGGTAATACTTTGAACATAAATTATTCTCAAAGAACATTCTTCTCTCTACTTTGTTTGCTGAGAGCTCTAGAAACCCCACACAAAATATATGTGCTTTGATATTAAAGACAAATGAGCAATTAAAAGATTGTTTTATGTTGTGACTATCTGCCACTAATAATACCAATAGTTGGTGCAAGAAGCATCAAATAATTTACTGCAAATCCCAGCGAGAAAATTCAGGCATATGATGCCAATTCTCCATCAATTTGGTCAAATGGAAGAGATGACGACAAATACTGGGCCTTTGATTGCTGGTCTAGCACATTGTGTCAACATTTCAAAATGAGGCCACAAGGCTGTGGATTCAGCTCTAATCTTCACCTTGTGCCAATAACTGTATTAACACAGGCACGCTATATCAGGTACAAACTTAATGGCTGGCTTTACCAGACACAACGAAGAATGAATAATATGTTGACCCCTCTTGTGAGTATTAGCTACCAGCAGTCAGAATGTCTCAGGTAAGGGACAGACAGACACCAGCTAGGATAAATTTAAAGATCCCCTCCTCCTAGTGCAAATACTATCTAGATGTACACTATGCATCATTCGACACTTTGTTTGACCTGCAGCCATTTCTTTCCTTCAATAGGTTGAATGTGAGATCTAATGCCTTTATCATTCACAAAGTAGGGGGATGAGCAGTCTTATCTCTGAATATAATCTCATTCTATGTTATTTTTGGAAAAAGGTGCATGGCTTGTGCGTAAAAGTGACAAGAGGAAATGTCTGAGGAGAAATTCGGAAGATATGACTTGGAATGTGCTTTTCATGAAGATTTACAATGCTAAGTAAATATCTACTCCCTTCATTTTCACAGAGCTATTATGCACAGCCAGATTACAGAATTCACCAGTGTTATCTGTTAAGTGGCTGATTATCTAATTGAGAAGAGTGAAATAACCATTAAAGCAATGACTTTCGCTTATATTACAGGTGAATCATGACTGACTAGTTTTCTTTCACTAATATAGACAGATTTTGGTTTTATAAAATCAGTCACAGAAAGAAATATACATTTCTATTTTTTCAACTAATGCCATGCTAGATGAAGGGTAACTGGTATATCTTTATGAACTATAAAATTAACTTGGACTGTTGAGTATATTGGGCTTGAAATTAAACAGTTGAATGCAAGTGGGGAGGCATTTAACATAGTTGTCTGTAATTTGTTATCTGATACTTAGAAAAGGTTGCAAACACTTATTTTATCTTCAGTACCACAGTGAAAAAGGAGAATGGAGTGAAATGTGAACAATACTCAATATGTAAGGTGATGGAAGCAGCTACAGATATGACATTGAAAAGATATTTGAATATTTGCTTGAAAGGGAAAAGCTTGAGGGCATTGGTGAAAGAACGGAAGGAAGACTGGTACTGGTTTGATAGCTTAACACACCCTCAGAAAAACAATGGGCCATATGGTCCTCTTTTATGCTTCAAAATTGTGGTGATGTAATTTCAAGGGAAATATCTTCCATGAATAGTACTCTTCACTTCACATGGCCTTGATTAATTTAATTTAAGCTGATTGCCCATTTGTTGGGCCATAAATAGATATTAATCCAAAAGAAAAAAAAAAGCACTAGTGGCAACAAAATCTTCACCTGTTATAGAGCTATAGAACCATAGAACTCTACTGCACAGGAGCAGGCACTTTGGCCCATCTAGTCCATGCTAAAATGTTACTTTGCCTAGACCCTTGAAGTCACACTGGACCATAGTCCTCCATACCTCTCTACTCATATACTTACCTAAACTTCTCTTAAATATTAAAATTGGACCTTTATCCAGTACCCCCTCTGGCCGCTCATTCCACACACTCACTACTTTCTGAGTGAAGAAGCTCCCCCTCATGTTCTCCTTAAATATTTCACCTTTCACCTTTAAGCCATGGTCTCTACTTCTCGTCTCACCCAAACTCAGGATGCTACCTACGAGCAATGATTCATTGGACGACATCTTTCAGGTGGCAAATCTTTGAAACTATTTCACTTTTCCTATGCCTTCTGCCCGTTCCTTTTGTCTTGTTTG
Organism: Hypanus sabinus; assembly: GCF_030144855.1. Classification (NCBI taxonomy): domain Eukaryota; kingdom Metazoa; phylum Chordata; class Chondrichthyes; order Myliobatiformes; family Dasyatidae; genus Hypanus; species Hypanus sabinus. The sequence goes on along the minus strand of NC_082707.1, from coordinate 151,489,785 downwards.
TGTTATAGAAACAATTGAAGCCTGTGACCTACAGTTTGGAACTCGATCAAAGGATCCAGCACTATGCTGTGTCCTGGAGAGTTGTCTCTTGGAGATTGTGGGAGGAGAGGATTTCAAAAAGGACTGAGAAGGCAAGCTGACTCATGGAAAAGACCAGAGATGAGGCATGGGGTCATGAATAACTCCACCTTGAAGTGGCAAAGAAGACTGAAGCATCGAGGTGAATGCAGACGGGATCAGTGATGGATCCGAAAAGAGATGGTCAGCAGCCAGATCAGTGGTGTTCGGAACTGGGTCGGTGATCACTATTCACAGAAGGACTGAGCTTGAGCGGCTGGTCTCCTCATTAGCAGATAGATGAAATGATGTTTTCGATATCCTGAGATTTATGTAATTATTGGTCTGTATTTTATGTTGATTTCCTTCAGTTTATAAAAGGAACCTTTGAACTTTGAGTGGAAAAAGCCTGCTAGCATTTAAGTTATTGATATCCTCATAATTTTGTATACCTCTATCAAATTACCCCTCATTCTCCTGCACTCCAGGAAATAAAGTCCTAACCTATTCTACCTTTTGCTGTTACTCAAGTCCTCAAATCTTGGCATCATCCTTGTAGATTTTCTCCGTTCCCTTTCAATCTTTTTGATAGTTTTCCTGTAAGTAAGTAACCAGAACTGCACACAATACTGCAAATTGGGCCTCACCGACATCTTATACAAATTTAAGACAGCATCCCAATTCCTCTAAATAATACTTTGATTTATGAAGGACAATGTGTCAAAACATCTCTTTACGACCCTGTCTACCTGTGATGTCACTTTCAAGATATTATGGATCTGTATTCTTAGATCCTTTTGTTCTATCACACTCCTCAGTGCCTTATCGCTCACTGTGTTAAGTTCTACACTGGTTTGTTCTGCCAAAGGCAACACCTCGCACTTGACTGCATTAAATTCCATCTGCCGCTTTTCATCCCATTTTCTAGCTGGCTCAGATCCCATTGCAAGCTTTGTAACCACCCTTAATGTCCACTATGCCCTCAATCTTAGTGCTGTTCTCAAATTTGTTGATCCAGTTTACCATATGATCATCTAAATTATTAATATAGATGAAAACACCAGACACAGCAGCAACCTATGGGGCACAACACTAGTCACAGGCTTTCAGTTCAAGAGGCAACCATCTACTAACTCTCTCCAGCTTCTCCCACTAAGCTAATGTGGAATCTAGTTTACTACTTCATCCTGAATGCTGAGACACTGCCCTATCTGGACCAGCCTCCTAGGTGGGAGAGGGAGGGAGAGAGAGAGAGAGAGAGAGAGAGAGAGAGAGCTGTGTGATCTCAAACTGCACAGTAAGTCCTGACAGATCCCACTCACTTTTTCAATCTGGTGCTTAAACTCCATAAGCAACTGACATATATCTCATTTGATATCTAAAAGCACAGCTAATTCTGTCAAATGTTAAAAGGAAATATATTAATTTGCATGTGCAAAGAAGAATATTGTTTCTTTAAACCATCTTAAGGTAAAGCAAATGTGTGTGACAGGGAGAGCCTTTTTGCTATGGATGCATTCCAGCAAAGGTTTCTGGAAAGAAAATAAATCTACTTTAAGAGATCCTAAAGGGACTAATGGAACACTGCTAGAATAATTCCATTCAGAAGGATAATAAAGTGGCATGGTTAATAGACACTATAATAATCTATGTCACTGCTTTTCATAGTCTCTACTTTATCAAGGGACTGTGACTGAGCTGTGTCTGTGTTGTAATCTAACCCACAGACAATTTTGACTCTGCTTTGGAATTGCTATTGGTAGTGAAGGCTACCATTACATGTCTCCAGCTTCTTCATTCAATCATCTGAAGCAGATTCATCAAGTAGGTCACTGATATATCACCTGCATTGCAAATAAATTCCCCTCCCAGCTCCTTACTTTGTTCTCCCTCCCCCAGCCACTGAGGGCCTTTAGAATGTTCTCCTTATTCTGGCATCTTCCCTCTTACTTTGCCGTCCCGATGAAGGGGCTCAGCCTGAAACATCGACTGCTTATTCACTTACAGAAATGCTGCTTGGCCTCCTGAATTCCCCCAGCATTTTGTGTGTGTTGCAAATACATTTACTAGTTTGTCCATGTGAAAGGATGGTGAAGTAAGAGAGTCAAGTAATTTTTTTAAAATTTCGTAATACCTCCAAGTACATGATATTATTTAATGTTGGTCAATATAGAGCTCTCAAGGGCACCCATAATATTCTTGTTCTCTACAAAGAATACCATATTTTAACAAACTGATGAATGGGCAATGCTCAGCAGTAAAGGTCATGGATCTCTATTCATTCACAAAGCATAAACATAATTTCTATTTTTAGGGAATATCTTCTGTGCCTGGAGTAATAAAATGATGAGCTAAGCTGGCCCTAAAAGACCAAAGTCATATTTCTATGCTGTGATTAACAATGATCTGATAAGGCAAAAATCCTCCAGCTTTCAAGATTATTTTTGAATGTACATTAATATTTTGAAACTTTGTAGTTCTCTTGTTTGACCAGGAAGTACTTATAGTACTTTATAGTACTTTTCCTCAATACTTTTGAAATTATTATGGTCTACAACTTTCTTAGTAATAGGGAACTGGAAAAAAGCAATAAACTTGATGCTAAGTGCAATAAAACCTGCAGTAAGAAATATTTACATTGGAATTAAAGTACTGAAGCATGCCACTTCCTGTAGTCCACGTTGTCGTTCATGTTCCATATAGTTTCCCTCCTGTTCTTTTTTATTTAATATTATCAGAATATCCTTCAGTTTGTTTTTCTCTATTGCATAATTGTCTCATTTGCCACTCCAGCATTTCTATTTCTAGAATCCATCAGACTTATCGTTAATCCTTCCTTTTCTAATCTTCACATCATTGTCATAGGTGGAATCAAAGGTAGTGATGAATCATCATATAGGAAGGAGAAAGAAAATCTTGCTGAGTGATTCCATAATAACAATCTCTTAGTCTATGTCAGCAAGATTAAGGAGATGATTATTGACTTCAAGAGAAGGAAACCAGAGGTCTGTGAGCCAGTCCTCAGAGAATCAAATGTGGAGAGGGCCACTAACTTTAAATGTCCTGATGTTATTATTTTGGATAACCTGCCCTGGGTCCAACCCATGAGAGCAAAGAAAGCACAAGAATGCCTTGGCTTCTTAAGGAGTTTGACAATAGTCAGTAGTAGGAGTAGGCCATTTGGCCCTTCTAACCAGCACCGCCATTCACTGTGATCATGGCTGATCATACACAATCAGTACCCCGTTCCTGCCGTCTCACCATATCCCTTGACCCCGCTATCTATAAGAGCTCTATCTAACTCTTTCTTGAATGCATCCAGAGACTTGGCCTCCACTGCCTTCTATGGCAGAGCATTCCACATATCCACCACTCTCTGGGTGAAAAAGTTTTTCCACATCTCTGTTCCAAATGGCCTACCCCTTATTCTTAAACTGTGGCCTCCAGTTCTGGACTCACCCATCAGTGGGAACATGCTTCCTGCCTCCAGCATGTCCAATCCCTTAATAATCTTATATGTTTCAATCAGATCCCCTCTCATCCTTCTAAATTCCAGTGTATACAAGCCCAGTCAAATCTTTCAACATATGACAGTCCCGCCATTCCGGGAATTAACCTTGTGAACCTACGCTGCAGTTCCTCAATAGCAGCAATGTCCTTCCTCAAATTTGGAGACCGAAACTGCACACAATACTCCAGGTGGGGTCCCACCAGGGCCCTGTACAGCTGCAGAAAGACCTCTTTACTCCTATACTCAATTCCTCTTGTTATAAAGGCCAGCATGCCATTAGCTTTCTTCACTGCCTGCTGTACCGGCAGGCTTGCTTTCATTGACTGATGTACAAGAACACCTAGATCTTGTTGTACTTCCCCTTTTCCTAACTTGACTCCATTTAGATAGTAATCTGCCTTCCTGTTCTTGCCACCAAAGTGGATAACCTCACATTTATCCACATTAACCTGCATCTGCCATACATTTGCACACTCATCCAACCTGTCCAAGTCACCCTGCATTCTCATACCATCCTCCTGATATTTCACACTGCCACCCAGCTTTGTGTCATCAGCAAATTTGCTAATGTTACTTTTAATCCCTTCATCTAAATCATTAAAGTATATTATAAACAGCTGCAGTCCCAACAGCAAACCTTGCGGTACCCCATTGGTCACAGCCTGCCATTCTGAAAGGGACCCATTAATCGCTGCTTTTTGTTTCCTGTCAGCCAGCCAATTTTCAATCTATGTCAGTACTCTGCCCCCAATACCATGTGACCTAATTTTGACAACTAATCTCCTATGTGGGACTTTATCAAAAGCTTTCTGGAAGTCCAGGTACACTATATCCACTGGCTCTCCCTTGTCCATTTTCATAGTTACATCCTCAAAAAGCTCCAGAAGATTAGTCAAGCATGATTTTTCCTTCATAAATGCATATTGACTCTGACTGATCCTTCTATTGCTATCCAAATATGTTGTAATTTCCTCTTTATAATTGACTCCAGCATCTTTCCCAGCACTGACGTCAAGCTAACTGGTCTATAATTCCCTGTTTTCTCTCTCCCTCCATTCTTGAAAAGTGGGACAACATTAGCCACCCTCCAATCAGCAGGAACTGTTCCTGAATCTATAGAACATTGGAAAATGATTACCAATGCATCCACGATTTCTAGAGCCACCTCTTTAAGTACCCTGGGATGCAGACCATCAGGACTTAACAGCCTTCAAACTCAACAGTCTATCCAACACTATTTCTTGCCTAATATAAATTTCCTTCAGTTCATCTTTTACCCTAGTTCCTTTGGCCACTATTACATCTGGAAGATTGTTTGTGTCTTCCCTAGTGAAGACAGATCCAAAGTACCTGTTCAACTCGTCTGCCAATTCCTTGTTCCCCATGATAAATTCACCTGTTTCTGTCTTCAGTGGCCCAATTTTGGTCTTAACTATTTTTTCACTATTCACGTACCTAAAGAAGCTTTTACTATCCTCCTTCATATTCTTGGCTAGTTTACCTTCGTGTCTCATTATTTCTTGGTGTATTGCCTTTTTTGTTATCTTCTGTTGCTCTTTAAAAGCTTCCCAGTACTCTGGTTTCCCACTCATCTTTGCTATGTTATGCTTCTTCTCTTTTATTTTTATACTGCCCTTTACTTCCCTCGTCAGCCACGGTCGTCGCCCCTTACACCCGTTAGGATCTTTCTTCCTCTTTGGAACGAACCTTCTGCATTATTCCCAGAAATACCTGCCATTGTTGTTCCACTGTCCTCCCTGCTAGGGTATTGTTCCATTGAACATAGGCCAGCACATCCCTCATAGCTCCTTAGTTCCCTTTGTTCAACTGTAATACTGACACATCCGATTTTCCCTTCTCCTTCTCAAATTGTAGGTTAAAACATACCATATTATGGCCACTACCTCCTAATGGTTCCTTTACCTCGAGGTCCCTGATCAAATCCAGTTCATTGCACAACACTAAATCTAGAATTGCCTTCTCCCTGGTAGGCTCTAGTACAAGCTGTTCTAAGAATCCATCTCGGAGGCACTCCACAAACTCCCTTTCTTGGGGTCCAGTACCATTCTGATTCTTGCAGTCTACCTGCATGTTGAAATCCCCCATGACAACTGTATCATTACCTTGCGAAGATTCAACTTGACATCTAAAGCTTTGACAAACTTCTATAGATGTGTTGTGGAGAGTATGTTGACTGTCTGCATCACAGCCTGGTAAGGAAACATCGGTCCTCTTGAATGGAAAATACTACAAAAACTAGTGGAAACCATCTAGTCAATCGTGGGAAAAGCGCTCCCCACCATTGGGCACATCCACATGAAACATTGTTGCAAGAAGTCATCATCCATCACAAGGGACCCCTACCACCCAGGACAATGCTCCCTTCTGGCTGCTACCATCAGAAAGAAGACACAAGAGTCTCAAGATAGACACCACCAGGTTCAGGGACAGTTATTTCCCTTCAACCATCAGGCTCTTGAACCAAATGAAAAAACTTCACTTAACTTCATTTTCCCCATCATTAAAATGTTCCTCCAATCTATGGACTGACCTTCAAAGACCCTTCTTTTCAGGTTTTAGATATTTATTGATTTATTATTGTGATGTCTTCCTTTTTGTCTTTTCACATATTTTGGTCTTTAGCACACTGGTTGAACAGCCAAGTTGGTGTAATCTTTCATTAATTCTGTTATGGTTATTATTGCACAGATTCACGGCGTATGCTCACAAGAAAATGAATCTCAGTGTTTTATATGGTGACATGTATTTACTTTGATAATAAATTTCCTTTGAACTTTACATACTTTAATTTTGTTATTTTACAAAATAATCATGTTGTATTCACATGAATGATGATGACCCTCAGTTCTATCTCACCATTGTCACCTTGGACCATGTAATATTCTAAGATTTATCACATCTTTCATTTTAAGGGAATGAAAGTGAGAAATGTACCCTGGAGATCAACCTAAGTGAGATAGTATAGTGGATTGCTTAAAGTAATAAAAATAATACAAAAAGAACCTTGAGTTCAAAAGTTAATTATTTCTGAATAAGGACATATGGCAAACAGAGGGAAGCATTAGAATTCACCTCCAAGGTTAAGATTCAAAGATACAAAGTGCATTTATTATTACAGTATGTATGTAGGACACATGACTTGTCTTCTTCACAGACAACTATGAAACAAAGAAAACCCTGGAACCCGTTCAAAGATAAACATCAACTCCTCCAACCCCCCAGTGCAAAAATAAACAAATCGCACTAATGGCAACAAACAAAAATGAGTGAAAAACTCAGAATATAAAGCATAAAATTGAATGAGTCCAGGCATGTTTAGTTCATCTGAGTGTTTGTTATCTGCAGACCACCCCTATTCAAAGTGACTCAGAATGCCAACGAAAAAGAAGCAAACAGGAACCAGAAACATATCATAACCTGAACACAGAGCCGAATTCACAAACCACATTGATTAATCCTTGCCAAAGACCCAGGACTCCAGCATCATCCTCCAACAGCATTGAGGGTGAGAGGGACCATTCAAAGACAGGGACCTTCCTGCAGCAGCAGTGAGCAAGAGGATAGCAGTTAGTGCTGAACAGTGCTCACCTTCTGCACTCACCTTTGATGATTTTAATCTTGTTCAATGCTTTAATTGGTGTGTTACGTACCCCATAACTGGGGGGCTGACCAGCAGAGAAAGAAGAATCCGTTGGAGTCTGGTGGTACCAAACTAAAGATGTTTATTAGTAAACTACACAATACAATATCAAAAATGCAAATATACATATAAAACAAGTTAGCAGTAATAAACCTAAAAGTGTAAGAATAATAGTAATCAATAATAAACAAGCTCTATTGATGTCTAGGGGTGAATGAATTGTCATAGGAAAGTATCGAGTTCAGTTCATAAATGCTGAAGTAGTTATGGTTGTTGTGGAGAGTGAGAGAGAGAGAGAGAGAGAGTGAGAGAGAGAGAGAGAGAGGGAGAGAGGGAGAGAGGGAGAGAGGGAGAGAGGGAGAGAGGGAGAGAGGGAGAGAGGGAGAGAGAGATAACAGCAACAGTTGCGGCAGGCAAACCTTTTTGTGGCTTTCTTAATCCGTCGTATCGTTGTGGTCATTCAGTTATGACCCCTCTGGTCTTCAGCTAGACTGTTCTGTTGTGGTGGACTCGTCACTCTGGCATGAGTGGACACACACACAAGTCCCCATCGGCCCTGCTGTAACACTGTGAGCTTTACTGACCAATCTCCTGGTTCGGTCTCCGAAGCCCCCACCTTTCTGTGGCTTCCCAACACTCAGTCAGTGTCCACTGGTGTGCCTGAAGGGTGTCTCTCCAGACCTGTCTTTTATCCCCACTCAAGGGGTCTCAGCTATCCATCAACTCTGAACGACCATGTCTATCAAATCAGGCCACTCCTGCTGTCTCCTGAGGAATGTTAACGAGCAAAGTACAGTCCTTGTAGTAGAAGGTAAGTGATCCAGGAAGAGTCATAATACAGTAAATCAACAGTCTCTCTCCCCTCTCTTACCTGTAGCAGATGTTCTTGCCTGGGCTTTATCTCTCTCTCATGAGCAGCATAGCAACAGCAGTAGTTTGTACTTCCCGGGGGGGGGGAATGGTTAACTCTGCACCCCATTGTCCATCACTCATAACACTCCCATCCTTCTGGAAATTTTCACCAGGGTGAAAATTAACTAATAAAGCATATTACTGAATTACAGAGTTTAACAAAATACAGAAGTGGTCAACTACAAAAATAATACATATACACTTTCAAATTAATATCTGGATAAACAATCAGCAACTACTCCCCTTTACATTTTGTATGTTAATATTGAATTCCTGTAACAACAGACACCATCTTAATAACCTCCTATTTTTATTTTTCATGCTAGCCAAAAAAACTCAGGGATTGTGTTCTTAGCTTAGGTGTATATTACAAAGTGTGAACCGAAACATGTGTGATTATGCTGTGGTACATTACAGAAATTTGTGCAAATACTAATCTCTATTTTACTTTTAAGCTTCCATGTTGTTGTCTTTGTTATTCACATTCTTAGTTAAAAAAAAATCAAATTCCCGCAAAACCAGATCCTGTTGATCAAAGTGGCATTTGGTCAACCCTTGCCTCTCTTCCACTTAACTCTCACGTGGTTAGCTTGCTCACCAGCTTGGAATAGGCCTTCACAGACTCCTTACACAGGAGCCATCTTATCACCAATGTTTTCTAAACAAAGCCCAGTTGCTGAACTTCCACATCACTCATTAATTTTAAGCAGGTCATTAATTTTATCTTCAGGATCTTTAATTCTGTTAGTTTCTCATATAACTTCTGCAGGTGATTATTCTTGGTCAAAACAACACTTTAAGTTCTGTCTCTCCAATATCACAGCCTTGGACAACATCACCAAGTTGTTTATCCTTAAATTCCAAAACAAACTGTAATTGATTTGCAATCACCTTGTTAACAAGCCACTGTTTAGTTAACGGTCCCTTCACTTTCGTCAACAGTTCTGACACCAAACTCAACTTTAAATTTTCTTTATTCAAAAGCCTAGGAACAATACTTCTCGCTTTCCCTTCAATAATATTCACATCACCAGCTTTCATCTCCTCACTAACTTTTAACACAAGTGACTGAGAATTCTCACTTTCTCCCGGTGCCACGGTTAACCCTTTCTTCACTGAACCAAGTCTATCTGACCCAAAAGGATTGCATTCCTTTTCAACTAAATCAGATACCTCAGACTATTTCTGAGCTTCCACACAAGGTTCAGTACCCTGTGACTCCACATCCTTCACATCCTGAACACAAGCAAATGGGCCAAATGCCTCTCCTAGGCTTTCAATACCAGTCCCTTTTTCAAATTCTAAGTTCCCCTGATCCTCCCAGTTACTCTCCGGGCAACTCCCCTTCGGAGTAAACTCAATCTTGCGCGTTAAGTCAACTTTGTCTGCTAACCCAGCAGACTTCCTCAAGGGAGCGGCATCCTTTTCATCTAGGACTGCTCTCATATCATCGGGAACACACTTAACTTCTTCAACTGAAAACAGCTCTGTCAAGCCAGACAGATCATCCGTGTACAACCCTGGACATTCTGACTGTCTCATCTGTATCTCATCTTTACTCTGTGCCTCCATAACCTCCTTCCTCACTCCCAAGTGTCCACCTAGGGGTATCTTAAGTGTCAATTTAGGCGCACCAATGCTCATAATGCATTTGCATCTCACGGGCAAAGTCTAAATACATGTGGTTCCATGGCTTTCTCAAGTTCCGGAACTTATGCTGGTATGCCTCTGGCACCAACTCATAACTACTCAATACAGCCCTTTTTACTTCCTCGTAATCCTTAGAAACATCCATAAACAATGCCGAATACGCTTGTTGAGCCTTCCCCCTAAGTACGCTCTGTAACAGAACAGCCCATTTCCCCTTAGGCCAGTTCTGATTCACAGCCACTTTCTCAAAATGAAGGAAGAACTTATCAACATCCATCTCCTCGAATGGAGGTACTAACTGGATCTCCTGACAAATCTTGAACCCCTCATTTGGGTTTTCTGCCCAGTCTCTTCCCTGCGATGCCTTTAACCTCTCCATTTCCAGCGCAAACTACCTCACTTTCTCTCTGTCCTCCTTCTGCCTGTCAGCTTCTTCCCTCTGCCTTGCAGCTTCTATCTCCTTTATCCGGAGTATCTGGAGCTCATGCTCTCTTTCCTCCTTCTCTGCAGCCAACCTTAATCTTTCTATCTGTATCTGAAGCTCACCCTTGACTGTTTTTTTCTCAGGTAACAGGTCCAATACATCTGACGTGAACACACCCTTGGATACATAATGTACAGCTATTGTTCTCTGTATATCCAACTTGCTCATCGATGATTTCACTGCCGAGAGATTTAATCATTTTGCAATGCTCACCAATTCCACCTTCTTGGCATTATCTAATGCCCCCAAAGTCGGGTCTTTAAAAAAATTGTCAATTTCCATCTCTGCTCATTTCCTGTCTGGTTATTCACACAACCAGATCAGATAAGCAACTTTTAATCCTGATTCACTGCCCCCCCCAATTTAATAATCAAATCACAGACGAGCCCCCAATTTGTTATATACCCCATAACTGGGTGTCTGAGCAGCAGAGAAAGAAGAATCCATTGGAGTCTGGTGGTACCAAACTAAAGGTGTTTATTGGTAAACTAGACAGTACAATATCAAAAATGCAAATATACATATAAAACAAGATAGTAGTAATAAACCTAAAAGTTTAGGAATAATAATAATAATAATAATCAATAATGAACAAGCTCTATCGATGTCTAGGGGTAAATGAATTGTCATAGGAGAGTATAGAGTTCAGTTCATAAATGCTGAAGTAGTTATGGTTGTTGTGTTAAAATCGTTGGGGAGAGAGAGAGAGAGAGAGAGAGAGATGTTACAGCAACAGGTGCGGCAGGCAAACCTTTTTGTGGCTTACTTAATCCATCGTATCGTTGTGGCCATTCAGTTATGACCCCTCTGGTCTTCAGCTAGACCATTCTTCTGTGGTGAACTTGTCATTCTGGCATGAGTGGACACACACACAAATCCCCATCGGCCCTGCTGTAACACTGTGAGCTTTCATGACCGATCTCCTGGTTCAGTCTCCAAAGCCCCCACCTTTCTGTGGCTTCCCAACACTCAGTCAGTGTCCACTGGTGTATCTGAAGGGTGTCTCTACAGACCTGTCTATTATCCCCACTCAAGGGGTCTCAGCTATCCCTCAACTCTGAATGACCATGTCCATCAAATCAGGCCACTCCTGCTGTCTCCTGAGGAATGTTAATGAGCAAAGTACAGTCCTTGTAGTAGAAGGTAAGTGGATCCAGGAAGAATCATAATACAGTAAATCAACAGTCTCTCTCCCCTCTCTTATCTGTAGCAGATGTTCTTGCCTGGGCTTTATCTCTCTCTCATGAGTAGCACAGAAACAGCAATAGTTTGTACTTCTCGGGGGGGGGGAGGATGGTTAACTCTGCACCCCATTGTCCATCAGGTTTGTCCATCACTCATAACAGGTGTTATGCAGTTGATCATGGGCTGGTGGTCCATCTCCAGGCTTCTTGGCCTTGAGGCCGTATGCGTCACTTCAATCCTCATGGAAGCCTTTTGGGAAATAAAACAAAGCGCCAGACTGCTCAATCAGCCCAAAAACACACCACCAAAATGCAGTTCACCGCCTCCAATAGTGGCAGAACCATATTTGAAAAACATGTAAAAGAAGTGAAAGAAGTAATTTTGTGAACTTGCACAGACATGAAAGGCACACTTGGTTGTCTTTCACAACCATTTCACTGTCAAAGATACTTTGATCACATTTCTTCCCCATTCTGATGTTTGGTTTTGAACAACAACTGAACTTCTTGACTATCACTGTATACTTTATAATTTGAGTTTCTGCCACATGATTGGCTGATTAGATATTTAAATTAACAAGAAGGTGTACAAGTGTACCTAATAAAGACACCACTGGATGTGCCTTTCTTTTTTCCTAAAGCATTTCCAATCCCAAATTTCATAATCTACTGAACCATAAGAGTGAGTTCCCTGAAGAACTTCATATAGTCTAACCCAAGGCAACTTGATGAGGCCACAAGTAACATAAATATGATTAATGTCAGTTTATATTGGCAGTGAGACTCTTAAATTCTTAAAGACATGAATGAAGTAATTCTTACTTTTTAATCTGAAAATCATATTTATTTGTGCACTTATCCCAGCAAAGTTTAATTATGATGGACATAGGAGAGATCATACTTATTTACTGTTGTTGTCTCAGATGTATTGGAGTAGCATTTCCCATTAAATAGTACACTTCATATCTTAAAACAATGCAAAATGAAACACATATTTGGAAACAATTAATTTTTAAAAATGTGGTTCAAAAGTAATTCTCCTGATAAACAACTATTTAAAAACCATCACCAAATGGAATTGCAGGTTTAGTCCCTTGGTATTCAGGATGAGATAGTAATTGGGATTAGACATTGACTGAAAAATGGCAGATGCAATGTAATGCAGACAAGTGCGAGGTTTTGTACTTCAGTGGGGCCACATAGGGTAGGTCTTGCACAGTGAATCAAAGGGTACTGAGGAGTGTCGTAGAACAAAGGGATCTAGGAATACAGGAACATAATTTGTTGAAAGTGGCATCAAAGGTAGATAGGGTCATATAGAAAACTTTTGACACATTGGCCTTCATAAAAATGTATTATGCATTGAAGATGGGATGTTTTGTTGAAGTTGTATAAGACATTGGTCAGGCCTAATTTGGAGTTTTCCATGCAGTTTTGGTCATCTACCTGCAAGAAAATTTTTAAAAAGTTAGCAAAGTGCAGAGAGAATTTACAAGGATATTGCCAAGTCTGGAGGACCTGAGTTAAAAAGAAAGATTGAATAGTTTAGCACTGTATTATTTAGAACACAGAAGATTGAGAGGAGATTTGATAGGAGTATACAACATTATGAATAATGTTGATAAGGTAAATACAAGTAGGCTTTTCCCCTGAGGCTATGTGGGACGACAACCAGAGTTCATAGGTTAAAAGTGAAAGGTGAGAAGTTTAAGAGGAACATGGAGAAAACTTCTTTACTCTGAGGGTCATTAGAGTGTGGAATTCTCTGCCAGCACAAGGGGTGCATGCAAGCTCGATTTCAGTGTTTAAGAGAAGATTGGATAAGTACAAGGATAGTAGGGATATGAAGGACAATGGTCGCAGTGCAGGTCAATGGAAGTAGGCTGTTTAAATGGCTTAGGCATGGGCTAGATGGACTGCAGAGCCTGTCTCTTTGCTGTACTGCTCTATGACTCTACAATTAAATGTTATTCCTCACTCTGATGAAGGATTTCTAACCTGATGTCTTCCAACACATGCAACCTGAACTGTTTTTGTTGTAGATTTCCAGCATCTGTGTTTTTTTTAAATTTTTATTCCCTAACCTATTCTTATGACACAAGGTTCTATGAGGCTCAGTTACAACACAGAAACTGCTACAAAATTGTATCAGGTCAGGCAGCATCTATGGAAGGAAATGGACAGTTAATGTTTTGGGTTAAGACCTTTTATCTGGACTCAGTGCTGACCATATTTGTCAATTAGTAGCCATCCTGATCTCTGAATCTCTGGGGTTCAAATCTGGTATTTGAACACAAGACCTAGACTTTGGATATATTTAAATCAGAGGTTGATAGGTTCTTGTTTAGAAAGGGCATCAAAAGTCAGAGGATTGTGTTAAGAGAATTAATAAATCAGTCATGATGGAATGGCAGAGCAAACACGATGGGTCAAGTGGCCAAACTCTGCTCTTGTGCCTATGCTCTATGGCTGACACTCCAGTACAATAGTGTTTCATGCTTGGAGGTGCTGTCCTTTGGATGAGGTGCTCAATTACGATACTATCTGTCTTGTTAGGTGAGTATAGTAGTATTCCTTGACTTTATGTTAAAGAAGAGGAACAGGTTTATCTCCAGTGTCTTGGCCCATAATAATCCATTTAATAAAGTCACAAGGAACAGTTGTCCGGTCATTACCAAATTCTGGTATGGTGGGTGGTTGCTACCTCACTAACTACATTAGAACAAAAACCAGAGTTTAAAAGTATTACTTAAGCAAAGTCATCTGGGCAGCCTGAGGTTGTGAAGTGAGCAGTTTATTGTTCATTCTCAGAAAAGTTACCTTTGAACTATTGGTAAATTGAATAACTTGAATTAAGTTCTCCCAGTGGTGAGCAGCCCATGGAGATATTACAACCTCCTGTAGTTTGTCTGATTAATATTAATGAGATTTAAGCTAATTTCAGACTATCTCAGTGTTCTGTTTCAAGTGCACCTCATGGCCATGTGCATGACTTTGCACCCAAAATCAACAGTGTCTGAGTTATTTGTGCTCAGTGCATTTACAATTTAATTTGTGCTTTTGCTGACATTTCTAATCAATTCGAACTGCCTCTAGCCACTTGTCATGAATTTATTCAAATAGTCCTCTTTAAATTTTTATGAGTGTGTTTGATAACTGCTAAACTCAAACCTGTTCAATCCATGTGGCTCTATCTCATAGATATTTTAGATAAATGCCCAGAAATCTGATTTTACCCTCTTGTGTTGGATCAAGCATATGCACTGCTTAAATTATTTCTGTCCAGTTGCATCCCTTGTGAAAATATTATGATATGAGCAATATTATGTTAAGGACAAGGATTTGGAGTTTTCACACAAAATCACATTCTGAGACAGTACCTATGTTACTGCCATCAGAGCATCTTGTGAAGCTCACTCCTGCCATATCATTGCCAGGCTGATCTCATGAGTCTTTAAGGTACTCTGCCCACTTGGCAGCCACAGAGACATTGTCATCTAGTTGAAGGAAAATGCAGATGAAGTATGGAATTAGCTAAATGTATCTCTAATATCTGCAGCTATCCTCCTAGTAATGGCCAACCTAATTGAACCCCATGCTGCAAAGGAACCTGAACCACGGTGAAGCATTGGCAGTAAAAACAGCTAGAGATTGTAGCCTACAGCTCTGATGAGAATTGTAATGAAAGGACAACTGATAATGCAGGCTCTATTATTTCAAACACAGAAATTGGAGACAGACAAATTATGTGTGCCAATCCTACATATTCTGTTCTTAGTTCTTCAGTGTAAGAGCAAGAGGTTGCAGATTACATTCAAACTCTCCTTATGGTACCAAGGAGGAAATATGCAATGGTTAGCTAACACCTGAGAAATAAGACCTTAAAACCATAAGACATAGGAGTAGAATTAAGCCATCTTGGCCCATCGAGTTTGCTATGCCATTTCATCCTGACTGATCTATTTTCCTTTCAATCCCATTCCCCTCCCTTATGCCAATAACCATTCAAGCCATGGCTAATCAAGAACCTATCAACCTTTGTCTTAAATGCATCCAATCACCAGGCTCAAAAGCCCCCTGTGCAAAAAATTCCACCGCTTCACCACCATATGGCTTAAGTAATTCCTCATCATCTCCATTCTAAATGGAACCCATTCTATTTTGAAGCTATACTTTCCGATCCTGGACTCCCCACTATAGGATGCATCCTATCCACATCAAATCTATCTAGTCCATTTGACATTTGATAGGTTTCCATGAGATTCCCCCCCCCCCCACCTGCATTCTTCTAAATTACAGTAAGTACAGGCTGCCTAGAACCATCAAACACTCTGAGATCTAGGACTAACCTGATTTTCCAAAACTACCTGCATATTGAAAACCCCCATGACTATTGTAACATTGCCCTTTTGGCATGCATTTCCTATCTTTCATTGTAGATTCTAGACCACATCTTTACTACTATTTGGGAGCTTCCATCAGGGTATTTAAAGTTTTGTATTTCCTTAGCTCTACCCACAACAGTTCAACACCTACCAACCCCATGTCACCTCTTTCTAATGATTTGATTTCACTTTTTACCAACAGAGCCATGTCATACCCTGTCTACTTGCCTGTCCTTTCAATACAATGAGTATCATTGGATGTTTAGCTCCCAGCTATAATCTTCTTTTTCCATGATTCAATGATGCTTACAACATCATACATGCCAATCTGTAACTGTGCTACAAGTTAATCTACCTTATTTCGTACACTGCACACATTCAAATATAACACCTTCAGTCCGGTATTCACCCTTTTCAATTTTGTCTGCCTTTTACATTGCAACATCCTATTGATTGCAATTTTGCCCTAACATCAACCTCTCCTTGTTAGCAGTTTCATTGCATACAGTCTCTATTTGTAAACCAACTACTTCATCCTCAGCACTATCGATCTGATTCGCATCCCCCTGCCAAATCCTCCTGAGCATCTCTAGCAAACTTGCCCACGAGGATAGTAGTCCCACTTGGGTTCAGGTGTAACCAGTCCTTTTTGGACAGTTCACTCCTTCCCCAGAAGAGATCCCTATGATCCATAACTCTGAACCCCTGCCCCTTGCACCAGTTCCTCAGCCATGCATTTACCTGCCAAGTTATCCTATTCTTACCCGCACTGGTGCATGGCATGGGTAGCAATCCAGAGATTACTATCATGGAGATCCTGTTTTTCAGCATTCTACCTTGCTCCCTAAACTCTCTCATCAGGACCTTCTCACCTTGTGCTAATACATACCAAGACCACTGGCTGCTCACCATCTCATTTTAGAACGTGGTGAACCCAATCTGAGGCATCCCTGACCCTGACAGCTGGGTGGCAACATACTATCCGGGTGTCTCTATTATGCCCACAGAATCTCATATCTGTTCCTCTAACTATGAAATATCCTGTTACCCCTGCAGACTTCTTCACCTCTCTTCTCTTCTGAGCTACTGCACCAGACTCAGAGCCAGAGACCTGGTGATAAACATATTATTGAGGAAAATAGCAACAAGGGTAATCTGCACTGGTCATGCATTTCCTTTCCTTTTCTTGACAGTCACCCAATTACCTGTCTTCTGCAACCTAGGGGAGATTACATCCCTGCAGCTCCAATCAATCACCTCCTCATTCTCCCGTTATAAGCCAAAGGTTATCTGGTTGCAGTTCCAGTTCCTTAATACATTCTCTGAGGTGTTGCAGCTCAGAGCACCTGGTCTAGGTGTGGAAGTCATCCAGAATTTCTTCATCTCATACACCGTACAAACATTGCCCCTGAAGCCATTCTCATTGCACTATTATGCCCCAAGATAGCAGCATCTGTCAATCATAAGCTAGAACAATTTGATTCATATTGGGAAAAATGGTTTAACCACATAATGCCTTATAGGCCTGATTTTATTCTCACAAATCAATGAACATGCTGCAAAAAATCACTCCCTACTTGTACATAGATTTTTCCTTGTGCTTGTTTTCTCTTTCCACTCTTTTCTATAAGTGTATACCTCAGATAAATACTTTGTGGAGATTTTGTGATATATATGATTATATGATATATATGTACAATGTCTGAAATACATCTTATGGAAATGTTTGTTTGATGATGAACTTCAATAAAGAATAAAAATTACAAAAAAAAGAAAAAAAAGGAGAAACTTACCAAACACTTTTCCTCACCCAAGTCTGATGAGCCAAAGCCATGGTAAAGACCGACCCACTCACAACAATGGTTGCTCCGAGAACGGCTGCTCCACTTGTGCTTGCATTATTTTTATTCACCCTTTCTCATTAATCCTGCACAGTGATTGGTTACTGTCAAACACCAGGAAACTGTCATGAAGTTCTGCCTCTTTAATCTTGAGTGCAGACCTAATTGAAAAGGTAGCTCTCTTCTTGTACTTTTGCTCAGTCATTATTCCCACTCAGCCTTCTGCCAATCAGCCAATTATCTGCCCATGTTAGGATATTTCCTGTAATACCATCGACCCTTGGTTTGTTAAGCAGCCAAAGGCCTTCTGATAATCCAAGCACACAACATCCGTCAATTCTCCTTTGTCTATCCTGATTGTTATTTCCTCAAAAACTTCCAACAGATTTGTTGGGAAAGACCTGTTCGGAATTTGGCTTATTTTATTTTGTGCCTCCAAGTGCCCTGAGACTTCATCCTTAGCAATTGACTCCAAAATCTTCCCATCCAGTGCAGTCAGACTAAATGGCCCATAATTTCCTTTTTTTTTTCTGCCTCCCTTCTTGAAGAGTGGAGTGACATTTACAATTTTCCAATCCTCTGGAACCATGCCAGAACCTAGTGATTCTTGAAAGATCATCACTAATGGCTCCACAATTTGTTTAGCTATCTCTTTCAGAACCCTGGGGTGTAGTCCATCTGGTCCAGGTGACTGATCTACCTTTAGACCTTGGGAAACTTCCCAAGAAACTTCTCCTTTAGTAATAGCACCAAGTAATAGTAAAATGCCAACAGCATTCATGGACATATTTGACAGCTTCCTGATGGGTCCAATTTCTTCACTGGACCATTTTCCCCTGGAAGAAATTACTTTCATACACAATTTGGACAAGAAATAATTACGAATGAAAATACAAACATTGATCTAATTGCTAGGTCAAAGTGTCCCTGTTGACAAAATAGGATCTTAAGTTTCTATGCAATCTTAGCAATGATAAGGTGTGCCATAGAATGATCAATCATAAATTGACTTGCAACTCCACTAACATATTAAGGTGATTGATCAAAACCTTGATTAAAGTAGTAGGTTTCACACTACTTTTTTAGGATAGATATAGAGGGAATAGATGTAGAGATCTTGAAAGGTTTAGGAATGAATAATGAAACTTTAAATTAGGCAGATAAAAGAATGACTGTCAGTGATTGATAATTGGCCAACAAAATATAAATCCATAATTAGAACAACACAGAAATCTCAGAAGTCATATGGCTGGAGGAAGCTACAGAGATAGGTTGTGGCCAGGCCATAAATGTTGCACAGAGCAACTGAGCAGAACCCAAGTGCAGGACACGGGCATGGAGACCGAGTTGGGGATGCGGGCGCAGACATGAACGCTGAACAGCAAACCGGAGGAATCTTGACATAGAGCTCTGATATGGAGTCTTGACACAGAGATGGGGTTCTTATGGAATATTTTGAAACTGGAGCTGAACTTAGGACAAACAGTTCTAAACAGACAAGAAACAAAGTTATCACATGGGAATAGACCGGCAACCTGTGCTAGGGATGCCATCGTATTTATTTCCCAGTCTCTCATGAAAACCAGGTGTACTGTCTTTGAGTAAACTAGCAGCAATGGAGAAATAATGACTGAAATTAGAGCATAATCAGGGAGAAAGAAGCATTAAAGGGGAACAGCCAACCAGAACCATGACAGTACTCCTCCCTCAATGGGAGCCTCCAGGCGACCCCAGGCTTGTCTGGATGGTCCCAATGGAAATTCTGGATGAGAGAAGGGTCCAGGATGAAGCAGTGGGGAATCCAGGAATGTTCTTCTGGACTGTACCCCTCCCAGTCAACCAGGTATTAGAGACCCCTGACCAGACAGCAGGCATCCAATAACTGCCAGACAATGTACGCTGGATGGTCATCGATGAGCCGGGGAGGTGGAGGGGGTTTGGTTAGAGGGCACACAGGACAGAAAGAAACCATTTTTAACTGGGAGGCATGAAATGTAGGATGGATCTTCATAGATGTAGGTAGCTTAAGCCAGACTGCCGTGGGATTGATAATGCTTTCAACATCGAAGGGTCCCAGGAAGCAGGGAGTGAGCTTCTTGGGCTCATTCTTGAGAGGAATGTCTCTAGACAAAAGCCACACCACCTGCCTAGGTCAATACTCAGGAGCAGGGGTACAATGGCGGTCAGCAATTTTTTCAGTTATGTTTATGAGTGAAGCAGGGCCATGCATGTGCCTTCCCAGATTTTCCAGCACCTGTGTATATGGGCACCACAATCTCCTCTTCCTGGGCAGGAAACAGCAGGGGTTGATACTAATAAGACAAACCAGCCCCTACACTTGACCCCAGGGCAACTTATATTCCCAAGACGAACATCAGGTGCCTATGATTAAGCCCAAATGAAACAAGGGAGAGCCGGAAGACCCGGAGCGGACCACAAACCAGAACACCTACTTTACAGACCGGACCATGACAATAAAGGGATTGAGAATCATACATGGCAATTTTAAAAATGAGCTTTTGCTTATACAACAATTAATGTAGAAAGCAAGAGTAATAGATGCAGAAGAAGAACAGGTTAAACAGTTTCAATTACTATCACTCACTTGCAATCACATCTACTCTGATGAAGCGCTTTGAGAAGGTGGTCATAGCTAGAATCAACTCCTCCTTCTCCATTTGGCCTTCAGACACCTGGACAACAGCAATACCTACATTAGGCTGCTGCTTATTGATTGCAGCTCAGCGTTCAACACAACCATGCACTCAGTTCTATTCAACAAGCACCAGAATCTAGGCTTATAAACCGCCCTCTGGAAGTGGATCCTCAACATCCTCACTGGGAGACCAAAGTCGGTGCCAATCAGAAACAATATCTCCTCCTCGCTGACAATCAGCACTGGCACACCTCAAGTATGCATGCTTAGCCCACTACTTTACTCTCATTACATACACGACTGTGTGGATAGGCACAGCTCAAACACCATCTGTAAGTTTGTTGAGGACATAACTTCTGTCGGCAAAATTTCAAATGGTGACAAGGAGGCTTCTAGGAGCAAGTTAGATCAGCCATGAAAAGGGTGAGCAGTTTTAAGCTCCTGGGTGTCAACATTTCTGAAGATTTATCCTGTGCCCAACATATTGATGCATTCACAATGAAGTCACAACAGCAGCTATATTTGCTTAGGAGGTTGATAAATCTTTGTATATCACCTAAAATTCTCGCAGATTTCTACAGATGTACCGTGGAGAGCATTCTGACTGGTTGCATCACCATCTGACATGGAGGGGCCACAGCACAGGGTCAGAAAAGGCTACAGTAAGTTGTAAACTCAGCCAGCTCCATCAGGGTCACTAGCCTTCTGAGCATCAAACACACCTTCAAAAGGTGATGCCTCAAGTTCATTCCTTGGCATTTATAGCAACTTACTTCTAAAATCCAGTTAACTTCTATAAACCGTCCATCATAGGTCCGCTGCTGTGAGTAATGAAGATACTTTTTTAACTATAACTAAACACACTGAATTCTCTTCAGTATTAGAATAGTTTAGACTTGGTGCAAAGAGAAGTTGTTTTTTTTTACCTAATTGTGCATTAGTAACTGTATCAAAATCAGAGACATGAGTATTTTAAGGATTGTTTAGTTTGTTGCATTCACAGATACAAAAATTCTCTGGAGCAACACAGAAGGCAAATCTAATCATTCAGGTAACTGGTCACTAGAATACATAGTCACATCATAAATGCTGTAATACCTTTATTTTCAAAAATAATGTTACTCTTTAACAGTTGGCTGTTGTTCATTTATTATTTGATTTATATGGTGATTAATTTACCTTGAATGTGAAAGTAGAAATGGAGACATAAAAGCACTTCCCTCTTGATCCAGGGTCTTCTTTGTTGAATAATAATTCACAATTGTTTCTCAATTGCAATCAGATGGTTAACCTATCAGCAAAATGCATCATTAATGGAAGAGTTTCACAAAGATCGGTTTCTTCCAGCTTACCTCTCATGCATAGTCACAAATATTATTTTTGTTAGGTATGTTCTACAGTGCGTATCTGCCATCTTATCTGCTTTTGACAGAACTGCCAAAAGAACTTTTGTAATCTTAACAGTTTGATCTAAAACATAATTGTTTATTAATTAAATAAAATCATTCCCAATGATCAATGATCTGATTCCATATTCACTATGTCTATCCATATAGTTCATGTTTCTGTCCGGCAACCATAATGATTAAGAGCTTCTTGTCAATATGCACATTTCCAGTCTCTACTATATTATTAATGGCCTTGATGCAATGGCAACAGATTATTCATTCTGCATCATTGTTGCTCCAAATCCAGACTGAGATGCATCATATTGTATTTCTTGTTTAAGATTTAACCAGTAAAATAATGACTGTGACTTAAGATTTTTCAGTATCATTTCTTGGGATTGTCCCTATAACAATTTTTTATCTGTCCTTGTGAGCAGTGTCACTGTGGCTGATTAACTAGGACCTAAGCAGAGAGAAAGAAAATTGCCACTGTTGAACGAAATGAAGCTAATGGGGTTGTTACTTGAACAAGAGTATCTTGTTTGCTGGACTATTCTGTATTTGTTTTTCAAACCTCTGGCACCCTGAAGTAAATAGTTCATCGTATTCATTCTTTGAGCAAGCCTGATTTTAATGTGTATTATCCATTTTTATCATTTAACCAAGGGAGATATACATTATACTGGATCCCCAATCTTGGTTATTGGCCTCCATTTATTTAATTCATGTAATATGACTCTAGTAGATGCATTGAATTAGATAATACCCACGCTAAAGAATGCCTTTTTGACTAGCAAAGTCCTATCCATACACTCCAACTTACTTTTATAAACCGTAAGTCCTACCTGTCATCTGAAGGGAAGATGATTTTATTGCAAGCTATAAATGGATTTAAGTGCTTTGGGCAGTCTGCTTCTGTGTGGTAGTGGTTAGCATGACACTATTACAGTGCCAGCAACCTGGATTCCTTTCCACTGCTGTCTGTAAGGAGTTTGCACATTCTGCACATGACTGTGTGGGTTCCCTCTGGGTGCTCTGCTTTCCTCCCACATTTCAAAGATATAAGGTTTGACAGGATAATTGGTCACATGAGTGTAATTGGATGGTGTTGACTCATTGGACTGGTAGGGCCCATACCATGCCATATCTCTAAATAAATAAATTCCTCTTTCAATACATACTGATTGACATTGGACACTTATTACACATTATTACTAAAACAATGGTGCTGTAAAGTTCTTATTTATTCCCACATTCCTGACAGTATTGTGTGTTAGTTTTTCTGTAAACTGAGTTTGCAGGTTTGTTCTGTCACTCCCGCAGGTTTCCTTGAGTTTATGTGCTGCACCCACATACTGTCCCATTGACACTTTAATTTCTTTAAGTTTGCACCTTCATGCATTCTGTTGCATGGCAAATCCTGCCTGTTTTCTCCCAGTGCCTATAAATTTCAATAATTCAATAGTGGGACTATTGTCAACAGTTTCGGGCCCTTATCTCTGAAAGGGTGTGATGTCATTGGAGAAAGTCCAGAGGAGATTCAAAAGGATGTTTCCTGGAATGAAGGGGTTAACATACGAGAAATGGTTGGCAGTATTGGGCCTGTATTCATTGGAATTTAGAAGAATAAGGGGGTCTAATTGAAACCTACTGAATGTTGAAAGGACTAGATAGGGTGGATGTAGAGAGGATGTTTTCTATGGTGGAGTTATCCAGAACTAGAGGGCACAGCTATTCTGATATTATCGGATGAAACTCACAATCTTTGACAAACTTTGGAACGACTTTAGTCTACGAGGAATATTTTATTGTGTTGGAATACCTGAAAAACTTTCTTAACACCAGGTATGATCGTGTTACATTTGCATGTTATGCCTACTGTGTCCAGGTGTAAAAAAATATCAGTTCTCTTCCACTGCTGTCACAGGGGGTGAAAGTGTTGCTATCTGGACTCATTCCACCCCCTGAGCCAGCTTCACTGTTAGAGCATAAGGATGGCAATCTAACTCGATTAAACCCCACACTTCTACAACATTTCTAACATGTAATTAGAGATTGTAGTAACGGTAGTACTTCCTGAAGCCTTTATTCAGACAGTTATGCTTCAGTGACTTTCAAACAACAAAACCAGCTCCAGGATATTCAACAACTGAGTTGCCTCACAACCTTCAGCTCAGCCATCATGTACTGATCCCTTTTTATAAGCATTGCTGAGATTTACACAAAGGAAAATATACTTTATTTTCAAGTAGAATAGTGTAACTATATAGAATTTTGGGATACAAGTATTTCACAGTGTAATTTCTTGTTGTATTCACAGAGACACAAAAACTTTGGAAAAATATACATTAAAAAGGGTCTATTCGTATGATTTTGTATTTGCTTTTGTTTTCTGCTACAAAACAATAAATTTCACAACATATAAGTCAGTAATAGAAAATCTGATTCTGATTCTGACTCTATGTCATATATCCTTTACTCCATTCAAAGACAAAATAATACCATCATCTTTCTTAACATTACAGTATAATCCTGTATCTCCACCAAGGAGCCTTTTGTGATCCTTACTTCTTACCTTGATAAAGCTACATTTGCAGAATTGTTTCATGAGGTGACAAATCACTGCTGTAGCTGAACTTCACAAGAATGACTGAAGTGTTCCTACAGATTTCTATACCCACCATCATCATATTTTAGGACATAAATTGCTTTTACCTCTATTCATATTTACAAATTGCTAATCCTACCCAATATATTTGACAGTCCACAATTCTATCTGTGAGTATTCAGGAAATATATTGGAAGCCGACAGGAGCCAGGTGCCTAGCAACCACAGGCCTGTTGTGCTCATTGCATGCACTCAACATGCATCACACGATTCATCAGTTCCAGCCGTCCAACCTCAGTAGATTCAGCAAGTGTGTTTAGTTGGCTGATTAACTCTGATTAATTGAATTTACTTTCATCTAGAATATTGACTGGTGCCTGAGCACAATTAGAGCAAGTACAATTATTTTAAAAAGTGCAAATTTTATTAAGGTTATGCTTCAATATGAATAGATGTTGTTTTATTTTTAGCCTGTCTTGATATCACGACAGACTAATTGAGTTAATGTGTCAGACTCATAAGAGTGGAGTAAATCTTCAAGGAAAGAACTACCAATCTGTTCAAACAAAGCTTGAAGGCGAACCGCTCATTAATCCCTGGAGTATACTGAATAAACCTTTGAAGCTTCCAAAGATAAATTTCCAAGATTTTATCATATCTATTGCAATAATTTGCCAGGATTCTCTTACAGAGAATTTTCAAATGTACTGGGAAATTCTTGATAGCTTAGTCCTTTTAAAATATTCACTACAGTCTGTAGTCGGGAGATTTGAACCACTAGTCAGCAACTGGGCCTCAGACCATATAAATCCATAGCCTTTGCCCCAGACTGTTTCCACCAGCCTTTGAGAGGAGGAAAAACTGGAGATGGAGCTTACTTTGTATCAAAACTATTATAGATTTTACATTCAAGGTTATTAAATACAACTGAAATTAAAATAAATTTTAAAAACAAAGTGATTCCTACAGGATAGAAATATCCCTTAATAACAAAAGTTGCAAGTCATTAAACAAGTGAAGCTAATGCAAAATATGTTTAAATGGACTATCCCTTTTGTTTCCCTATCATCAAAAGTTGTAATCCCCATTGAAAAAAAATGGGGGCTTGTATCTCGTAATTCTGAAAGGCAAATCTTCAGTGCAATGTTGGGGAATTCTAGCAAAACTGTGCCACACTTAGAGTACATGTGGAACCTATATGGTGAATGGACCAAGTCACCTACACTTTGCTGAACCATAGCAGATCTGCATAAGTTCCTGATTTCTACTTGAAAGGCTAGACAGGTGAAGTTTCACTGGTGATCACCAGCCATAGACAGAAAAAAAAAATGTTCCTCAGTTTATGATGATGCTGCAGAAAGACTGTCATGACTATTGCTAAGTTGCCACAGAAAAAGAATATGAATCAACAGCTTGTGAATGAACATTGGGTCTTCAAGGATTGTGGAGAGACAATTGGGGAGAGTGATTTCAGAGGATCTCACATTTAATTATTACCTTTGACATGAGGATTGAAGCTCAGTTTGTACGTATTTATGGGGTTGCCAGCAGTTACACTGGTATAGTAGGAGTTGCTCTGAAGATACATCCTTAGATATACCTATAAAGCTAAAAATGAAATATGAAATGGTAGGATTATAGCTCACAGTGCATAACCTCGGAAATGTTTTTACTTAATTGCATGCAAGCAAATTCTGTGTTGCAAACTTTCCATTGTACCTGTCCCACACCATACTTATGCATGTGACAATAAACCAATTGCTTCATACCTACTGTATCTTCTTAATAAATTCACATCACATGCAAGATGCAAACATGTGAGAAACAGCAAGATTGAAATTCCCATTCTGTTTCTGCCTCACTGTAGTGAGGATTCACATTGAATTGCCTAAAGAGGAAGATTTAATGTATTATCTGAACAAAATTTCTGAAAATAATTGGATGATGTTAAAATGTGCTATTTCTAAAATTACTTTATCATTTTACAAGCCTGCACATAAGATCTCGACAAATCCCTTTACTCGCTTTTCTCAACCACTTCAGTGTTCAGCACTCAGCCTCTTTTATACTAAAACACATTTTTTAACATTGGAAACATCACTAAGGATTTCTCCAGGTGTTACAGTTATAAAGCTGTCCTAATGGTAGGGGCTGGTGTAAATTCCAGGTGATGTGAATGACATTCCTGATGGTTTTGCTGAACCATGCATCCGATACTGTTTCCCTCCTTCATTCAAAGTTCAAAGTAAATTTATTTTCAAAGCACATATATGTCACCATATACAACTCTGAGATTTGTTGTGGGCAAACTCAATAAATCCATAATATAATAAATGGAATACCATACCAACTTCGGTGTTCAACGAATGTACAAAAAACAAGCTGCATATACAAAAAGAAAGAAAGAATAATAAATAGATAAACAGTAAATATCAAGAACATAAAATGAAGAATCCTTGAAAGTGAGACCACAGTTATGGGAGCTTGACCGGCCAAGTGAAATTGAGTGATGTTATCCCCTATGGGTCAAGAGCTTGGTGGTTAACTGTTCCTGAACCTGGTGGGGTGGGACCTGATGGTTGAGGGGTAATAACTGTTCCTGAGCCTGGTGGGGTGGGACCTGATGGTTGAGGGGTAATAACTGTTCCTGAACCTGGTGGGGTGGGACCTGATGGTTGAGGGGTAATAACTGTTCCTGAGCCTGGTGGTGCGGGACCTGATGGTTGAATGTAATAACTGTTCCTGGACCTGGTGGTGTGGGACATGATGGTTGAGTGTAATAACTGTTCCTGAACCTGGTGATGTGGGACCTGATGGTTGAGGGGTAATAACTGTTCCTGAACCTGGTGGTGTGGGACCTGATGGTTGAGGGGTAGTAATTGTTCCTGAACCTGGTGGTATGAGGCTTAAAACATCTGTGTACACCTCCTGTTGGCAGCAGTGAGAACAGAGCGTGACTTGGATGGTGGGAGTCATTGATAATGGATGCTGTTTTCCTGTGACAATGCTTTGTGTAGATGTTCTAAGTGGTGGGGAGGACCCTACCTATGATGAACTGGGCCATAACACTAGTGGGATTTTCTGTTAAATGGCATTGGTGTTTCTATACCAGGCTGCGATACAGTCAGTCAATATACTCTCTACCACACTTCTATGGAAGTTTTATCAAAAATTTAGATGTCATGCTGAAACTTTGCAAGGAAGTAGAGGTGCTGCCGTGCTTTCCTTATAATTACACTTACATGCTGCACCCAACTAAGGTCCTCCAAAATGATAATATCAAGGAATGTAAAGCTGCTGACTTTCCACCACTGGTCCTTTGACAAGGACTGGCTCATGGACCTCTGGTTTCTTCCTTCTGTGGTCAATAATCTCCTCTTTGCTCTTGCTTACAATGAGTAAGAGGTTGTTGCTGTGGCGCCACTCATCCAGTTTCTATATGCCCATGCAGATTCTGGAGTTCTCTGTTTTGTTTCACCGAGCTGCTTGGTCCTGAGTGCTCTGTTCTGGATATTTTTAGAAATTATCAGATCAAGGTTAATGTGACCTGATAGAAAGATGTTGGGGGCTGGTTGAATGGATCAGCAAATGTCCCTGGGTTTCCCCAAAATTCTGCTCTATTATTGGGATAGATCATATTTTTAAAGGCAGTAGTCTATTTTGTATTCCCTCTAAGTGTTAATGTCCATGGAGGTTCATTCCAACCACTTGCACATTCCCTGATTATTCCAATAAAGCCAAGCTCTGTTGGTTCAGGACATAGGTTTTCAATAAATCCTTAGATACACAGATCTTTGAAAAATTACAACCGTGACCCGTGATAACAGAAGGAAAGCTTCATTTTACTTTCCCAATATTTTTAAATTTGATATTTTATTGCTTTGGTGTTATTTAATAGTATGTGGTTCAGAAAAGTATTACTTCCTGAATTTATGATGTATGAAGCTCTGAAAACCAGAATGCAATAATAAATGATATACTGTCAATAGATCCAACCTATATTTGCAAGATCAGATGATAAATTATTATTTTAACATTTGAGTAGATGTAGCAATTTATTTTTCTTCTTAGCTTTGGCTTCATTCTGTTGATTGGGCTCTGCACATCGTTTGGTTTCAAGTATAAATTGCTGGAAGTAGTCAAGAGTTCATGTGGTACATATGAAAAAAGAAAGAGAGTTATATTTATCAGGCTAAGGATCAAAACATGCAGCAGTCTTATTTGTGTGATGAGCTCCTCTTTACCAACCCATACATCAGGAATGTCTGTGGGAAATTATGTCTGCACAAAGTGCATGGAGCTGCAGCTCATTAGAGACCATGTTAGGGGACTAGAGCTGCAGCTGCTTGACCTTTGGCTCATTTGGGAGAATGAGGAGGGGATAGATAGGGGCTACAGGGAGGTAACTACCCCTAAGTTGCAGGAAGCAGGTACTTGGGTGATTGTCAGGAGAATCATGAATAAATATACCACTTCAGATATTGTTTGGGAGGGAGAAACTTGAGACCTACTGGGGGAAGCCACAGCAACTAAGTCACTGGCACTGAGTCCGGCTCTGTGGCTCAGAATGGAAGTGGGGTAAGTGGAGTGCAGTAGTGTTAGGGGATTCAATAGTTAAGGGAGCAGACAGAAAAATCTGTGTATGAGAAAGAGTCACCTGGACGGTATATTGTTTTGAAAAATGATGGGAAATCTCACTGAAACCTATTAAAAACAAATGGCTAGATAGAATGGATATAAAGAGGCTAGTTTCTATAGTAGGATAGAGGCTACAGCCTGAAAGTAGAGGGATATCTATTTAGAACAGAGACGAGAAGAGCAGTGAACCTTTGGAATTTGTTGTCAGAGAATGCAGTAGAGGCCAAGTTACTTAAAGATAATCTTGATAGATTCTTGATTAGTAAGAGTGTCAAGATTTATGGGGAGAAGCAAGAGAATGGGGTTGAGAGGGGTAATAAATCAGTCATGGTGGAATAGCAGAGCAGGCTGAATTGGCGAAATAAATTAATTCTGTTCCTACTTTTATAGTCTTATGGACTCCTGAAAATCATTAAACCCTAATGACATTTTGAAACATTTTTTAAAAAGATGCAAATAAAAGTGAGCCCATCGGCATCTGTGGAGAGAGGAGAATTGCATCATAAGATTGATAGAAACATAGATAACCTAGAGCACAATACAGACCCTTCAGCCCACAAAGTTGTGCTGAACATGTCCCTACCTTAGAAATTACTAGATTTCCCCATAGCCTTCTATCTTTCTAAGCTCCATGTACCTATCCAAAAGTCTCTTAAAAGACCCTATCGTATCCACCTTCACCACTGTTGCCGGCAGCCCATTCCACGCACTCACCACTCTCTGAGTAAAAACTTACCCCTGACATCACCTCTGTACCTACTCCCCAGCACCTTAAACCTGTGCCCTCTTGTGGCAACCATTTCAGCCCTGGGGAAAAGCCTCTGAATATCCACACGATCAATGCCTCTTATCATGTTATACACTTCTATCAGGTCACCTCTTATCCTTCTTCGCTCCAAAGAGAAAAAGTCGAGTTCACTCTACCTGTTTTCATAAGGCATGTTCCCCAATCCAGGCAACATCCTTGTAAATCTCCGCTGCACCATTTCCATGGCTTCCACACCCTTCCTGTAGTGAGGCAACCAGATCTGAGCACAGTACCCCTAGAGGGGTCTGACCAGGGTTCTATATAGCCGCAACATTACTTCTTATCTTCTAAATTCAATTCCATGATTAGTGAAGGCCAATACGCTGTATGCCTTCCTAACCATAGTGTCAACCTGCGCAGCTGCATTGAGCATCCTATGGACTCGGACCTCAAGGTCCCTCTGATACTCCACAATGCCAAGAATCTTATCATTAATACTATATTCTGCCATCATATTTGACCTACTAAAATGAACCACCTCACACTTATCTTGGTTGAACTCCATCTACCACTTCTCAGCCCAGTTTTACATCCTATCAATTTCCAGCTGTAAACTCTGACAGCCTTCCACACTATCCACAACACCTCCAGCACTTGTGTCATCAGCAAGCTTACTAACCCATCCCTCTACTTCCTCATCCAGGTCATTTATAAAAATCACGAACAGTAAGGGTCCTAGAACAGATCCCTGAGGCACACCACTGGTCACCGGCCTCCATGCAGTATATGACCCGTCTACAACCACTCTTCGCCTTCTGTGGACAAGCCAGTTCTGGAACACAGAGCAATGTCCCAATGTCCCCTTGGATCCCATGTCTCCTTACTTTCTCAATAAGTCTTAATGGGGTACTTTATTAAATGCCTTGCTGAAATCCATATACACTGCATCTACTGCTCTTCCTTCATCAACTTATTAAGTCACATCCTCAGAAAATCCAATCAGGCTCATAAGGCACGATGTGCCTTTGACAAAGCCATGCTGACTGCTTCTAATCATATACCCCTCCAAATGTTCATAAATCCTGCTTCTCAGGATCTTCTCCATCAACTTACCAGCCACTGAGGTAAGACTCACTGGCCTATAATTTCCTGGGCTATATCTACTCCCTTTCTTGAATAAAGGAACAACATCTACACCCTCCAATCCTCTGGAACCTCTCTCATCCCCATTGATGATTCAAAGGTCATCATCAGAGGCTCAGCAATCTCCTCCCTCGCCTCCCACAGTAACCTGGGGTGCATCTCATCTGGTTCCACCCACCAATGCCTTCTCATGGCCCCTTCTGGCTCTCCTAACTTCCTTTTTAAGTTCCTTCCTGTTAGCCTTATAATCTTCTAGATCCCTAACCTTACCTAATTCCCCGATCCTTTTGTAAGCTTTTCTTTTCTTCTTGACTAGATTTATTACAGCCTTTGTACGCCATGGTTCCTGTACCCTACCATAACATCCCTGTCTCATTGGAATGCACCTATACAGAACTCCACACAAATATCCCCTGAATATTTGCCACATTAATGTTGTTTACTTTAATGTTGAATACCCAAAAGCAATAAAATCAATTTTAGAGCAGATGTTTCCATTCAATACTTTTATCTGACATCTTTGTTACTAGTAAGGCTATTCAACCAATCACAGTAAACCTTCATTGAGGCTCAGAGATTCTATTCCTGTAAATTGTATTAAGTGATGTATGGAAACTGACATAAAGATAGGGAAATACAATACAGATAAAAATAAGGTATAAAAAGAAAGCAAAATACTTTTTAAAGATATCACAATATTTTCTTCTTAGATAATGGATTCCACACTTTTAAAAGCATCCTTTCATTTCAGAGAGGATCTTGAGCACTAATTATCATTTATCATGTTAGCAAAAGCTCAATTATCCCTGAATGCATCAACCCTACCATTTACAGAGATTTGTTTGAGATTTTATCAGCATCAGTACGTTCTATAAAGAAACCGGTTATTTCTGAGAGCAACATCCAGATTTCTGCATTAATGTAGAGACCAAATGTTTCCATCTAACTTATTGCTTGAAAATTCTGATGGCCTCACCATTATTATTACTGAAAGAATAAACCTGCATGTTATCATATAGCTAATTTCATTATATATATAGATAGATAGATAGATAGATAGATAGATAGAGAGAGAGAGAGAGGCAATTTCTAGAAACGATATGGAGAAACAAGAGAACACTGATGCTAGAATCTGGAGTGGTATATACAGTATAAAAAAACCTGCTGAAAGAACTTAGTTGGTCAAACAGTATTTGTAAAGGCAAATGGAAGCATGGTATCCAGATAATGTTTTGATCATTTCGTTACTTCCACAAATGCTGCTTGACCTGTGGTGTTCTTCCAGCAGTTTATTGCTGCATCCCAAGAATAAAGCATGTGCAGATGTGGATTTTTACTATCCAGTAAATTGTGGTAAAGAGCACCAAGACTAAAAGGGATGAGTTGAGTAGCTATGAAGTGTTATTTTAAATAGGACATATTGTAAAAAGGAATAATGCAAAATTATGGAATAGGAGTGGATGGATTAATAGATTGTTCTTAAAACACAGTTATAATGGCCAGAATAGCTGACTTTTGTACAATTTAATTCCATAATTTTACAGTTTGAATAACTTTTCTCTTATACTGTAGCTTCTAATTGAGTTCCCCTTGTTTGGTTCAAAGAAATACATGAACTTTTCAAGTTTTGTTGCTTTATATTTCAAGCCAAGAGAATCAGTTTGAGCTGGGGAAAGAACACAATAATTGAACACAACACCAAACTAGAGTGATCAGAAGAACCACAAATCCTTCTGCATTCAGGCGTAACAGGATTATTCTGGAGAGCTGCAGGCAGAGCTAAACTCTACCTTTTCGATGGAGAGATAATTATATCCTTCTTTGCCTTTAGCATGGTTTATGAGTAAGTTTGAGATTTTGAGCATTGCCAGAAAGTGCCAACATTTGGGCCTTTATTCTCCCAGCAGGATGCATTCCTTTGATTGACCTGCTTATTGGCTGGTGATCATTTCCATCATTTCCATCATTTCCAACAAATTCAATATCAGAATTCCATTTCATCAGGGCTGGGAGGGAGAGTGGCATACTTATTTTCACTAAATCAACAGTTTTAAAAAATATATATATTTTAAGTGTTAATCTGAGCACCGGTGTTAAGATTCTGCACACCAAAATTGCTGCCTTTCAAGACAATTAGAAGTGCATTGATGGAAGCTGTTCTTAAGAAGAGCTTTTCCAAAGTAAGGATTAGTTTTGACTGATTAACTTGAAAATTAAGTAACTAATTTTTGTATGCCTGATGCATGTTTGGAGCAAAGAAGAACAAAATAATACATTTTAAACCATTTAAATTATTTTATCTTCATTCCCACGTGTTTATTAACTTCTATTGTAATTTAAGATTTTTTTGCTAAATAACAAGTTCCAATAGAATATTGGCTGTAGAATATTCCAATAGGCTTCCATCTCTCATTCATTGAGAGAGGATCTACATTCTTAACCCATTTTTCATTGGGAGTACAGAAAAATCTCAGGCCCTACTGTTGTGTTCTTTGTACGTACCGTGGGTTTCTAATAACAAAACATATTCTGGAAGAATAAGAGCTAGAACTTTTATTTAACAGTGACCACATTTTGTACTGCCATGCTTTCTAGATAATTCCGTCATTTTTACACATGCTCATAACTCTGTCCAACCATGTTCTGACACGACACGTGATATCACCACATCTCCTTTTCCTTAAAAGGAAAAACAATTAGCAACATTCATGAAAACAAATGCATAATTTAACATGCCAGTATCAGTCTCTCTGGGGGTTTACAACCATGAGTAGACCTTCTAAGTGGTTCACACAGTCCTTGTGTTTAATTTTTATTTTCATGTTTTGTCTGGTCTACATCAGTTAACAGAAACTCTGAAGTTGGCTCTTTCTTGAGGTCTTTGCAAAGAAATCACAATTCATTCATTAACTGTGTAATCTCTTTTTTATACTGACACCATCATTTCAATAAAACATCTCAATTCCTTCACTTGTGCTTTTACTTCTTCAAACGGATCCTGATTCTTGTCACTCTTTGGCTTCAGATCAGTATTGTATTGTACCGGCAAGTTTGGCCTTGGTGGCAATGCTTTGTCAGATGCTGGTAACAAGGGGATGGGTCCGGGATTTTTCTTTATGAGTTATTTAACTTTTGCTGCATTGGAATCAAATCCCATGTGTGTTTTTTTTTTTTTTCTCTCTCTCTCTCTCTCTCTCTCTCTCTCTCTCTCTCTCTCTCTCTCTCTCTCTCTCTCTCTCTCTCTCTCTCTCTCTCTCTCTCTCTCTCTCTCTCTCTCTCTCTCTCTCTCTCTCTCTCTCATCAAGTCACTGTATTCTGACTCTGTGTCATTGTCCAGGACTAATATTATTTTCACCAAATTCAGCCTCGCACAGGCAGATAAACCTAGCATTGACTGTACATTTTTTCAGCACTACCACAAATGAAAGCATGTGTTTAATACTTCTGTGTGATACTTTTGATTACAAAAAATATTAAGCACATATAAATCAAAGCTTTTTCCAAATCTATGTCTGGTTCTTCTAAGAGTTTTTCTCTCAGACCATTATCCAGAATGCCACAAACAATTCTGTCTTTAATGAGAGAGTCCGTCAGTCCTGCATACTCACATGTTTTACTGTGGTTTCTCAAATCCGTAACAAATTGGTCAATCATTTGACCAGCTTTCTGCGTGCATATAGAGAATTTATATCTTTCATATGTCACATTGCGCTTCAGTATACAAAACGCTTCAAACTTGTTGATTTATCACTTTTAGATTCAAATTATCTCCACTCTCAAAAGTAAAATGGTTATATACTTTAGCTGCATCGTTCCCAATCATGTGGAGTAGAATCGCTGATTTCACTTTTTCTATTTTATTTCCACTCTGATTGCCGATAAATGTATTTCAAAACGCTCTTTGAATTTTTTTCCAGTTTTCAGCTACTTTCCCAGTAAGCTAAAGTGTTTTCAGAGGTTACAACCCTTCCATTTGTAAAGCTGTTAGCAAACACTAAAAAAGTTTGTGCTCTTTTTTCTCAATTATCCTTGCTTCTCCTGTGTTTAACGAACGTATTATTCTTCCAGACCGACTTTTGACACCATGTTGTGTTCTTTATACCTACCATGAGTTTCTAATAACAAAACACATTCTGGAGGAATAAGAACTAGAACTTTTATTTAATGGCAAACAGCAACCACATTTTACAC
Organism: Hypanus sabinus; assembly: GCF_030144855.1. Lineage (NCBI taxonomy): Eukaryota > Metazoa > Chordata > Chondrichthyes > Myliobatiformes > Dasyatidae > Hypanus > Hypanus sabinus. The sequence goes on along the minus strand of NC_082707.1, from coordinate 151,454,728 downwards.
TGCCATGTTTTCTAGAACATTCTGTCATTTTTGCGTATGCTTATAACTCTGTCCAATCACATTCTGACATGTGACATGTGATATCGCCACACCTACTTTGTTGTCCAAGTCTTGACAAGCACTACAAAGAGAATTATGTAGTTATATATGATCACAACTCAATAATAATTAGATGACATGTGCAAATTCACAAGCACAATTGCTGTATCTACTGTGCTTCCAGATCCGTGGTTGTGACAGAATCAGTGGATTTAATTTGACTTGTTTTGACACTGATCAGCAGAAAAACATCCTTTAGTGTCAAAGTGGAAACACATCTCTATGAACTGATCTGAAAGCATTACAAATACAAAAAAACAAAATAATTGATTGCACAAATATTCACTCCTTCAAGTCAGTATTTAGCAGATGCACCTTTGGCAGCAATTACAAAAATACCAAAAATCGCGGATGCTCATGTCCCTTATTCAACCTGTCTTAAAACAATGGTCCTTAGGACCCAGCGGAACCCCAGACCTTATTTAACTTGTCTCAGTGCGGTGGACATTAGGACCTGGCGGTGGGCTCTGAATCCGCAGTGTTTCTGTTCACGAAAATAATCATGATCACGATTGAAAATAAAGTGGAAATAATAAAGCGATCAGAAAGAGGTGAAACACCATCGGTCATTGGAAAAGCGTTAGGCTACGTCGGTCAATGATCAGAACAATTTTAAAGGATAAAGTGAGAAAGGCCCTGCCCCGATGAAAGCTACAATTATTACTAAGCAACACCGTGGTTTAATTACTGGGTTTTGGGGTTTTGATCCTCCACATCAACCCGGCACAGTGGAGAGCGCACTTGGGAGCGATCTTTCACTAGATCAAATTTGGGAACTTCCATTCCCGAGCCCAGTGCTGAAACATAGGTTCTTAAGCATTTTATATGCATAGAAAGGTAAAATATATACTACATACTAAGACAAACGTTTGACTAACTGATGCTAAATAATACCGGATGTACCTGTTCCGACTTACTTAGTAAGTGAACTTCCGATTTTTTTCAATCTCGATCCACGATAACCCATGCACATCCTCCTGTATACTTTAAAACATCTCTAGATTACTTATAATACCTAATATACTGTAAATGCTATTTTAAATATTTGTTATACTGCATTGTTTAGGGAATGATGACAAGAAAAAAAAGTCTGTACATGCTCGAACAACAAGTGCTGGAAGAGCACTTCCAGGTTTTCTCCATTTGCGGTTGGCTGAATTCGCAGATGAGGAATTTGCGGATAAGGAGGGCCGACTGTACTCCAGGGGATATTCAATCACTCAAAAATTCTCTTGTATCCATCTCCTTTCTTTTGCTTTTCATTAACTTTTTCACAGAGTTGCTTTGAGTGTTCTTTTGTCTTCATGGAGTAGTTTTTGCCAGGATACTGACTTACCAGCAGTTGGGCCTACCAGCAACAGGTGTATTTTCAACACAATCAATTGAAGCACCTTGACTGCACTCAGGTCTCCAGAAAGAGATCTCCATTTAACTAACTATGTGACTTCTAAAACCAACTGGCTGCATCAGTGATGATTTGGTGTGTCATATTAAAGGAGGTGAATACATGCAATTAATTATTTTTTTGTTTTATATTTGTAATTAATTTAGATTACTTGTAGAGATTTGTTTTCACTTTGACACCAAAGTGTCTTTTCCTGTTGATCGGTGTCAAAAATGCCAAATTAAATCCACAGCGATTCAATGTTGTAAAAATATAAAACATGAAAACTCCTGGTGGATTGAATATTTTTTATAGGCTCTGTCTGGGTATCTTGAAATCTCTATTTGTGAATTACGACAAATTTCAGGTTTGCAACCTGTCTTTGGACTCGTTTAGACAAATTATGCCAGTTTAGACATGATACAGGGAGGTCTCTAATGAACTTAAAGTGAGAGACCAGCTCCTAGGAACAAAGGTAAGTGATGGAGCATTTGGATTCTTTTTGTTTGCTTTTTTATTTCTAATATTTTAAAATATTTCTTTGTTGTGTAGTAATAATATATTTTAATTGATGTTAGATGACATTGAACATCATTCAATGACAATTCATATTTTTGAAATTTTGGTGGAAGTAAAAGCAAGGGTATTAGTTTGATCACCTTTCAGAGTTTTTTTTTCAACTAGTTCGCAGTTGGTGCCTATCCCACCACTCATTTCAATGATGGGATTATGTTTGACACAGAGGGTCTTGACATGATAAATTAAGCTGGCTTCTCTCTGCAAGTTCCCACCAAATCTTCATTCAGACAGGTAGCAAATCCAGAAGACTTATAACTATTGCACCAATAGCAATAGTAAACAAAGGTGACTCAACTGAAAAATACTGAGCACTCCTTTATCTTATACTCTAACTGCAACCAGCGCAAAAGGAATAAACAAAATAAATGAAATGTTTTATTCTAGACCATAAAAGCAAAAGGCATAGGAGATTAATTAGGCCATTCAGCACATCAAATCTGCTCCAACATGGCTGATTTATTTTCCCTTTCAACCCCATTATCTAGCCTTCTCCTCTTAACCTTTGACTCCCTTACTAATAAAGAACCTATGTTTTAAATATATCCAATGACTTGGCCTCCACAACATTCTGTGGCAATGAAGTTCACAGATTCACCACCCTCTGGCTTAAAGAAATTTCTCCACATTTCTGTTCTAAAAAGACTTCTTTCTATTTTGAGTCCTAGACCCTCTGGTCCTAGACTCCACTGCTATAGGAAACATCCCCTCTATGTCCACTCTATCTAGGCTATTCAATAGTCGATAGATTTCAATCCCTCTTCATGCTTCTAAATTCCAGCAAGTACAGGCCCACAGCAATCAAACACGTTTTATACATTAATCCTTTCATTCTAAATTTGAACAATGACTTAATATGTACAATAACAATGAACAAGGAATAAGACAAGGAAAACTGAATGCAAACTTTGAACTCAACTGACGGCCATTTCACTTATCCATTTGTTGAATAAGAGGCAGGTTTTCTACTTCTACAGTTTTAAAGACTGCTTGTCACTTTAATTTGTCTCTGATCTTTTACATGGTAGTTTTAACTATTCTTTCCATTTCAAATAGGAAATTATTCTTTTAAGCTTCTGACTTATTAATAATTAAACATTTAATCTTTTCATATTACACATGGGGAGTAAAATATGCAGCTGAAAAACCATGTCACTGTCAGTGCTTGCCTCATTACTCTCTGAACTGCATTGTTTGAAGTCCACAAGGTTTACATAAATGTGGCATTCAGAAGTTTGTATCAGAGTTAGATGGTTTCTGCACAGGATGCACTGCTATGGTATTCATTAAGGTGTTTAATGCAAATGGCAATATGATGTCAGCTTCATGATTTCATGCACTATTCTCACTGTAAGATATATTCACAATGTTATAGATTATTCAATATGCTGTCATTAAGTCTGGGGATGTGTGATTACAAATTATAACAAATGACTTCCCTGAAACCAAAACCTAATATACTGTATGTTGAATTTAATTCCTTCAGGATAATTATTTCAAAATGCCATTTATATTCAAATATAGAGAAGGTTCTTTAACTTATTATAATACTACATCCACATATATGACCCAATTTTTTTCCCCTCAGGATTCTAGACTGTCACAAGTTTTCACTGGATGACATCCCTGCAACTTTGACACCAGCTACTGTTGGGAAAAATTGATGTAAAATATGTAAAATTGATGTCAAATGCAAGCCTCAGAACTGGCCAGAAAATTTGGGTCAATATGTCAATTTTATTCTCAACACATGATGGAAACATAAATGTCCACCAATTATTTATAGAAACTAGAAAAAGGAGTCATTATGGAATTTAAACCTTTGATAGGAAATATTTGTCTGGAGTAAGAGTGCACTATGTAACCTGATTGTCCTTTACAACATGTAATTTAATATCTAGGAAGCTTAACTATAGCTATGAATGGTGTTATATAATTCCTCATCCACAATTGTATTTAAAGACTTGCAGGTAATTACAGCTGGCTATTTGTGATAATTATTAACTTGACAAATTCATGATTTAGATTAAAAAAAAGAAAATATATATCCCTTACAATCTCAGGGAAACCTGATTGGAAGAAATCAGAAAAATTTTAAAACAGTCATTCAAATTTTGTAATGATTAATGACTAACAGACAAATTACTTTGGAGTAGTTATAGAATAGCAGGCATCATTCATACCAGTGTCCAAAAGAAACATGGAAATCTGCTTCAATGACTATTGTCCAGTATGCATTTCCATCCACACTGATGAAGTTCTTCAACAAGTTGGTCATGAGGCATAATAGCTACTGCCAGGAAGTAACGTGGATCCTCTCCAGTGTGGTTACCCTCATGATAGGTCAATGTAAGATATCATTACATTGACTCTTCACTCATTTCTAGAACAACTCAACAATGAACATACATGTACCAGGATGTCCTTCATTGACTACAGCTCAGCATTTTTATCCCCTGAAAACTTATTACTGAGTTCCAAGATTGTGCAACTGACTCTTTAATTTCCTCACTGGCAGAACCCAATTAATATGGATCTCCTCCAAGCTCGCCATCAACTCAGATGCATCACAGGGCCGTGAGCTCAGCTCCCTGCTCTACTCAATTAATACTAACAATTAAGTACAGTTACAAGGCCATATTTAACTTTATTGATGACACCACTGTTGATGGCCTATTCAATGGTAATTAAGAATCAGAACAACCTTTTACTTAACATCAGCAAAACCAAAGTGATATTTATTGACTGCAGGAGGAAGACATTGGAGGTCCATGTGCCAATCCTCATTAGGGGAAGAGAAGTGAAGAGGGTTAGTTGCTTTAAAATCCTTGGTGTTCGCATATCAGAGCATCTGTATTGGAATCAGTTCATAAGTGTTATAACAAAGAATGCATGACAACACCTCTACTTTTTTGGAAGTTCACATAGATTTGACATGTCATCTAAAACTTTGACAAACTTCTATAGCTGCACAGTGAAGAGTATGCAAACAAGTTGCATCATTGCCTGGTATGGAAGCACCAATGCCCAGGAATTGAAAAGTCCACAAGCCAGACAAATATGAAGGCACAATTTTTCTTGGGTCCCTGAAAGCAGACTCCATGAAGCATCATCCACTCAGGGGTAAGCAGCATCTGATGGCAATATCCTGTAAGAGTGCCTCTGGATGTGGAAGGAGGATTTGCCCAGTGTAGACTGGGAACATAGGCTATATAGTGGGAAGACTGAGGAATAGTGGAAGACTTTCAAAGAGGTTTTTCACAGTGCTCAACAAAAGTATATTCCAGTTAAAGGCAAGGTCAGTAATGGCGGGGAGAGCCAGCCTTGAATAACTTAGGAAATAAAAGAAGACACCAAACTAAAAACTTATGCATACAAAGTCGCCAAGATTAGTGGGAAACTGGAAGATTGGGAAAACTTTTAAAAAAACAACAAAGAATCACTAAGCAAGCAATAAAGAAAGGGAAGCTAGATTATGTAAAGAAATCTAGCACAAAATATAAAAATGGATAGTAAGATATTTTATAATAATATAAAGTGGAAAAGGGTGGCTAAAGTGAATGTTAGTCACTTGGAGGATAAGAAGGAGGAATTGATATTGGGTAATGAGGAAATGGTGGAGGCTTTGAATGACTATTTTGTGTCAGTCTTCATAGTGGAGGATATGTCTAACATGCCAAAGAGAGAAGTTATGGAAGCAATGGGAGATCAGGATCTCGATAAATTGCTGAAGGACCTATTGCTAAAGAGGTAATGCTGAGCATACTCGTGGGCCTGAAGATGGATACTCCCCTAGTCCTGATAGAATGCATCTCAAGGTACTGAAAGAAATGGCAGAAATTATAATAGAGGTTTTGGTGATAATTTACCAAAATTACCTGGACTCTGGGCAGGTCCTGGCTGATTGGAGATGGCGAATGTCATACCACTGTTCAAAACAAGATGTGGACAAAAGGCAGGTAACTATAGGCTGGTTAGTTTAACATCTGTAGTTGGGAAAATGCTTGAAGCTGTCATTAAAGAAGAAATAGCGAGGCATCTGGAAAGAAATGGATCCATCAGGCAGATGCAACATGGATTCAGCAAAGATATGTCCTGGTTAACAAACTTACTGGAGTTCTTTGAGGATATAATGAGCACAGTGGATAGAGGGAAACAGATAGACATTATTTACTTAGATTTCCAGGAAGCATTCAATAAGGTGCCTCAGAAAAGACATCCATAAGATAAGAATAAAAAGAGTTGGGGGTGATGTATTAGCATGGATTGTAATTGGTTGACTAATAGGAATTAGAGAGATGGGATATATGGGTGTTTCTCTGGATAGCAGTCAATGGTGAGCGGTATGCCGCAGTGGTTGATGCTGGGCCTGCAACTGTTCATGATATACATTAACAAACTGGAAGAGGGGACCGACTGAAGAGTATCTAAGTTTGCTGATGGAACTAAATTGAGTGGAAAGGCAAATTGTGCATAAGATACAAAGAGTCTGCAGAGGCATATAGATAGGTTAGGAGAGTGGGCAAAGGTCTTGCAGATGGAATACGCATTGGTAAATGCGAGGTCATCTGATTTGGAAGGAAAAATGTAAGAACAGATTATTATTTAAATGGTAAAAAATTGCAGCATGCTACTCTGCAGGGGGACTTGGAAGTGCCTGTGCATGAAAAGGAAGGATAGATAGATAGATAGATGGATAGATAGATAGATAGATAGATAGATAGATAGATAGATAGATAGATAGATAGAGACAGGAAAGTTGTTTCCACTGGTAGATCAAACTAGAACTAGGGGACATAGCCTCAAGATTCAGGAGAGTAGATTTGGGATAGAGATGAGGAGGAACTGCTTTTCCCAGAGTGTGGTGATTCTGTGAAATTCTCTGCCCAATGTAGAAGTGGAGGCTACCTCAGTAAGTATATTTAAGACAAGATTGGATGGATTTTTGCATAGTAGGGGAATTAAGGGTTATGGGGAAAAAGCAAGTAGGTGGAGATGAGTCCGTGGCCAGATGACGATCTCCACCATGATCTTATTGAATGGTAGAGCAGCTTTATAGGCCAGATGGCCTACTCCTGCTCCTATTTCTTATGGTCTTATGTTTTGGGTACTGGAATCCAGGCTTGGTGTGAGATTGTTGTATTGAGACAGTGTGTTGATTGATAGTGGTGAACAAGTGCCTATGGTTTCCTGCTGCTTTGAGATCATGTGTTCCTATTAACAGACAACTTCCTCTTGGTCAGCATACTTTGCTGGATGAATTGTGGGTTCACCCATCCTGTCAGAAACTGAAGACGAAGCTTGACCTAAAAGCAGAGCATCAATTTAACAGAAACTAGTTTTAATAATAAGCTGCAAAATAACAAGTCACAAGGGATGACAAAATAAGAGAGAACAGATACTTAACACAACTAGGAAAAAACAGAACTGAAGGCTAGGAGCAACTGGTTCAGACTAACTGGTTCAATCAGAGAACAAGGATTGTGGATGAGAATTGGGTTTAAATAGACTGCAGGTGATCTGTTGAAAACAAAGTTCCAATTTCAAAGTACATTTATTATCAAAGTATGTTTACAACATGCATCCTTGAGATTTATCTCCTTACAGGCAGCTACATAACAAAGAAAGCCAACAGAAACCATTAAAAAATGACTGTCAGACACCCAATGTAGAAAAAAAACTATGCAAACTATAATAATAAGCAAATACCATTCCATTCAGAAGTGAACTTCATGAAAGTGAGACGACAGCCACAAAGCCAGTCACATGCCATTCAGCAGCCCATTAGTTGCAGGTCACAGCGTCAAATCAGCACAGAGATTACCTGACCTTGCAGGGTAGTGAGCTGAAGATGAACCTGTCCCCCACTTCCAACCCCAACATCCTGACCTTTACAATTTGGTCTGAACCTTAAATCGGACAAACAGAGGGTCATTCCTTGCTCCTGGACCCAGGCCCTACTACTTCAATATGTTCTCAGGTCTGGAACCCACAACTTCGATGTGGCTCCTACCTGAGCTTTCCAATTCAGCCCAGTGCTTAAGTCAGTCAAAACTTGGCTTCTTCCTCAATCTGGGCCCAAGCCCCGCTGCCTTGACTCTGCCTCACCTTGATTCTTCCACGACGAATCACCTCTGAGTCTGCTCCAGCAGCTAAACTTTGGTTCATGCACACTCTCAGGCCTGGGATCTGCCACCTTGACTTGGCCCATACATGCCACGCCACAACTGCCCCACATTGTTGGGAGTTCGGTTCACACCACAAAAAATGCCAGGATGTACAGGCAGTTCAAAAGCTTAACTCTGAAATGGAAGTTACAGGCTATTCATTGGAGTAGGCATGTTTGAGAAAAAAGGTGTGATTAATAAGGTAGATAATAGTTGTGCTTGCTGCTGGCAAGTCATTGCCATGCTTCACCAGCTCCATCTTAAACCAGAATCTGAGTGGCAAGTGACTCCAGTTAGCTGGATGGAGGCTTTGGGTGCCTGCATGTGCAGGTCTGACATATCCCACTGGTCTTTGTCATAAATGTACTACCTATCATTGGGTAAGTTGGATTGAAGCAAGTGAACAATGGTGGAATGATATTAAAGGAGAATGATCATCTTAGCCTATGGTAGTGGACGGTTTTAGAAGAATAAAGAAGGCCACAGTGTCAAAACCAAAAGATTACACCAACTAAGAATATTTTATTCAAAATTTTAAAACGTGCTTGAATAATGAAAATATTATAAAAGAGTAGACAACTCCTTTAGGCACAATGCAATTTTCAGTAATAGCATTAACTTTATTTGGTATATCCTTGGAAGCTTTTCATAAAATCAGTAAAGAAATAGTGAAGCAAACATGTTTAATCATAGCTTATCATCCTCAGACATTGTTAGAAGTAATTTTCAGTTCTGCATTCTGACAACGTCAAGTCTCACTGGGACACTGAAGAAAAACAGATTTGATAGTGTTATAATCTGAGGAGAAATTGCCACTATGTGTCATGGATTAGTTGATTGTTCACAGAGACAAAGCAATGATGTGCTCTTAGGACTCTCAGATAGGCTCTGCAAGCTCTTCTTCCCATACAAACTTTTGCAAAAAAACAAGGAAATAGGAAAAAGCATGAATGAACACTTTCTTGGAAATATTCATACATTTCATGAATTTTCAGTAAAAAATGAATTAAATATTAGCATTATCTGTATCAACTGGCATTATTCTGGATGTAAGCAGATAAAAAGTACAACCAAGTTGCTCATATTCTTTGTTTAGTTGAGATATATAGAACAATAGAATCACAGAAACATACTGCATAGAAAAAGGCCTTTCAGCCCATTCATCCATGCTGACCATTTCTACACTAATTCAATTTGCCTGTATTATCCCTCCAAGCCTTTCTTGTCTAAGTACTTGTCTAAATGCCTTTTAAAGGGTGTAATTGTAGCAACCTCTGTACCTCCCTTTGAAGCTGGATCCTTGATATCTTCATCAGGAGATGACAGACAGTCCAGATGAAAAGTAATAACTCCTTATAGTGTTATTCCTCTGCCAGTAAGTTTGACACTCCCATATGGGAGGAGTTCACATACAGGGGATCAATAAAGTTCAGTTAAGTATCATGTACGCTGGTATCCTGGTGTGTTCTGCACTATCCCTCAAAGATGAATACAACACTCCTCACTGAGAATCAATGCAAGTGCACCCCTAGGTGAGCAGCTTAGACCACTGCTCAACTTTCTTGATACTCATGACTAGGCATAACTAGAGCACCATCTATAAATTTGCCAATGATGCAACTGTTGTTGACAGAACCTCAGATGGTGAGGAGGACTTGTACAAAAGTAAGATAGACTAGTTGGTTGAGTGGTGTCACAACTATGGCCTTGTACTCAATTGTGGACTTTAGGAAGGGGAAGAGGGTGGGCAGTTTCAAGTTCTTGGCAGCATCTCAAAGAATTATATTGATGCAATCATGAAGAAGGCACACCAGTGGCTATATTGCATTAAGAGTTTGAGTAGATTTAGTATGGCACCAAAGACTCTTGCAAATTTCTACAAATGTACCATGGACAGCATTCCGACTAGTTTATTATTCATAACTACCAAAGCACTCTCCACAATTGAATACATTGATAAGGAGCACTGCATCAAGAAAGCAGCATTCATTATCAAAGACCCCCACCATCTAGGCTATGCTACTACCACCAGGCAGGAGATACAGAAGCCTTTGATCCCACACCACCGGTTTCACGAAAAATTATTACCCTACAACCATTAGGCTCCAGAACTGTTGTGGATAGCCACATTCACAACTACACTGAACTGGTTCTACATATAGATTCACTCTCAAGGACTCATTACATCTTATGTTCTCAGTATTATTTTTATAGTCACAGTTGCCTTCTTATGCACATTGGTGATTGTCAATCTTTGTCTCTTTATGGATAGTGTTTCCTAAAATTTTATTGTTTCTTTTTTCTGTCAATACCTGAAAGAAAATGAATCTCAAGGTAGTATAAACTAACATATACATACTTTGATAGTAGACTTAATTTGAACTTTGGACTTATAACTGTCTGTGGTAAAACCTAATGTTCGGCTCACCTTTATGTTTCACCATGTCCTCTTGTATTGAGCAGTGGTGCCCAGGGGAAGAGGCACTGGCTGTCTACTCCATCTATTCCTCTTAATGTTAATTTCCTGAACATCTCCCCTCACTCCATCTTCCTGGCAGCTTAACAGGGATAGAATTTCTTTTATCTTCCCCTGTCACCCTGTGAGCCTCCACATCTAGCACATCATTCTCTTCAACTGCCACTGACTTCAAAAGCACCTTACCACCACTCTCTGGTTTCCGCAGGGATTGCTCTCTCCATGATATCCTTGTCCATTTGTTCCTCCATACTAATTGCCCTCCTGGCACTTATCCCTGCAAGTGAAAAAAGTACTGCCCATTCACCCCTTTGCTCACCTCCATTCAGGGCCCCAAACAGCCCTTCCAGGTGAGGCCACACTTCACCTGCAAATCTATTGGGGTTGTCCTCTGTATCCAGTGCTTCTGATGCAGCTTTTTCTACAGTGGTGAGATGGCTTTGTTCAGCACCTCTGCTCCATGCACAAAAAGCAATATTTCCATAGACTATTTTCTAAATGGAGAGAAAATTCAAAAATATCAGGTGCTAGGGACTTGGGAGCATCATGCTGAATTCCCTGAAGGTTAATTTGCGGGTTGAATTGGTGGTGAGGATGGCAAATGCAATGCTAGTAATTCATTTTGAGAGGACTAAAATCTAAAGGCAAGGGTGTTTGGCTGAGGTTTTATCAGATGCTGGTGACGCCTCACATTGAGCATTGTGAGCAGCTTTGGGCCTCTTAAATAAGGAAGGATGTGCTGACATTGGAGAGGTTTCAAATGACACTCATTAAAAGTCCCCTGGGATTGAAGGCTTATGAAATGACTAGCATTTGATGGCTCTGGTTCTATACTCACTGGAATTTAGAAGATATCATTGAAACCTATCGAATGTTGAAAGGCCTCAATAGATTGGACATGGAAAGGATGTTTCCTATGGTGGGGGATTCTAGGGCCAGAAGGCACTGCCTCAGAGTTGAGGGAAGTTCATTTAGAACAGAGATGAGGGGGAATTTCTTTAACCAGAGAGTGAGTAGTCTGTGAAATTCATTGCCACAGGCAGCTATGGAGGCCAAGTCATTTGGTGTATTTAAGGCAGAGGTTCATAGATTCTTAATCAGTCAGATCATGAAGCATTTTTGGGAGAAGGCAGGAGCTTGGGGTTGAGAGGAAAATTGGATCAGCCATGATAAAATGGCTGAGAAGACTTGATGGGCCAAATGTTCTAATACAGCTCCTATAGTTTATGATCTTATGGTCTACACAATGCAATATGTGATAAGTCTGAAATTCTTCATTACTTGTGGCCTTTCATTGAAAAGCATGTCACACATTTATTTTCAACTGTGTCCCCATTTTTAGGGAGTTCTGAAATAATAGACACACTTCAAAAGAATAGCATTAGTAAGTCAAACTCATCTTGATTTATTTTAAAACAACAATGTAAAATAATATCTAATATAACTTCCTAACAAATGCATACTTGAACACAAAAGTTCAGGTTATACTTAGTGATATGTTAAGTGGAATTGGTCCTGCTCAACCACCTGGACTCCACTCCAGCTCTGTGGGGAAAAAAAACATTCAATGACGAGAAAGGAGAATAACAGCCCAAACAGTCAATAGGTATCCCAAGCTAAGAAGGTATTCAACCATAACTGAGCAGCAAGATAAGATGAACAACACTTGATAAAGGACTACCTTCACTCGAGATCTTTTATCTCAAATCACTAAGGTATTGTTCTGAGAATGTATTTATTCTGAATTTAATGAACCTCTGGATTTCTCTTGCCTCTAGGTAGTGGAAGTTTTGTCTATTAGGATGTCCAAGATCAGTGAATATGGTTGAGAAAAAAAAACCTACGGTCTTGGGGATGGAAAGGGAAGGCAGGTCTGGTACAGAGTTTCAACCATGTTGCTGTTGAATGATGGAGAGGTTTACCAGGCAACATGACCTACTCTTAGTCTTCCTTAGTCCTTAATAAGTGTCATGTATTACTGAAGCTCTGATTGAGGTGTTTCTATTAGTGTCTGACTCGTAAAATATGATGGAAGTTTTGAACCTTCACAACTTCCAGCCTATTGCTTTTCTTTGTCGGAGATTCCACAACTTAAAATCCTTGAATTACAGTCAAGGGGATCTTTTCAACTGTAGTTGCACAGTAAAATATCTTGTATATTACACTTCTGTAAGATTTATTTGCCTCTATATAAAAGCCACAATATATTTTATGGAATGCATTCTTACAAAATGGTCTATTAAAACATCATGAAAGTAAATGAGGCCTGCACCAAATCGACACCGTACTAGAAATACACTGATGTATTAAGCAGAAATATCATTTAGAATTAAGGAAAGTCTCCATTATTAGCGAGTCCCTCACGAAGGTACTCAATTGAGAAAACCAATCAGACAGTGAAAAGAATTTGATAATGGTCATCTTCAATAATATACTGCATGGTTTCAAAAAAATTAACACAAATAATCTCAGCAGTATAAATCATGATTTTGACGTACCATAAAAATCAGGTTTACCATAAAAATCTGTATATGTAGTATAAAAAGAATATCATTTTTCTTTTCAGGATATTTATATCATTGTCAAGGTCAATGATTGCCCTTGACAAGGTAGTGAGTAGCCTTCTTCAAAGACTTCAGTCTTCTGATGAGGGTAATCCCACAGAACTGTAATTTAAGGATTGAGGCCTAATCATCTTTAAAAAAGCCTTTATGTTTCCAAATCAGGATGGTATCTGGAAATATAGATACAGTTTTTTCAGGATCTGTGGATTGAGTTGTTCCTCGGGGCCTATATGATATTGAGTTTCTTTTGTTCTAAACCCGCAGGTTTTGTTTACTGTGGACTGTCACTTTAAAAGATCACTTCAGTGGGGCAGGACTATGATGTTGTTCACTGACTGACTTGCAGCATTTACCTTTAAGACAAGGACACAGACAGTCACAGTTAGAAGTCAGAAGAAGAGAGAGAGAGAAGAGTGAACCTTCAAAAAGGGCAGCAGCTCCAGCTTGTAGAAGCTGGGGATTTGGAACTCTGCTATACCGACAAGGGTGGGTTGATTATCAATCCAGTGCACATCAAATGTGTGGCTGTCACTTTGTATAATCCATTGGCATGGATTTAGGAATGTCCTGTGGGATGACTCGAATTTAACCCTTGTCTGGGTATATCATGTGGTAACACCTTGAAGAATACATACCTGTGACATATCACTGTGGTGGTAATTTGTATGTGGATTTGGAATGGCTCAACAGAGGAGCTTCAACAAATGATGTTTATTAATTACCATCGTGGAACGTGTGGAATTTGATGTCATTGCCTTTTCTCTACGTTTTACCTTGGATTACAAATATCTCTCTCCCATCATTTATTCCGTGGATGAACTGAACTTTCATGCTTTGCCATCTCAAGACTCTAAGCCTTGTTCTCCCAAGCTCAATAGTTTGGGAGTTATATTTACACACACATACACATAACAGTTAACTTTTGTTTATCTTGGTTAATTTGCTATATTATAAGTAGATACTAATAAAGATAGTGGTTATAACATCAAAACCACACTCCAAGTGTGAACTCTATTGCTGCTGGTTCGTTTCTAAATTGTTGCAGTTCGTAACAGAATCGGGGGCTCATCCGGCATCTGAACCAAGTTTGGTGTTTATTAATCGATTGATTATCAATCTGATTGACTACTTTTTTCGATTTTTATTTACTTGTGTGTGAAAATAAGCAACAATAGATGTTGATAAATTTCAGGAAGTGCCAGTTCCTGAGGCATTAGAGAAAGCAAGAAAGGATGAATTGTTGGCCATTGCTAGAAAGCTGGGATTTATTTTGGTAAAGTAGGATATGAAAAAAGGCAGAGATTCAAAGGAAAATAGTTAAACACTATATAGCTAAGGAGGTATTTAAGGCCGAGGTGTTAGAAATGTTTCCTGAAGGTAAACCCAGTGAACTTGAGCTCAAGTACAAGTTGGAAAAACTAAAGATGGAGGCTGAGGATAGGCGAAGACAGCAACAGCCCAAGTTTGAGTTGTAACTAAAACAGCTCAAGGGAAAGTGAAGCACTGGTTTGATAAACAAGCACATCTGAGAAAATTTCAAGTAGGAGATCAGATGCTTGTTTTGTTTCCAATTCAGACAAGCCCACTTCAAACCAAGTTCTTTGGTCCATATGAAATTATGTCTCAAATTAATGCAGTGGATTTTGTTATCAAAACACTAGACAGACATAGAAAAACAGGTGGTACACGTATTCATGTTGTGACCTTATTTTGAAAACAAATGTGATCACGGTAGTCAAAAAATAATGAGTTAGGCAACTCTGGGAATGAAATAACTGATTCATCCGAGGCTTATTCTAAGACAAACATTGCCTCCATAAGATTAACAACTTTTGCTATTCTAGAATACATTGATAACAAGTTGGCTCACTTACAACCACAGCAAAGACAACAAATGATAAAATTAATTTTGAAGTTTAAAAATTTATTTCCTGGTGCTCTGGATCAAACCACAGTCACATCACATGATGTGGATGTTGGGGATGCCAATCTGATTAAGCAACACCCCTATCGCATGGACATGGACAAATGTAAATTGACTGAGCAAGAAATTGAATATATGCTGAAAATGGTATTATTAGGCCTTCAACATCAGATTGGAGCTCACCTTGTGTTATTGTGCCAAAACCTAATGGTAGTTTTAGATTTTGTACTGATTATAGGAAGGTGAATGCTGTAACAAAAACAGATGCTTATCCCGTTCCTAGAGTGGATGATTGCATAGTTAAGGCTGGAAAAGCTAAGTTTCGTATGAAGATCGATCCGTTAAAAGGATACTGTTATGTTCCTTTCACATATAGAGGTAGAGAAATTTCTGCATTTGTGATACCTTCTGGGTTGTATGAATACAATGTTTTGCCATTTGGGATGAAAAATACTCCAGGAATGTTCCAGAAAATGATTAATTCTGTAATTTGAGGGTTAGCACACACAGATGCCTATATTGATGATTTAGTCACGGGAAATAACACTTAGAAAGCACATATCTCTACAGTGGAAGAGTTGTTTGAAAGACTTTTGAAGGCCAACCTTACAGTTAACTTAGCTAAGCATGAATTTGGCCATGCCACTGTGACCTAAGCATACCATCAGCAAAATGCACTGTGTGGCGTACTCTGAGAGCACTTACCAAACAAATAAGCTACTACAAAGTGTTACGAATTGTAACAATATAGAAATGAACCAGCAGCAACAGAGTTAACACTTGGAGTCTAGTTTTGATGTTAAATCCACCACCTTTATTAGTATCTACTTATCATATAGCAACTTAACCAAGATAAACAAAAGTTAACTGTTATGTGTATGTGTGTGTAAATATAACTCCCAAACTATTGAGCTTGGGGGAACAAGGCTTAGAGTCATGAGATGGTAAAGCATGAAAGTTCAGTTCATCCACGGAATAAATGATGAGAGAGAGAGATATTTGTAATCCAAGGTAAAACGTAGAGAGAAGGCAATGATGTCAAATTCCATATGTTCAACAATGGTAATTAATAAATATTAGTTGATGAAGATCCTCTGTTGAGCCATTCCAAATCCACATATGATTTACCACCGCAGTGATCTGTCACAGGGATGTCATCTTCAAGGGGTTACCACATAACATGCCCAGGGAAGAGTTAACTTCCTACAGGATATTCTTAAATCCACCCCAGTGGATTAAATGAAGTGACAGCCACACATTCAATGTGCACTGGATTGATAATCAACCCACCTTTGTGGGTATAGCAGAGTTCCAAATCCCCAGCTTCGACAAGCTGGAGCTGCTGCCCTTTTTGAAGGTTCACTCGTCTCTCTCTCTTCTTCTGACTTGTTTTAAAGGTAAACAAACTGTGAGTCAGTCAGTGAACAGCATCATAGTCCTGCCTCACTAAAGCACTCTTTTAAAGTGACAGTCCACAGTAAACGAAACCTGTGGGTTCATAACACTTCTCTCAAAAAGAACATTTTGATCCAGAAGAGCAAAATTTTAACTGCAATCTACAATATATAAAACCAATACAGGTGCAAGTACTACATAAGAAATTGCAAAAGCGTATAAAGAAAAACAGATTCTACTCCATACATTGAAGCTTACAATCTGGAAAGACTATTGTCCTTGTCTTTAATGTGAATTATCATAATATCATATTGCAAAACCAGACTCCAGTTTAACAATCTTCTGTTTTTATTCTTCATCTTACTCAAAAACACCAATGGATTATGATCCGTATAAACCACAAGTGGTTTCTGAGCTAGGCAAACATAAACATCAAAATGCTCCAAAGCTAAGATAAGTGACAATAATTCTTTCTCTATGGCAGAATCATTTTTTTGATGCTCATTGAATTTCATGGAAAAGTAAGCTACAGGATGTTCAACCTCATCACAATCATCCTTTTGTAGCAACACTGCTTCTGCAGCTTCATTACTAAGCGCAAGTTGATGACATAAAATGGCTTTCAATTGATCAAATGCCTCCTTACAAAGTTCTGTCCAAATAAACTTCTCACCCTTCTTCAGGAGATTAATTAAAGGAAGAGCAGTATCAGCAAATTTCTTACAAAACTTGCAATAATATCCAACCATTCCCAGAAACCTTCTAGGCGCCTTTTTACCCGTTGGAATGGGAACCTCAGAAATTGCCTGAACAGGAGCTAATTCACCTTAACCCACCACATAAATGTTTAATATGCTCTATAAGATACAGTACTAATCAAACAATTTGCTTTATCCCCAGGTTGCTAAGCTTCTTGAGTTTTTTGGACCTTAACTCCTATAATCATACAAGCAAGTAGATATTTTTCCGCAATACTCCTGAATTGGGGATTTGAATCATTTGTTGTAGGATACCTAGTACCTGATCTTTCCTTACAGTTAGTGTTTATTTCATTGGGAGTTTACTCTCTTTTTCCCTGGTACATTAATACCTTTAACTTTGCTACTATTATGTATCATGGATATGGTATATGGACTTTATTCCAAGAAGCATTTATAATGTTCTGTGTCCTCTATGATAGGTTCTAACAATTTTCATACATGTGTGCTGGAAGGATTTGGACTCACCTGTAAATGTGCACAGAAGTATATGTTCTAAACCATTGCCAAGTTTTTACCTGGGAATTTCTCAACTTCATTCCAGTTTGGTACTCCTCCTGTTATGCTGTGGAGTCCACCTTCTGAACTTGCATGATTGTAAAGGTAGCATATGTTCAGGACTTCTGTCAGTTCAAAAGAGTGAATTAATTATAAAGGCAAATTTCAGATCATTTGTACTTGCTTTGAATTATTTAAGTTAAATGTGCTTTCAAGTGGTTATAAGTATTGTATTTGTCTTCAGTGTTTCTACCATCTACCTTAGCCATTTGAATACATTAGAATTTCAAAGAGGAAGGAATGTTGAGAAAAAACCTCCATTTGCCTTCAAAGTTAGCAAACAAATCTTATTATTAATTTGATACTATGTAATAGTAAAATGGCTTTTTGGTACAAAAACTCATTAAAAAAAATGAACTTTTGAAAGCACAACACTCCAGAAGCTAATTTATATTAGGAGATAAGAGTGTTGACAAAAGGACAAGCATATAATGCATTGACATAGAAAGGGTTTACTTCATCAAGCCACATGCTGCTGGCACAGTCACAGTAACAAGCAGTGTTTATTGTAAGTTTTTCTGAAGTGCTAGCTGAATGTGAGCCTTTCCAGGCAACGTGCTGACGTAGTATTGATGTGTTTTTACAATACTTTTATTTCCAACAAAGGCATAACCGGGACAGAATTGTTTTGAATTTTGTTTTAAAAAGGGACTATCATTTCCCTTTAGATGATTTTAATAACATGGGACAGGCTTAGATGATCTATCTAAATAAAGTAAACATTTTTAGAATGATTTAAGTAACAAATTCATGGAAAGACAAAAATATATTTTGTGCCTCAAAATATGTACTAAATACATGATTCATAAGGAGACATCACATCATTTGTATATTGACTCAGCCTCGGCATAAAATTTTCTTGTCAACAAGGTCCAAAGAGTTATGAACAACAGACTAGATTTACCTGTTTGAATGTATACAGAAGGTTTCCTTCTGTTTGATGAAACATTACACTGTAATGGAGGAAAATAGATTAATTGCCAAAGATATGAAAAGGCTGAGATTGTGGTATGGACACAGGCATTATTGGTCCTTCAGACAAGAGAAGGGGTCAAGTCCACAGAAAGGGGCACCCATGACATTGAGGCCAGTTTGGCACTATGAGTCGAGGATGCAAACATTTGATGACAGATGTTGAGGGAGAAATGCAGCCTTGTTATGGTTGTGAGTATCTAAAGAAATTCCACAACAGTAATGTAAAGACTGAAACCAAGACTAAGTCAAAAATATTGGACAGACTTGTGGGTGGATTTGAGCATTATTCCGACAAGTGAAGAATGTCTGCTTGATCCTGGAAAACACTGAAGCTAAAGGACTCATTATTTCTGTGAAGCTTTCCTTACAGACTCATGGTAACAGATGCAGAGATGAATTAGTGTATGTGTGTAGGCCTCCATTAGTTTCGACAGACCATGGATTTGCACCTTGGAAAGTTTCCAGGGCACAAGCCTGGGCAAAGTTTTTTTTTATGGAAGACCAGGAGTTGGCTGAGCTGCAAGTCTCCTCTCTCCATGCCACCAATGTTGTCCAAGGGAAGGGCATTAGTTGAATTAGTATAAGTATGCAAATTCATACTTTCTGGCCTGAGAGGTGGGGTCATATGTAAGGAGAAATTAGAATAATATTTCATTTGCTACATGATCACACAGAAAATATTCAGATGTGTTCTGTGAATTTGTTTTTGACTGCATTTCTTATCTCATTGCAAAGCACTAATGCCACATAAAGGAATTTTAATCATCTGCAATTTCCCTCCAAGTTGTACACCATCGTTCATCATCATTGTGACTAAATCCTGGAATTCACTTACCAACATCAATAACACAAAGCAATACGATAACAGACAACACACTAACAACCAACAATTAACAAGACGATAGTGCAGAAGTCTTGACATCCTATTGGCAAGCCGTAGTTCTGCAGTGATACATTTGATGCATTTTCTATAGCAACACATATTGCAATGTAACAGGCAATATGTTGCAAACAGACAAAGGTCATTTTGTGTCTTCTTGGTGCCATATTTCTTCATTATAGTTGTGTGTTTATTATTTCTGTAATATTTGAGTAATTTTGTAAATACATTGTTTGACTAAGTATTCCTTGTTTGTTTAAGTAATTTGTTACATGTTACATGTAAAAGTACATCAAAAGCAAACACAGGCAACCAGAAATGGCCACACACTGTCTCAGGTCTACATGGCAACTCAAAATGGCTGTAATAGCCTACAGAAATTCCAGTTTCCTCACTCTTACCAGAGCTGGGATGGACTTGCCCTTGACAGTGGTTGTCATAAGTGTTGGATTGAGGTTTGTAGTACCATCCAAGTTGAAAGCTGAAATGTTGGAGGAGCTGCATACATAATCAAAATGAGAGCACTGGCTTGAAAATTTGTCTGGTGACGTGGGATAGATCAGCAGATAGAGCGTCTTGCCATGCATTGTTCAGGATGCCAATATGTCCACAACAAAGGTGTCCAGATCTGTCCGAACCACTTCCTGCAGTCCCAGAGTCAACTCCGACAACCACCATGACGGAGGCCCAGAACCTGAGATAGTTTCACAGCCACAATTCTCACCTATCAAGCAGAGTGACCCCACCCCCCCCCCCACCACCCACCACCCTGTCAGGAAATATGTTATCCCACATAAGTAAGACATTCTCCACAACATTTAAATCTTTAGGCCTGAATGGGACAATATAAAATTTACTCTGATGCAGATGTCTATAGTGTAGTTGTATTACATAGTTTATTTACTCTCCCTCTCTCTCTCTCCCTCTCTCCACACACACACACATATATATCTCCAAAATAAATCTAACAATCTCTGTCTTGGATACAATGAGTGACAACCCCTCCAATGCCCACTTGAGAAGAGAATTCTGAAGATTCAACAGTTCCTGAATATTTTTTAAATAGTTTCTTCTTTTCTCATCTCACTCTTAATACCTAATCCCTGTGACCTCCTCTCTGGCACCATCCATTTGTCAGTGGCAACCCATCAAGGAAAGACATTATCCCTTGATCTATACTAGTAAGTTCTGTAGCAATATTCAATTTTAATTAGAACATCCCTCATTCTACCCAGTTCTTGAGAGCATTGGTTCAATTTACACAATAATTCCTCTCAGTGTTGCGAGGGAGGGACTGAGGACAAACCCAAGTGTAGGACACAAGGCACGGAGACAGGGTCGAGAGATGCTAGCTCAGTTGCGAATATAGAAAAGAGAACCAGAGGAGTCTTGACTCGAAGACAAGGTTTTCATTGGATCTTTGGAGAATGTACCGTCTTAAGGAATCAGGAAACAAGGTTAACACTCACTGGAATCAACCAACGAACTGGCGACCCATGGCTGAGATGCCAGAAATCTTATCATATATTCTCTAATGGGAACCAGGTGTGCTGTAATTAGCTGAACTAGCAGCAACTGGGAATCAGACGATGGGAGTTAAAGCACAATCAAGGAGATAGGAGCGAGATGAGGATCATTTCCAGGCGATCCTCCAGGCTTGTCTGGATTGTCCTGATGAAAGTCCCGGATGAGGGAAGGGTTCAGGATGAAGCAGTGGGGAATCCAGGAACATTCCGCTGGGCCATATCCTTCCCAGTCGAGCAGGTATTGGAGGCTCCTGCCCCGACAGTGCACATCCAGTAGCTGCTGGATGGTGTATGCCGGGTGGTTGTTGATAATCTGGGCAGATGGAGGAATTTTGGTTGGAGGGCACAAGGGGCTGACAGAAAAGGGTTTTATTTGGGACACGTGAAATGTAGGGTGGATGTGCATAGATCTTGATAGTTTAAGTCAAACTGCTGTGGGGTTGATGATACTTTTGACCTCGAAAGTTCCAGGATGAGAGGGGCGAGCTTCTTGGGCTCGTTCTTGAGAGGAATGTCTTTGGATAATAGCCCTACCTTCTGCCCAGGTTGATACTCAGGTGACCGAGTCTGATGGCAATCAGCAATCCTCTGGTTGCTGTTGGCTGAGCGGAGCAGGCCCATGTGTGTGTCTTCCCAGACCTTGCAGCATTGGCCAATATGGGCATGAACAGACATCATCACCATCTTCACTTCTTGAGTGAGAAACAGTGGGAGCTGGTACCCAAGGGAGCATTCAAATGGAGATCTTCCAGTGGCAGTACCAACCAGAGAGTTGTGGGCGTACTCTACCCATGTGAGGTGATCACTCCAGGTAGACAGGTTGTTGGTTGTTATGCAACGTAGCACAATCTCCAAATCTTGGTTGACCCATTCCATTAGCCCATTCGTCTGTGGATGGAGGCCAGATGACAGGTTAACTGAGTCACCCAGGTCTTGACAGAAGGCCTTCTGTACCTGCGAGACAAATTGGGGACCCCGATCGGAGATGACATCTGCAGGAATTCCGTGGAGGCGGAAAACGTGACGGACGAGAAGGTCTGCGGTTTCCTGACCAGAAGGGAGTTTAGGGAGGATTACAAAGTGCACAGCCTTGGAGAAATGGTCCACCATGGTGAGTATGGTGGTGTCGCCATACGAAGGGGGCAGTCCGGTGACGGAATCTAGGGCAATGTGCAACTAAGGGCGACTAGGCACAGGTAGGGGACTAAGTAATCCAGCGGGTGGCTGGTGGGAGTCTTTTCCCTGGGCACAGACGGAACATGCTGAGACATGGGAAAGGGTATCCGCCTCTGTGGAAGGCCACTAGAAGTGTCTTTTCAGGAGGGACAGTGTCTGATCACTCCCGGGATGGCAGGTGAACCGAGACATGTGCCCCCACTGGAGAATCTGAGATCTGACAGAATCCGGCACAGAAAGGCGATCGGCGGGTCAGGGTCTCCCGTTAGGCCTCTTTTACTATGGACTTGATTTCCCTTGTGAGCGCCGCCACCACACAGGATGGTAGGAGGATGGTCTCTGGGCTGGAAAGGTCTTCCTTAGAATTGTATTGGTAGGAGAGCACGTCAGGTTTCCCGTTCTTGGACCCTGGATGGTAGATGAGAGTAAGCTTCAATCAGCCAAAAAATAATGCCCAATGTGCTTGGCAGGAATTCAACTGTTTTGTGGTCTGGATATATCCAAGGTTTTTATGATCAGTCCAAACAATAAATGGGTGTTCCACCCCTCCAGCCAGTACTCCATTCCTTCAACTCCCGCTTGACGGCCAGTAGTTCCCAGTTCCCCACGTCGTAATTTCATTCAGCGGGAGACAGCTGGCGAATTAAGAAGGCACGGGAATGAAGATTCTGGTCTGGGACAGAACTGCTCCCACCCTGGAGTCGGAGGTGTCGACCTCCACAACAAATTGACAGCAAAGGTCTGGATGGGACCAGGATGGGCCCAGACATGAAACACCTCTTCAGTTCAGCGAATGGTGAGTCAGCCTCAGAGTCCCAAAGGAAAGGTGTTGCAGGGGAGGTAAGTCGGGTGAGGGGTGCCGCCACCCGCCTGTAATCCCTGATCAATTGGCGATAGAAGTTCGCAAACCACAGAACCATTGAAGTTGCTTGCGGGTCGTGGGTCTGGGCCACTCACCCGCACCACCCGGATCTTCTCGGGATCCACCCTCACTTGCCCGCTCTTGATGATATAGCCTAAGAAGCTGACCGAGGGGGCGTGGAATTCACACTTCTCCACCTTCACGAATAACTTGTTCTCCCATAGTCACTGTAGGACTTGATGGACGTGATGAATGTGTTTCTGGAGGCTGCTGGAGAACATTAAGATGTCATCTAGACAGATGAACACAAAGCAGTGAATAACGTCTCTCAGCACGTCATTGATTAGGGCTTGAAAAATGGCGGGGGCATTGGTGAGGCCAAACGGCCTGACCAAGTAGTTGAAGAGACCTAGAGGAGTATTAAGTGTTGTCTTCCGCTCGTTTCCCTCCATAATTCTGACTAGATGGTACTTTGAAGGTCCAACTTCGAGAAGATGGTGACTCCGTGAAGTGGTTCAAATGCTGAGTTTATGAGGGGCAGTGGGTACTTGATTTTAACAGTTATGTCGATAAGGCCTTGGTAATCGATACAGGAACGTAGTGACCTATCCTTCTTCTCCCCAAAGAAGAACCCTGTGCCCATGGGGGAGGATGAGGGTCAGTTAATGCCTGTCGCAAGAGACTCACTGATGAATTTCTCCAGGGCTTCTCTCTCAGGCTGGGTAAGTTATAAAGGCGACTGAAGGGTGATGGGGCCCCAGGGTGAAGGTGAGTAGTGCGACATACGGTCAGTGTGGAGGCAGGGAAAGAGCCTATTTGTTTGCTGAATACCTGTCCAAGGTCGATGTATTCTGTGAGGTCTCTGGACAAGTTGAGGGTTTCCAAGACAGTCAGGGTCACAGTAGCCTCCCTAGGGGATAGAGCCGACCGCAGACAGGTGGCGTGGCAAAACGGGCTCCAGCTGACTATCCATCCAGTAGACCAGTCGATGTGGGGATTGTGGTGGTTCAACCAGGGGTATCCTCGAACTATAGGGGCTTGAAGAGAATGGATTAGATTAAATTGTACCTTCTCTCAATGGTTTCCAGACAGAATCAAGGTCAGGGGTGGCGTGCAGTGGGTGACTTGAGCCAGAAGTTTTCCGCCAGCGTCCGGGCCTCCAGAGGGGTACTTGGGGTTCCCGAGGAATTCCGGCCCAGGAGGCTACGTCCTCATCCAGCAGATTTCCCTCAGAACCAGAGTCCACTAAGGTGGATGAAGGCAGGGACTGTTGGTGGTAGTTCACAGTAGCATGGATCTGCATCTGGGTTTGGGAGACTGAAGGGTGTGTTATCTGACTCACCAGAATGGTCAGAGCAGGAGCTGTTGTAGGAGTGGAAGGGAGAGAGAGGTTAGGGCTGGTTGAAGATGGTAAAACGGGCCGTGGGGTGACCCAGAGAGTGGAGTGACCAGTTCTCTCTCTCTGACGTTCTTGAAGTCGGTTAGCCTGGTGGCTAGTGAGACCAAAGTGTCCAAGCTGTTAACGTCATCCCTCACCGCTAATTTGTCTTTTATCTTGTCAAAGAGACCCTGTTGAAATACTTCCTGTAGTGCCTCGTCATTCCACCCTGATTCGGCCGCTAATGTTTGGAACTCTATGGAGTATTCGGCTACACTTCGTGAGCCTTGACATAGAGTCAGTAGGTGCTTAGCGGTGTCCATACCGTGAAAAGGATGTTCAAAATCTTTCTCATTTCGGAGACGAAGGTGGAGAAAGAAAAGCAGGTCTCTGGCTGGCTGTCCCAGATCGCGGTGGCCCATGCCAAGGTATTCCCTCACAACAACCCCATGATGTATGCCATCTTTGATCTGTCGGTGGTGTATGTACATGGCTATTGCCCAAAAACCAAGGAGCATTGCAGTAAGAAAGGCCAGCGTTTCCCTAGGTCCCCAGCGTAGGGTTCTGGTTTGGGTACGTGCCGCTCTCTTGGTGATTGTGTTGTCATCCCGGCAGTATGAGTTGGTCAGACTGGGTTCTTGGAAGGGACAGAGTAAGGGGAGTGGATACCTTGTCTACTTGCCCACGGACCTTCTTTATATTCTTGGACAGAGCACAAAGGTTTTCCATGACCTCTCTGAGCAGTTGATCATGGAAGTCCAGTAGGGAGCCCTGGCTGGCGAGGGCCTGTTGTAGGAGGCTCGTGTCCGCTGGGTTCATTCCTGGCCAGTTCATTCTGTTGCAAGGGAGAGACTGGGGATGAACCCAAGTGTAGGACACAGGTATGGAAACAGGGTTGAGAGATACTAGCTCAGTTGTGAATATAGAACAGATAACCAGAGGAGTCTTGACTCAGAGACAAAGTTTTCGTAGAATCCCCTGAGAATGAAGCAGAGAACTAACAGTCCTAAGGAATCAGAAAATGAGGTTAACACTCATTGGAATTGACCAACAAACTGATGACCCATGGCTGTGACTCCAGAGATCTTACCCTATATTCTCTAATGGGAACCAGAGGTGCTGTCATTAACTGAATTAGCAGCAACTGGGAATCAGATGACAGGAATTAAGGCATAATCAAGGAGATAGGAGTGAGATAGACAATAGCCAGATGGAACCATGACACTCAGGATAATCCTTTACATTCCATTTAATTAGTCTAGTGAGCTTTTCTTTATATTTCCTCTATTGTAAGCCTGTTCTTCTTTCAGTCAGGAAACCAGCATCGAATAGAACATAAAACAGTCCAGCAAGTATACAATATACAATATTACATCTATCGAATTCAGCTTTAATATCACTGGTATATATCATGACATTTGCTGTTTTTTAGCAGCCGTACATTGCAATACATAATAATAAAAAAATATAAAGTACAATAAGAAGTATATACTTAAAAATATTAAGTTGAATAAGTAATACAAAAAGAGAGTAGTGTTCATGGGCTCAATGCCCTTTCAGAAATCTGATGACGACAGGAATGAAGCTGTTCCTGAAATGTCGAGTGTGTGCCTTTAAGCTCCTGTATTTCCCCCTAGATGGTAGCAATAAGAAGAGAGCATGGCCTAGATGATGGCAGTCCATAATGATAGACGGCACTTTTTTAAGGCATCGTCTTTCAAAGATGTCCTCAGTGAGGTGGAGGATCATGCCCATTATGGAGCTATGAAGATTTTTCCAGTCCTGTGCAGTGGCCCCTCTATACCAGGTGGTGGGCAACCAGTTGAAATGCATGATACCTCTGTAATATTTGTGAGTGTCTTTGGAGACATACCAATTGTCCTCAAACTCTTAATGAAATATAGCCGCGGTTGTGCCTTCGTTGTAATTGCATTGATATGTTGGGCCCAGGATAGATCCTCAGAGATGTTGACACCCAGAAACTTGAAACTACTCATCCTTTCCACCTCTAATACTTCAATGCGGACTGGTCGGTGTTCCCTTAACTTCCCCTTTCTGAAGCCCACAATGGTTTCCTTGGCCTTACTGACATTGAGTGAAAGGTTGTTGCTGCAATACCACTCAGCAAGTTGATCTATCGCGCACATGTATGCCTCCTTGTCATCATCTGAAATTCTGTCAAAAATCAGTTGTATCGTCGACGAATTTGTCATTGGCTAAGCACAAATCCTTGAGGTGCGCCAATGTTGATTGTTAGTGAGAAGAGATGTTTTTTCCAATCCGCACAAACTGTGGTCTCCCTGTGGTAAAGTCAAGGATTCAATTGCAGAGGAAGATGCAGAGCTCCAGGTTTTGGAGGTTGTTGATTAGAACTGAGGGTATGACGATGTTAAACACTGAGCTCTAATCAATAAACAGCAGCCTGACATAGGTATTATTATTATGGAAATGATCCAAGGCTGAGTGGAGATCAATGAGATTGCATCCTCTATAAATCTATTGTGCTGGTAGGCAAATTGCAGTGGGTCTTGGTCCTTGCTTAGATAGGAGTTGATTCTAGCCATGACCAACCCCTCAAAGCACTTCATTACAACAGATGTGAGTGCCAATGGGTTATTTTTGTTGAGGCAGATCACCCTGCTCTTCTTGAACACTGCTATGCTTGGTGCCCTTTTGAAGCAAGTGGGAACCTCCAATTGCTGAAGTGAGAACTGAAAATTTTCTTGAACACTCCATGGGTTTTCAGAGCCCTATCTGGCACACCGTCAGGCCCTGACACCTTGCAAGGGTTTACTCTCTTGAAAGATTTTTTGACGCTGGTTTCTAAGTTAGTAATCACAAGAACACAAGATGATGCAGGGATTTGCACAGGTGTAGTTTTTTTCTCCCTTTCAAAGCTCACATAAGAGGCATTGAGCTGATTGAAGCTTCACAGCCATTCATGATGTTTGGCTTCTCTTTGTACAAAGTAATGGGCTGCAAACCCTGCCAGATCTGACGTGCATCTGATTTTGTCTCTAAGCTCAATCAGAATTGTTTTTTTTACCATTGAAGTAGCCTACCGTAGGTCCTATCTGATCTTTCTGTACAGTTCTGGATCACTAGTCTTGAATGCTACAGATCTAGGCCTCAGCAGACTACAAATCATCTGGTTCATCCATAGCTTTTGGTTTGGGTATGTCCAGTGTGTTCTTACAGTTACACGCTCATCCACACACATCTTATTGAAGTTAGTGACAACCAAGGCATAGTCATTCCGACTCGAAGATGAATGCATAAATATTGTCCAGTCCACTGACTCAAAGCACTCCTGTAAATGTCACTGCCTTGACCATACCTTCTTGGTCTTCACCACTGGAGCTGCAGTCTTTAATCTTTGTTTATACAGTGGGAGTAAAAGTACAGCCAGGTGATTGGACTTTCCAAAGTGTCTAGTAGAATGGCACACATTTTTAATGGTTCTATAACAGTGGTCAAGTGTGTTAGCTCCTCTGGTTACACAAGTGACATGGTGGTACTTGTTCAGGGATTCCATTAAACTGGCCTGGTTGAAATCTCAAACAATGATAGGGGAGGCACCAGAGAGCTTAGTTTCTTCAGTGTCTCGCTGGTGGTGCCCTGAGGTGGAATATACATTGCTACAAAGATGTTGGTGAAAAACTTCCTCACATATCTGACCACTAGATGTTAAAGAATAGGTATGCTGGACTGAGACAGAACTGTCACATGTGTGCACCATGTTGAATTAATTATAAAGCAGACTCCACTTCATCCAAGTTTAAAAGATATCTAGGATCTCTAAGAATATTTGGTATTTTCTGTTCAATTTTTCTATAGATGTACAATGGAGAGCTGGCTGTATCACCGCCAGTTATGGAGACCCCACTGCATAGGATTGCAATAGGCTGCAGTGGGTTATAGACTCAGCCATCTCCACATGGGGACACACCATCAAGGACAAGAGGCAGTAGCATCACTAAGGACCCTAACCATCAGGGACATGTCTTCTCTTTATTGCCATTGGGAGGAGGTACAGTGTAGTCATGAACAACGGGCTAATAAAGAAACACACGGACGCAGGGAGAGCTGAACTCAGAATGCCTTTACTGATTCAAAATAGTGTGCTTAAACCTGCACTCACAGGGCGGATGTGACATCAGACTGTCCCCGGAATGTCGGCCCCGAGCGGGTAGTTCCAAACGCACTACTGCGTGTCTGCCCGTGCCTCCCGATGGTGGTTTGAGTCCCGCATGTGAGGACCGCCACACTGACCCCCCCCCACCCAGAAACGCCCATCGGGGGAGTGGAGCCCCCAGTCTGTGTGGCTTGCCTGGGTGGTCAGCCTCGCCGGCGTGGTGCGGGTACCCTCACTGATTGCTCAATGTCCAAGGGCGCCGGTTTGAGGCGGTCCACTGTAAAAGTCTCTTTCCAGCCACCCAGCTCCACGACACACGTGGTTCCGTTGTGCCGGATCACTTTGAAGGGTCCCTCGTACGGCCGCTGTAGAGATGACCTGTGCATGCCCCTGCGAATAAAAACATACTCACAGTCTCGGAGGTCTTTGGGGGTGAAGGATGGCGTGGAACCATGCCTGGAGGTCGAGACTGGTGCCACGGTCCCTACCTTGTCCTGCAGCCTTGTTAGTACCACTGCTGGAGTTTTTTCCAAACCTCTGACCTCTGGTATGAACTCGCCTGGGACTGTCAGGGGGGTGTAGTAGACCAATTCCACCGAGGAGGTGTCCAGGTCCTCCTTGGGGGCTGTGCGGATGCCCAGTAGGACCCAGGGAAGCTCATCTATCCAGTTAGGGCCCCTGAGGCACGCCATCAGGGCCAACTTGAGGTACCAGAGGAATCAGTCTACCAAACCATTGGACTGGGGATGGTACGCTGTGGTGTGATGCAGCTGGGTCCCCAGGAGCTGCACCAGTGCTGTTCACAAACCAGACATGATCTGCGCCCCTCTGTCGGAGGTGATGTCTGTTGGGAGGCCAACCCTGGTGATCCAGTTTGCAATGAGTGTCCTGGCGCAGGACTCAATGGACGTGTCTGCGAGCGGTACGGCTTCCGGCCATCTGGTGAACCTGTTGACCATGGTAAAGATATACCTGGCGCCCCTGGGCACCGGCAGGGGGCTGACAATGTCCATGTGGATGTGTTGGAACATCCTGTACGTTGGCTGGAACTGCTGGAGGGGAGCCTTCACGTGTCGCTGGACTTTGGCGGTCTATCAGTGTACGCAGGTCCTGACCCAGTGTCCGACCTGTTTGCACAAACCGTGCCAGATGAATCTGTCCGCTACCAGCTTGATGGACGCCCGGATGGATGGGTGGGCCAGGTCATGCAGCATGTTGAACACCCGGCGCCTCCGTGCCAATGGTACCACGGGTCAGGGTTTGCCAGGAGACACGTCACACAGGAGTCGATCTGCTGCCGGGCCGATGGAGACATCCTCCAACTGGAGCCCCAAAATGGCAGTGCGGTAAGCCAGGATCTCGGTGTCCGACCATTGTTCTTCTGCCAGAGCTGCGTAGTCTGTTCCTGAGGATGATATGCCTATGGTGTGGAGGCAGGGGCGAGACAGTGTATCTGCAATGTCGTTGTTCTTCCCTGCGATGTGGTAGATGTCCATGGTGAATTCTGAAATAAAGGACAGGCGCCTCTGCTGCTGAGCCAACCATGGGTCCGATACCTTGGCCAGTGCGAAGGTGAGGGGCTTGTGGTCCACATACATGGTGAACTCCCTTCCCTCGAGGAAGTACCGGAAATGCCAGACAGCCAGGTAGAGCGCAAACAACTCTCTGTCGAAGGTGCTGTACTTCACCTCTGGTGGCTGTAGGTGCCGGCTGAAGAAAGCGAGCGGTCGCCACTGGTCCTCGATGAGCTGCTCCAGGACTCCGCCGACTGCCGTGTCGGAAGCGCTGACTGTGAGTGCCGTGGGTACATTGACTCTCGGGTGCACTGGGAGGGCCGCCTTCACCAGCGGCTCCTTGGCCTGCTCGAACGCCTCTGTGGACTCTGCATGCCACTTCTATGGCCTTGTTAGCCATCAGGCTGAACAAGGGTCTCGTGATGCGGGCCACCACCGGCATGAACTGATGATAAAAGTTGACCATCCCTATGAACTCCTGCAGTCCCTTGACCATGCTGGGCTTGGGAAACTGGCCGATGGCCTGACCTTGTCCGATAGGGGAACTGCGCCATATCGGTTGGCCCAAGAAGTCGATCTCCATCAGCCCTAACTGGCACTTCGCCAGATTGATTACCAGTCCGTGGTCGCTCAGGCGTTGGCAGAGCTGGCACAAATGTGCTCTTGGTGCGAACTACTGGCCACCAGGATATCATCCAAGTAAATGAAAATGAAATCCAGGCTGCGTCCCACCAAGTCCATGAGCCTTTGGAAAGTTTGGGCAACATTCTTAAGCGAAAGGCATCCTCAGGAATTCGAACAAGCTGAACGGGGTGATGAGGGCTGTCTTGGGCACATCGTCGGGGTCACCAATGTAGTCACGCGCAACGCGCTACTAAAGAAACACACGGAGGCAGAGAGGGCTGAACTCAGAATGCCTTTACTGATTCTATGACATCAGACTGTCCCCGGAAGTTCTGTCCCGAGCGGGTAGTTCCAAACGCGCTACCGCGTGTCTGCCCGCAGCTCCTGATGGTGGCTCGAGTCCCGTTTGTGCGGGCCGCCACAACAGGAGACTGAAGGCCAGCTTCTGCCCCTCTTTCCTCAGGTTTTTGAATGGTCCATGAACTCATTAGCCCTACTTCATTATTCTGTTTTGAACTATTTATTCATTTTTGTGGTTTATAGATTTTACATCTTTCATTTTACTGCTGCAGCAATAAAACAAATTTCACATCACGTGTCTGTGGTAATAAATCTAATTCTGAATCTTTAATCTCATACTTAAACCCTCTTACAATGTTAACCAATATACCTAGTTACTTGCTGTAACAATCAGTGATACATGTACAATGATATTCCTCTTCATATCAATATCAAAATATTTCAGTTTCTCAGTTTAGACAAAAATTCTCCACTTTTTTGTTCTTTAAACCAATGTGGATGACCTTGTGTTTTTCCACATTATATATCTTGTCCATTCTGCAAACTACCTCACAAACTTAGTATCAGCAAATTTGTATGTATTCTATCTGGTCCCAATGTCCAAATTTTAAAAAGCTGGACAAAATACCAATCCAAAAATTTATGCTTACCGTCTTAATTTTTGCCTTTGCCAGAAAATTAGCCCCTCCCATAATCTAATTTTGTTTAACAATATCTTGTGCAGCACTTAATTGAAGACTTTTTAAAAATCCAAATACATCCAATCCACTGATCCCCTTTGTCTATTCTTGTAGCTGCAGCTTTGAAAAAGTTTAACATATAACTTAAATATAGTTTTCCTTTCATAAATCTATTTTGAGTGATTCCAGCACTTTCTCTAATAAAAGCTTAGAAATTTGATTTCATATTCTTAGTATACATTTGCTCTAAGGTCAAGTCAGCTCACCAACAAAGCTACTGAACTGGATGTTTTTGTCTTAAGAATACATAATGATTAAATAAATCCTTTAAAATATGTTTAAAATTAACTTGCCTATTTTACACACACACACACACACACACACACACTCACACACACACACACACACACACGCACGCGCACGCGCACGCGCACGCGCACACACACACACACACACACACACACACACACTGGAGTCACAGAGGAAACAGTATTCATACATGGGAAATGATCAAAATGACTTTTCTATGACAACCTTGAGCTATCAAAGTAAAACATCAAACTGATGGTGGGGGTGGCGGGGTTGGTGGGAGTGATGGGGGGAGGGTTAACCATTATGGGAATATTGAGGAAAATAGGAGTGATCCAGGAGGTACAGCATGTGTGCCTTGCTGTAGAGGAGAGAACAGTGAGGACTACTAACGTGTAAGTAGGGGTGTGGACTATGCCAATGTGGCAACAGGGAACCACAGACATAAACAGAGAAAAGGAATGAAGCAGTGATGATACCTAAGTTTCAGGAACTTCACTAAGTATGTTATAGGATGTACCTATTGTTGCAATAAAAAAATTGGATTTACTATTAAACCTGTGGATAATCATTTTATTTTGTAATCGCAGACTAGTCTGTTATTTAATTAAGTTTTCCTGTTGCTACTATTCTGTTATGAAAATATAGCTTTACCGGTAGCCTCGTCAACTGAGAAGGTAAAAGCTGTACCAAATTCATGCATTCATGGTCAGTCAGATGAGCTTTGGCTGATCTCCTGGTGCACCCCAGCTTTTCTAATAAGTTGTCCATTATTTTGAACACCAGCTCCATGTGATCCTACAGGCCTCCTAGGGAGAACAGCATCCCCGAGCATGGTGAGTGCCAATCATGCCCGATGGCTATCTGTAGTTTTTAATGCCCTCAGGTCACACAGATCAAAGGGTCTGTGAACTGCAGTTATCAGACATCAGACTGGCAAGTACGATGTTGTGGGAATAACTGAGACATGGCTTCAAGCGTACAGGGCCTGGGAATTGAATATTCAAAGATATACATCTTATCGAAAAGAAAAAGACTGACTGGCAGAGGGGGTGGGGTGGCTCTGTTGGTGAGGAATGATATTCAGTCCCTTGTGAGGGGGAACATAGAATCTGGGGATGTAGAGTCAGTATGGATAGAACTGAGAAATTCTAAAGGTAGAAAGACCCTAATGGGAGTTATCTACAGGCCCCCAAACAGCAGTCTGGGTGTAAGTTGAATGAAGAGTTAAAATTGGCATGTTGCAAAGGTAATGATACAGTTGTCATGGGGGATTTCAACATTAAGGTAGACTGGGAGAATCAGAATGGTACTGGACCCCAAGAAAGGGAGTTTGTGGAGTGCCTCCGAGATGGATTCTTAGAACAGCTTGTACTGGAGCCTACCAGAGAGAAGGCAATTCTAGATTTAGTGCTGTGCAATGAACCGGATTTGATCAGGGACCTCAAGGTAAAGGAACCATTAGGAGGTAGTGACCATAATATGATATGTTTTAACCTACAATTTGAGAAGGAGAAGGGAAAATTGGATGTGTCAGTATTATAGTTGAACAAAGGGAACTATGGAGCTATGAGGGAGGAGCTGGCCAAAGTTCAATGGAACAAAACCCTAGCGGGGAAGACAGTGGAACAAAAATGGCAGGTATTTCTGGGAATAATGCAGAAGGTGCAGGATCAGTTTGTTCCAAAGAGGAAGAAAGATCCTAAGGGGAGTAAGGGGTGGCTGTGGCTGACAAGGGAAGTAAAGGGCAGTATAAAAATAAAAGAGAAGAAGTATAACATAGCAAAGATGAACGAGAAACCGAAGGACTGGGAAGCTTTTAAAGAGCAACAGAAGATAACAAAAACGGCAATACGCCAAGAAAAAATGAGGTACGAAGGTAAACTAGACAAGAATATAAAGGAGGATAGTAAAAGCTTCTTTAGGTATGTGAATAGCAAAAAAAGAGTTAAGACCAAAATTGGGCCATTGAAGACAGAAACGGGTGAATTTATTATGGGGAACAAGGAAATGACAGACGAATTGAACAGGTATTTTGGATCTGTCTTCACTAGGGAAGACACAAACAAACTCCCAGATATAATAGTGGCCAAAGGAACTAGGGTAAAAGATGAACTGATGGAAATTTATATTAGGCAAGAAACAGTGTTGGATAGACTGTTGAGTCTGAAGGCTGTTAAGTCCCCGGGACCTGATGATCTGCATGCCAAGGTACTTAAAGAGATGGCTCTAGAAATCATGGACGCATTGGTAATCATTTTCCAATTTTCTATAGATTCAGGAACAGTTCCTGCTGATTGGAGGGTGGCTAACATTGTCCCACTTTTCAAGAAAGGAGGGAGAGAGAAAACAGGGAATTATAGACCGGTTAGCCTGACTTCAGTGGTGGGAAAGATGCTGGAGTCAATTATAAAAGAGGAAATTACGACACATTTGGATAGCAAGTAGAAGGATCAGTCCGAGTCAGCATGGATTTATGAAGGGAAAATCATGCTTGACTAATCTTCTGGAGATTTTTGAGGATGTAACTATGAAAATGGACAAGGGAGAGCCAGTGGATGTAGTGTACCTGGACTTCCAGAAAGCTTTTGATAAAGTCCCACATAGGAGATTAGTGGGCAAAATTAGGGCACATGGTATTGGGGGCAGAGTACTGACATGGATTGAAAATTGACTGGCTGACAGGAAACAAAGAGTAATGATTAACGGGTCCCTTTCGGAATGGCAGGCTGTGACCAGTGGGGTACCGCAAGGTTCGGTGCTGGGACCACAGCTATTTACAATATACATTAATGATTTAGATGAAGGGATTAAAAGTAACATTAGCAAATTTGCTGATGACACAAGGCTGGGTGGCTGTGTGAAATGTCAGGAGGATGTTATGAGAATGCAGGGTGACTTGGACAGATTGGGTGAGTGGGCAAATGTATGGCAGATGCAGTTTAATATGGATAAATGTGAGGTTATTCACTTTGGTGGCAAGAACAGGAAGGCAGATTACTATCTAAATGGAGTTAAGTTAGGAAAAGTGGAAGTACAACAAGATCTAGGTGTTTTTGTACATCAGTCAATGAAAGCAAGCATGCAGGTACAGCAGGCAGTGAAGAAAGCTAATGGCATGCTGGCTTTTATAACAAGAGGAATTGAGTATAGGAGTAAAGAGGTCTTTCTGCAGCTGTACAGGGCCCTGGTGAAACCACACCTGGAGTATTGTGTGCAGTTTTGGTCTCCAAATTTGAGGAAGGACATTCTTGCTATTGAGGGAGTGCAGTGTAGGTTCACAAGGTTAATTCCCGGAATGGCAGGACTGTCATATGTTGAAAGATTGGAGCAACTGGGCTTGTATACACTGGAATTTAGAAGGATGAGAGGGGACCTGATTGAAACATATAAGATTATTAAGTGATTGGACACGCTGGAAGCAGGAAGCATGTTCCCACTGATGGGTGAGTCCAGAACTAGAGGCCACAGTTTAAGAATAAGGGGTAGACCATTTAGAACAGAGATGCGGAAAAACTTTTTCACCCAGAGAGTGGTGGATATGTGGACTGCTCCGCCCCAGAAGGCAGTGGAGGCCAAGTCTCTGGATGTTTTCAAGAAAGAGTTAGATAGAGCTCTTATAGATAGTGGGGTCAAGGTATATGAGGAGAGGGCAGGAACAGGGTACTGATTGTGTATGATCAGCCATGATCACAGTGAATGGCGGTGCTGGCTAGTAGGGCCGAATGGCCTACTCCTGCACCTGCTGTCTATTGTCTATTGTCTACCTAAAGGGCTGCCCGCAACAAAGATTTACTACAGTAAAATATCCCAGGGGAAGATATATATCACATGATCCATTAATTTCAGTGTGATGTACTTTTTGTTGAACTGTCCATTAATTGCATCCTCTTGATCTAGTTCCCACCATTGAGTAAATAAACTAAACACTAATGATGTCAATACCTGTAAATACACAATGGGGAAATGGTGAATTGTGACAGAAAGTAGCTGGTCCAGTCCCCTGACGGTGAGGACTCTCTACAAGTGTGATGAAACATGCCACACCATATGTTCTATATTATTAATGTATAAAAATGGGCACAGACAAATTTTGTCTAATCCAGCTTCTAGGATGAAGAATTTACGATGTTTAATTTGTGCAGTTAAAAACAGAGTGAATATCTTAGCTGCACATGAGGAAATCTGCAGATGCTGGAAATTCAAACAACACACACAAAATGCTAGTGGAACACAACAGGTCAGGCAGCATCAGTAAGGAGAAGCACTGTTGACGTTTTGGGCTGAGACCCTTCGTCAGGACTAACTGAAGGGAAAGATACTAAGAGATTTGAAAGTAGTGGGGGGAAGGGGAAATGCGAAATGATAGGAGAAGACCGGAGGGGGTGGGATGAAGCTAAGAGTCGGAAAGGTGATTGGCGAAAGTGATACAGAGCTGGAGAAGGGAAAGGATCATGGGACAGGAGGCCTCAGGAGAAAGATAGCGGGAAGGGGGAAGCACCAGAGGGAGATGGAGAACAGGCAGAGTGATGGGCAGAGAGAGAGAGAAAAAAAAGGAACAACTATATATGTCAGGGTTGGGGTAAGAAGGGGAGGAGGGGCATTAACGGAAGTTAGAGAAGTCAATGTTCATGCCATCAGGTTGGAGGCTACCCAGCCGGTATATAAGGTGTTGTTCCTCCAATCTTAGTGTGGCTTCATCTTGACAGTAGAGGAGGCCATTAATAGACATATCAGAATGGGAATGGGACATGGAATTAAAATGTGTGGCCACTGGGAGATCCTGCTTTCTCTGGTAGACAGAGCGTAGGTGTTCAGCAAAACGGTCTCCCAGTCTGTGTCAGGTCTCACCAATATATAAAAGACCACACCAGGAGCACCGGACACAGTACACCACACCAGCCAACTCACAGGTGAAGTGTCACCTCACCTGGAAGGACTGTCTGGGGCCCTGAATGGTGGTGAGGGAGGAAGTGTAAGGACAGGTGTAGCACTTGTTCCGCTTACGAGGATAAGTGCCAGGAGAGAGATCGGTGGGAAGGGATGGGGGGGGGGGGGGTGGACGAGTGGACAAGGAAGTCGCATAGGGAGTGATCCCTGCAGAAAGCAGAAAGGGGGAGGAGGGAAAGATGTGCTTGGTAGTGGGATCCTGTTGGATGTGGCGGAAGTTACGTAGAATTATACGTTAGACCTGGAGGCTGGTGGGGTGGTAGTTGAGGACAAGGGGAATCCTATCCCGAGTGGGGTGAGGGCATATGTGCGGGAAATGGGAGAGATGTGTTTGAGAGCAGAGTTGATGATGGAAGAAGGGAAGCCCCTTTGTTTAAAAAAGAAAGACATCTCCTTCGTCATGGAATGAAAAGCCTCATCCTGAGAGCAGATGCGGCGGAGACAGAGGAATAGTGAGAAGCGAATAGCATTTTTGCAAGAGACAGGGTGGGAAGAGGAATAGTCCAGGTAGCTGTGAGAGTCTTTAGGCTTATAGTAGATATTATTAGATAAGCCGTCTCCAGAGATGGAGACAGAAAGATCAAGAAAGGGGAGGGAGGTGTCAGAAATGGACCAGGTAAATTTGAGGGCAGGGTGAAAGTTGGAGGCAAAGTTAATGAAGTCAACAAGCTCAACATGCGTGCAGGAGACAGCGCCAATGCAGTCGTCGATGTAGCGAAGGAAAAGAGGGGGATGGATACCGGTATAGACTTGGAACATGGTCTGTTCCACAAAGCCAACGAAAAGGCAGGCATAACTGGGACCCATGCGGGTGCCCATGGCTACACCCTTGGTTTGGAGGAAGTGGGAGAGGCCAAAGGAGAAATTATTGAGAGTAAGAACTAATTCCGCTAGATGGAGGAGAGTCGTGGTAGAGGGGAATTGGTTAAGTCTGGAATCCAAAAAGAAGCGAAGAGCTTTGAGACCATCCTGGTGGGGGGTGGAGGTATATAGGGACTGGACATCCATGGCGAAAATAAGGCGGTGGGGTCAGGGAACTTAAAATCATTGAAAAAATTCAAAGCATGAGAAGTATCACAAATATAGGTGGGAAGAGATTGAACAAGGGGGGATAAAACAGTGTCCAGGTATGCAGAAATGAATTTGGTGAGGCAGGAGCAAGCTGAGACAATAGGTCTACCTGAACAGGCAGGTTTGTGGATCTTGGGTAGGAGGTAGAAAAGGGAAGTGCAGGGTGTGGGAACTATGAGGTTGGTGGCAGTGGATGGGAGATCCCCAGAGCTGATAAGGTTGGTGATGGTATAAGAGACAATGACCTGGTGCTCCTTAGTGGGATCATGATCAAGGGGTAAGTAAGAGGAGGTATCAGAGAGTTGTTGCGGTGCCTCGGCCAGGTAGAGGTCAGTACGCCAGACAATGACAGCTCCCCCCTTATCAGTGGGTTTTATAGTGAGGTTGGGATTGTTGCGGAGGGAGCGGAGAGCAGAACGTTCAGAAGGAGTGAGGTTGGAATTGGAACAGGGTGTGGTGAACACAAGATGGTTGATGTCCCGTCGTCATATCTTAGCTGTCCTGATTGTTGATCTTAAAATTTCCCAAAAGAATTCCCGAAACCCAGACTGCGAAAGTCATAGCTTAAGTTCTACTTCAAAGATCTGAGCACAAAATCTAGACTGGCATTCTGCCGCTGTTCCTAGTAAATACTAAATCAATATCAGGTTTAATATCACTGGCATCTGTCATAAAATTTATTGTTTTGCAGCAGCAGTACAATGCAATGCATAATCATGATATAAAAGAGTCTGAATTACAATGAAATGTACATATTAATAAATTTAAATAAAAAAGCAGTAAGCAGCAGCTCTTAAAGTATAATCAGGAGCAGTGGGTATTTAGATGTAGCAGGTACTCCAGGTCCAATCAAAGGTGTATTTGTTCATTTTGTATGTCCTTTTTATGATTACAAGTCACTGTTTGATACTAAGAATATCAAATACCACAGGATTATCCCATCAGCGAGTTGCTTGCTAGCGATGGAAACAGACTTACTGGATAGAGTTGTTGTGCTATTGCTGGACTTGTTGTGTACTGTTGGATGCTACATAGTGTGAGTGATTATCCTGGACATTTTTATTGTGATTACAAGACCCTGTTGGACATTGGTAACATAGAATACTGCTAGTCTGGTTCACTGGTTCATTGGTGAGACTGATAGCCAGGGAGCTGCACTACCTCAGCTCTGGCAAGGACTAGGCCAGGGCTGCAGGGTTGCCTATTGCAGACAATCAAGGGAGGAGTCACTGAAGCAGTGTGGAAGAACCTCTATGGGATGCACAGGAATTGATACTTAGGTTAGTGGCTGGCCCTTCGGTGTGGTGCTGCTCTCCAGTGTTGGCTCATTGGAAGAACAATTTACCCTCAATTTGACAGTAATACCACTCAGGCATTTGGGCTTTATTATTATGCTTTTTTTTTGTGACTGTATCATAGCCATATGCACTCTTTTTGAAAATGTGCTATTTATAAGTAAAAGGCATTCTGCAGATGCTGCTTGGAAAGTTCAGGGTGTCAGGGACAGGCTGGTTCATTTGTTGCTCTGCAAGGTTAACTCATCTCTGTGCTAAACTGAGGCTGTGGCATGCAACTAATGGGCTGCTGGATCAGCTGCAGTAATGACTGCTTTTGTGGCTGTGAACTTCAGTTTGGAATGTTATTTGCTTACTTTTATTGTTTGTATGTTTTGTATTTTTTTTCTGCACATTGGGTATTTGCCAGTTTTCCTTATGTAATGGGTTCCATTGTGTTTCTTTGTTTTGCAGCTACCTGTATGGGGACAAATCTGAAGGGTGTATATTATATACATATTTTGATTATAAATATATTTTGAACTTTGAAAATTTAGAGCAACACACAAAAGATGATGAAGGAACTCAACAGGTCAGACAGCATCTGTGGAAATGAATAAACAGTTGATGATTTGGGCTGAGACACTCACACACCTTTTTTATGCTGGTGTCTTCCCTCTTCCTTTCCGTACTAAAGAAAGGTGTCAGCCCAAAACATTAACTATTTATTTGCAAGTTGAGTGTGTGGTTTGGAAGCAAATGTGATGTTAGCATTCATTTCAAGAGGACTAGAATATAAAAGAAAGGATGTAATGTTGAGACATTATAAAGCTCTGGTGAGGCCTCAGTTGCATGTATTGTGAGCAGTTCTGGGGTGAAACTGGAGAGGGTTCAAAGTAGGTTCACAAAATGATTCCAAGATTGTAAGGCTTGACATATGAAGAGCATTTGATGGCAC
This sequence comes from Hypanus sabinus, assembly GCF_030144855.1. Classification (NCBI taxonomy): domain Eukaryota; kingdom Metazoa; phylum Chordata; class Chondrichthyes; order Myliobatiformes; family Dasyatidae; genus Hypanus; species Hypanus sabinus. Next base: position 151,414,215 of record NC_082707.1, on the reverse strand, counting down.
TGGGCCTGCATTCACTAAAATTCAGAAGGATGAGGTGAGAGCAGGGTACAGCATTGAAACCTATCAAATGGTGAAAGGCCTTGATAGAGTTGATGGGGAGAGGATGTTTCCTATGATGGGGAATCTAAGACCAGAGAACACAACCTCTGAATGAGAGGTGTCCTTTTAGAATGGAGATAAGGAGGAATTTCTTCAGCCAAAGACTGATGAAGCTATGGAATTATTTTCCACAAACAGAAATGGAGGCCTAGTCTTTATCTGTAATTAAGGCAGAGTTTGATAGAGTCTTGATTGTTCAGGGCTTGAATAGATACGAGAAGAAGGCAGGAGATTGGATCAGCCATGATGAAATGGTGAAGCAGACCTAATGGGCCAAATGACCTACTCTGCTCCTGTATCTTATGGTCTTATTCATTTCCACAGATGTGTCTGAACTGCAGAGTTTTTCCTGCATTTTGTGTGTGTGTTGTACTGCTTGTGCTATGTGCTATGTGCAGGGTGCTGTGTGCTATTAATAATATGTTTTGTACCTTGGACCCAGAGAAATGCTGTTTCATTTGGATATATTTGTGTATGGTTGAATGATAACTAAAACACAACTTGAACAAGAGAGCAAGAACAAATAGTGAGGTAATGTTCATGAGTTAACCGTCCTTTCAGAAATCTGACAGCAAATGGGAAGATGCTATTTCCTGAACTGTTGTGTGTGTGTGTGCGTCTTCAGGCTGCCATACCTCCTTCTTGATGGTAGCAATGAGAAGAGAGCATGGCCTGGGTAATGGGGATCCTAAGTAATGGATGCCACCTTTTTGTGCTTTGTCTTTTGAAGGTGTCCTCACTGCTGAGGAGGCTAGTGCCTGTGATGTAGACAATAGACAATAGACAGTAGGTGCAGGAGTAGGCCATTCAGCCCTTCTATACAGCACCGCCATTCACTGTGATTATGGCTGATCATACACACAGTACCCCATTCCTGCCCTCTCCCCTTATCCCTTGACCCTGCTAACTGTAAGAGCTCTATCTAACTCTCTCTTGAATGCATCCACAGACTTGGTCTCCACTGCCTTCTGGGGCGGAGCATTCCACATATCCACCTCTCTCTGGGTGAAAAAGTTTTTCCGCATCTCTGTTCTAAATGGCCTACCCCTTATTCTTAAACTGTGGCCTCTAGTTCTGGACTCACCCATCAGCGGGAACATGCTTCCTGCCTCCAGTGTGTCCAATTCCTTAATAATCTTATTAATAATAATAACAACTCACTAGCTGGCTGAGTTGGCAACTTTCTGTAGTTTCTTTCTGATCCCTTAAGACTAATTCAAGGCTCATCTGACATCCTGGGTGACTGTGACAGAACTCACAGCATGATACTGAAGAAGAGCAAGAATATTATCAACATTGCCATGGCTAAAATTCACTTTTCACCCAACAGCAATAAAAGATATAACATATCTGATCATTGTCACATTGATGTGTGATGAAAAGGATTTAAAACAAAATAAAGAGGAAATTGGATAATGAGAGTAAATTAGCGGGGATAACAAACAACCAGTAGAAGCTTTTATAAGTAATGCTAAGGTAAACATTGGCCCTTTAGAGGATGATGCTGTTGAATTAATGAGGGGAAATAAGGAAATGGCAAAGATTTTGAACACTTAACTTGCATTTATCTTCACAGGCACTGGTAATTTACATCCTTGAGCTTTTAAAGAAATAGCTTCATAAAAATGGATTCATTTATGAAGTTCTCTAAATTATGAAAAGGACTTGGCATCTTGGAAAAGTGAAAATGTATTATCAATATTCAACAAAGGAGGATGATAGAAAACAGGAAAACGGAGACGAACTAGCATGACAACGTTGTTGGATAATGTTGGAATTCTTCAATAAGAAGTTTTGGCCTTTTTTTAGCCTTCATCACAATGAAGATGGAGTATAAAAATGGGAAAGATTTTCTCTATCTGTAAATAGTGTTGGTGACAAAATTTCTACAAAACTACCTACTGTTTAGGTTTCCTTACTTAAGGAGGTCACACCTAGAATGGAGACAGTATAGCTGATTGCTTGCATGCAAGTCTGTCCTTTGAGAAAAGCTTTTAGCAGGGTTGTTATTTTTCTCATTGGTTTAGAAGAGTGAAAAGTGGGTTACATAGAGACAAAAAAGGTGGTCCTTGATAAGAAGGTTACTGAGAAGATACTTCCCCTTGTGTGTTAATTTTGAACTGCAGCCAACATTGCAGAATTACAGTTTGTTCATTTTAGATGATGAAGCAGAATTCTTCTTCTCACAGAGCTATGGATGCTGAATCATTGATTACATTCAAGGTTAATATAGTCTCATTTTCAACCTAAATCAAGGGGTATGAAGTACAGGGATGGAATCCATGTTATTAACCCCTGCTCCTATATTGGGTGCAGATTTCCCATATTCTGACTATACTTCAGAAATACTTCATTGCCTTCTCAATATTATATGATTTTGAGAGGCAATTATTCTTTACTCTCTCGTGCTGCAGTTTATAAAAAAATCATTAAAATTTGGTGCTCAAGCTGTTTTTTTAAAACAAAATTTAAAGGGAAAGGATATTATATTTGCATTTATTTCAAACCCAAGAAGAAACTTTTCTGTTTCCCTATGTATGAACATATAAGAGAAATCCTGGGCTTCTAATCTCTCCTAGCAGTAGGAGGACTAACAAAACAATTCTTGTTAAGTAATGTAAGTAACATTAAAACTGACATTCTGTGATGGGAACTGAAACTATCTCTATTCTCTAAAAAAAATGTATTAAAATGTCTATATGTATTCATGAAAAATATGCTGCAATAAATGTATTTTACAATTGAGTCATTCTTTTTGTTGCATCACACAAATTTTCAGCTTTGGAAGCTGTCTTCTGTTCCATCCTGAATCATGCTCTGTAGCAAAAAAAAAGCATGGTGATAAGAAACAAAAAGGCATTTTCACTTTATAGTGAGGGCAACGGGGCATGAGTGCCCCTTCTGCGATTTTGAAGTCCTGCCTTACATACAGCTTGTTAGGGTGTATGTATCATTAAAACTTGAAGGAACGATCGATGGATGACTTCAAATCAACTGTTGGCAGCACTGAAGTTGCTGACTGCTCATTAGTGGTCACATTTCACTTCAGCGAGGTCGATACTGATGTCATGAAGAAACCAGTCTTGCTCCATTTGTCTCTCTTGTTGCAGCAGATCACATGGACTGAGAGAAGGAAGCTGTCTTCCAGACATATTAATGACTCTGGAGCAAAATTGAACCATCATTATCTGCTAAGCATGCCTGACACATAAGAAAGGCTAGCTTGCACAGTTGTCTATCAAAAGTGTTTCAAAAGTGTTGCTTCCTCAGAATTTTTTTTTATGATAGACCGCTTGAAGATGAACACAATTTAATTGCATAATGGTGCTGATGCTATACAATAGTTCAACTAAGTTAAAATTATTTTGTTAATGATTTTCATTTGTACTCAGTGTCTGAGGCTTCTCACTTAGGTGTCCAACAATAAGTCGCCAGCACCTGGTATCTTTTCTCCATGAACACAATTTCCTGGTGAAACCTTCCACCATGTTCATCATTAACAGCACCAAGATTTGCAGGGAAGAAGTTTAAATGGGAATGCAGAAAATGAATATTTAATGACATGTTGCATTTCATGGTTTCATATGCTTGAAGCATGCTTTCAACCAGCTCCATGTAGTTTGGTGCTCTGTAGATGCCGAGAAAAATTTCAACAACTTCCTTGAATGCCTTCCATGTGATTTTTTCCAGTCCCAGTAGAAATTCTTCAAATTCCCTGTCATTGATGACCTGTTTGATTTGAGGACCAACAAAAAAGTTTTCCTTAATCTTGGCATCAGTTATTCTAGGGAGCATCTGTTTCAAATATCAAAATCCTTCATAGAAATTTTTGTGCCTGGTGATTGCAAATCCCATCCTTACAGTCCTGAACCCAACAATTATTACTAAAACCTGCCCTGCCATGTAGCAGCCGCACCACCTAAGCATGCCCAAGCATCTCTGAACAAGATAGGAAACTTTCCAACTTACATTGTAGGCAACATTTTAATTGCATTGAAATAATCAACATAAGTTCATTTTAAAAATGGTGCATGATAGGGACATTTCATGGTGATTTTCATGATCAGTAGCCCAAAACACATAAGATACATAGAAAGGTATACCGGAAGCAGAATCTTTGTTATCTAGTGTTATTGGTGAGATGGCCATGATTGCAAACATTTTGAAGAACGAAGCCTCATAAACTCAGTTGTCCACATACTTCTTGCATAGATCTCTATCAATAAAGGAATAAAAGAAACAAACATTGCATTGTCCTGTCAGAAGGCTTGCAGCGGTTCTTCATATTGAAAACAGCTCTCTTTGTTAATTTTCTGGGAAATGATTGTCACGTAATAGAGCTGGTGTTAAATTCAGCAGGTCAATTCTGATGAAGAATTGTCACCATTAAATGTAAGTAGTCAATCATTTTAGTTAATGGCTGAGTGATGAAACAGATGACAACCAACGATCAGGTGCAATTTGCAGATTCACTATACCCTCAGTAAGTTATTCAGTGAAGCCTGAAGGATACAAATACTTTGATCAGAGGACTGAATTTTGAATAATGCATCAATACATGGTATTATCCTCACTAATTAAAGTTCCTAATGTTTACGTTCAAATATGGTTTCTTCCAGATAAAATTCACTAGTACTATTCCTCCCTAATGATGAACCCCCCCCCCCAACTGATTTTCAGTCAGCATTTAACTCCACTCCGAATTGGAAGCTCTTATCCTAATTTCTGTATATTTTAAAAATCATATTTATAAAATTATTCCATTAACAAGTATTACAGCTGGAGTACTTAAATTTGTCAAATTCATATTAATAAATGTGTTTTCTGTTACTTATCAAAGGTTGTTACTCTCAATAAGCTAGTATGTGCATGCATATCATAGATCCTATAATGCAGGGCAGGCTGATAAAATTTCACCCTACTGTATAGCACCCTATAGTAGAGAAACTTATTTGTCACATATGGTATATTGACAGATCATGGCCCAGCTACCAGCAGGTTATTCCACTGAGGTACTGCCCCGTCAAATATATCAAACTGCAGAAAATTCAACAGAAAATCCACTGGTGCGCTCTATATTGCCGGGAAAATGCTCCTTTAGACATCCCAGTGCCAATTACACATGACTTATGATTTGCATACCATGCAGGCTTTAATTTATCACTGTGGCCCAATTTTGTGATTCCTTGCACCAATTAAAACCAGCTTGCATTGTTTATAGCCAGACCATCTCTCCAAAAGGGATCGTACTTTTGGTTTAAACCAATTTATTTATTTATTTTAAAGATGTAATTTATTCCAGTAAAATTGACTCAACCTACTACTCTGAAGCACTTATACCATCTACACGATATTGGTTAGAAATCTTAAGTGGGAAGAGACATTCTTCATCCATAACACTGAAGAAATTTCACATTTACTGTAGCAGGGGGAACTGCCTCAATGATTATTGCCCAGTTGACTCACAGCCAGAATCAACTCCTGTATAAGCAAAGACATGGACCTGCTGCAATTTGTCTACTATCATGGATGTAATATCACTGGCTTTTCCTTCATCCTTGGACCACCTGGACAGCAGAAATACTCATGTAAGGTTGCTGTTTATTGATTACAGCTCTGCGTTCAACACCATTATCCCCTCATTACAAATCAGCAGGCTCTGAAGTCTGGACTTCTTATCTCCCTCTGTAACTGAATCCAAGATTTCCTCATCGGGAAACCACAGTCAGTACATATCAGAAATAATATCTCCTCCTCACTGATAATCGGCTCTGGTACACCTTGAAGATGTGTGCTACTCTTAAAGGAGAAGCTCAAAGAACACATACCAGTCCTCATGGAGGAGTGAGCAGTTTCAAGTTCCTGGGTGTCAATGTCTTTGAAGATCTATTCTAGGCCAAGCACAGTGATGCATTTATTAAGAAGGCAAAACATCAACAATATTTAATTTGCAACTTGAGGATTTGGTTTGTTACCAAAGACTCTAGCAAATGTCTGCAGGTGTACTGTGGAGAGCAATCTAACTGGCTGCATCACCATCTGGTATGGAGGAACAATCTCCTCACTGGCAATCAACAACAATGCACCTAAAGAATGTGTACATTCTTTATTCTACTCTCCATGACTGTGTGGCTAGGCGCAGCTCAAACACCATCTATAAATAACATAGGAGGGAGTAGGTGAGAGTAGGCTGATGACATAGCTGTTGTTGGCAGAATTTCAAATGGTGATGATGAGGTATATAGATCTGCTGGTTGAGTGGTGTCACAATAACAATCTTGCACTCAACATCAATAAAGCCAAGGAATTGATTGTGGACTTCAGAAAGAGTAAGTTAAGGGAACACATGCTAGTTCTTGTGGATAGGTCAGCAATGGATAGGGTAATCAATTTCAAGTTCCTGAATGTCAGATTCTCTGAAGATCTCCCCTGGGACCAACACATTGACAGAATTACAAGAAGAGACATCAGCTAATATGTTTCTTTAGGAGTTTCAGGAGATTTGCTAAGTCATCAAAAACTCTGAAAAATTCCTACAGATGTACCGTGTAGAGCATTCTAAATAGTGGAATCACTGCCTGGTAAAGTTGGGGGTGGGGGTTGTTACTGCACGTGATTGGAAAAAACTGCAGAGTATTACAAAATCAGCCAGTTCCATCATGCGTACTATCCTTCCCAGCATGCATCAAGGACAAAGTTCAAACAATTCCAAGTTCAAAGTAAAACTTATTATCAGAGAGCAAATATGTCACCACATACAACCCCCAGATTCTTTTTGCTGCAAACATATCTAATAATTCTATGGAACAGTAACTTTTAAACAGGATAAATGAATAACAAACTGCACAAATGCAAACATAAATAAATAACAGTAATAGAGAGTATGAAATAATGAGATAAAGAGACCTTAAATTGAGGTAAGCAGTTGTGGGAACATCAGAAATAGAATGAATGTATTTATCCCCTTTTGTTCAAGAGCCTGGTGGTTGAAGGGTAGTAACTGTTCTTGAACCTGGTGATGTGGGTCCTGAGGCACCTGTACCTTTTACCTTATGGCTGCAGTGAGAACAGGGCATGGCCTGGATGGTGAGGATCTTTGAACAGGAATGCTAGTTTTCTATGGCAATGTTTCATGTAGATGTACTCAATGGTTTTGAGGGCTTTACCCATCATGTACTGTGCTGAATCCACTATCTTTTGTAGGATTTTTCACTCAAGGGCATTGGTGTTCCCATATCTATCCATAATGCAGCCAGTCAGCACACTTTGCACAACACATCTGTAGAAATTTACCAAGGTTTTCACTGACATGTTGAAACTCTGCAGACTCCCGAAGAAGCTGAGGCATTGTTATTATATTAATATGATGGGTCCAGGACAGGTCCCTTGAGATAGTGACACCCTGAAATTTAAAATTATTGACCCTCTCCACCGCTGATCCTCCAAGGAGAACTGGCTCATGGACCTCTATTTTTTTCTTTCCTGATATCTACAATCAGTTCCTTGGTCTTACTGACATTGAGTGAGAACCTGTTGTTATTACACCACTCAACCAAATTTTCAATCTCCCTTCTGTATGCTGATTCATCATCACCTTTGTTACACACCACAAAGTGGTGTCAATGGCAAACCTGTATATGGTGTTGGAGCTGTACTTAGCTACACAGTCGTTGGTGTAAAGCACGTAGAGCAGGGGACTAAGCACAAATCCCTGTGGTGCTCCTGTGCCGATGGAGATTATGGAGGAGATGTGTTTGCCAATCTGAACTGACTGGGATCTGCAAGTGAGGAAATCCAGGATCAAATTACACAAGGGGGTACAGGTTTCCCCCACTATTCGAAGGTAGGATGTTCCTATGAAATGCTTCACAAGCATGAATGTCGTAAAGTGAAGAAGCAATTGCCATTTATTTATATGGGAAAACTTTGTGAGCGTTCACAGACCCAAAAAATAACCTATCAAATCATGCCAAATAACACATAAAACCTAAAATAATGGTAACATATAGTAAAAGCAGGAATGATCTGATAAATACACAGCCTATATAAAGTAGGAATACTTTTCTGCAATCATTGCAGCACTGTCCACCATAGCAAAAATCTCACACAAGCGCTCTCAGCAGAAGCACACTTTCCAGACACCTTTAAGCTATGAACACATAACAACACGCTGCCTATATAAAGTAGAAATAATGTGCGCCCAGTGTAGTTTCACTTAGCGGAATTAGGAAGATAGTGAGCACACTGATGATGGTGTGTTAGGCTGAGTCATTGAAGGTTGGGTTGATGGGAGACTGGGGTGTTATCTCATCGTCATCTGTTTCCATCAGGGCAGGCAGGTCATCTTCTCATAAGTCTGCCTGCCTCAATGTTGAACGTCGAGTTTCGTCGTCTACTGTGGCTGACTTGGAAGATGTGAAAAACGACAGTATGCATAGCCTCGCACAATTTTCTATCATTTGGTTCTTTGTGAGCACTCAAACCATCCTTCATATATGACCTAAACTTATGTACCCTTTCTAAATTAAAGTCATGCTTTTCTGCAATCACTGCAGCGTTGTCAATCGCTGCTGCGTTCAGTTTCAATTGTTATTATTTCCTCTTCATCAGCTCTTCATCTGTCAGTTCTTGGTCATGGGATACCAAAACCTCTTCAACATCATCTTTGTCAACTTCCATAAACCCTTAGCCAAACTCCCTATGTCCTTACTTTATTCACCATGATCAAAACGCTTAAGTATGTCTAGTTTTACACTAAGTGTAACACCCTTATGCACTTTTTTAGGCTTTTCCGATACCTTAGAACTCATTTTCCTAACGGAAGCACAAAATAAATCGACATAAAGCACAGATGCTCACAGGCATATGTTTAAACAATGCCGGCTATATGGCAGTTCTGGCGGAGCTGCCTTTTTTCATAACAGTGAAAACACCTTCTGTTAGTGAAACCAGGTAACTAATGTAGGTCTTTCATAACGGCGAGGTGTCGGAAAGCGAAAGTTTAAAAAACGTGGGAGTCCTGTATTACAGCACACGTGAGAGTTTACTGATTAATTCTGAGGGAATGTTGGTATTAAATGCCAAGCTGTGATTGAGAAAGAACAACCTGATGTATGCACCTTTGCTGTCCAGATTTTCCAAGGTTGTGTGAAGAGCCAATGAGATGGCATCTTTAAATGGTAGTGTCTCTAGAGGGATTCATCATTAAGAGTAACCCCCACCCCATCACCCAGTTCGTGCTCGCTTCTTACGACACCAATCAGAAAGGAGGTACATACGTATTATATATTCCACTGTAATGCTGCCGCAAAACCACACATTGCACAACAAACATCAGCAATAATAAACATCATTCTGATAGTCTAGACCAGGACTTTGGACTGGACCAATTTGGAATGCAGTATTTTGGACGGGCTGATTGATAGTCACTGGCAGACACCGGCAGATGGGATCATGGACGTAGCCATCCTGAGGAGAGCCGACATTTTGTGATTGATGGAGCCTATTCTATTTCCCAGATCAGTGCATCAGAAACCCAGTAAACTATGAAATGACAGTTTATTAGAGTGCTGACACCCTCAAAGTTCCACTTAATGCTGACAATGGCTGAATGCACTAGCGTTCTCATAGATCATTTCCTTAAGGTTGTCATAGCCAGGGGAGGTAGTGGGGATAAGCTCCCACTACCTATTAAATGCTCTCAATGGCATGTATCTCAAATAGACTCTGACAACCAAATCCAGCTCCTGATCTTTCTGTGTGGCTTAGCTACTAAGCCTGCTGGAACCGTTTCTACTGACAGGAGAAGGTGTAAAAGCAGGTTATTGCTGTCTTAAAACCAGTCGCTTTGGGCAGATGGCGCTTATTCAGTAAACAATGAAATGACAGTTTATTAGAGTGCTGACACCCTCAAAGTTCCACTTAATGCTGACAATGGCTGAATGCACTAGTGTTCTCTTAGGTCAGTTCCTTAAGGTTGTCATAGCCAGGGGAGGTAGTGGGGATAAGCTCCCACTACCTATTAAATGCTCTCAATGGTGCGTATCTCAAATGGACTCTGACAGCCAAATGCAGCTCCTGGCCTTTACGTGTCACTTAGCTACTAAGCCTGGCAGAGCTGTTTCTACTGTCAGGGGAAGGAGCAAAGGTGGCTTGCTGTTGCCTTAAAACCAGTTGCTTTACACAGATGGGACTCATCTGCCATGACTGGCAGCTCATCGAGGAAAAGAAAAGCTCTGATTGCAGATCCCCACTACCTTGCAGCTATACCCACTCATGAGGAAGTCTTCAGGAGTAAACCTGGAGGAAATCTGGAGCTGGAGTCCTACATTCACAAATTCTGTGACATTGCTGGTGCCAAACAGCATCAGTCTCTGTCTTTCCTTCGGATTCATTAGCTGCTTGGAGAAGGGGAACCTGCTGCATGGGCAACATCTTGCTCTCCATTTCATACTTCCCTGGCTTGTGTATTGGCTTGCATATCTCATAGACAACTAGGATGTAATACCCATGGTTGATCCCTACCAGCAGAGATGTCTGATAGATCTGGCATAACTTCCATGCCGAAGGATCATTGTGCAGAGATCTATACAAAAACCAATAGACATTTCCAATAATTAAAGACCTTGTGTTTCTTGATATTGTTTACAGGCAGACTAGCTGATGCCCATTAACCAGCAGTTTTGTGCTGTTTCCTCAAAGACCTTTGGAGCAGAACTCAAACCCTGCAGGATGCTGGCTTGTCCCAACCTTATGTTCTTTTCATGGTTCACACCACTTATATCTGGTGATACACATCCAAAGTGCCACTTCATTGTCTGAAGTTCCAGTAAGTAAGCTGATGGCTGTGAGTGTCAGATTGAGATTTGGGAGTCTTTTCCTAGTGCTGTAGCCTTCTGCTGGCCAGATAGGAGATGCTGCCAGTTTAAAGGAGAAAGGCAGTAGATAAGGTAATGTTGCAGTGAAGTAAAAAGTGCCTCCTTCTTTTGCCTACTTCACACATCAGAGCAACTGAATAATGAGAGGGAAGCCGAGAAGTACAAGTGTATTTCTGGACACTGTCATCCTAAAAGATCTCCACACCACTGTCTATTAACACTTTGCAGCAGCTCCAACAATGCTTGCATTTTCCCCTCTAAATTAATGTATTCTACACACTTCCAAGTGATGCCTGGCTCCTTGTCCCATGTGAAATGGGTAAAATGTTACATTGTTCCAGGTGACAAGGCTTTTAGTGTGCATAAGTTGTGAGATATGCTTGTGAATATGAGACCATATGAGAGTGTGGTGGGCCAAATGAACGCTTGAGTGAAGAAGTGATTATAGAGACTGTTACATCAGTGATAGTAATGTAAATTGTGAAGGAGCAGTTGAGCTAAGTAAGCAGTAGTTGGGGACTGGATTTGCTTGTAGACTTCACTTACTTTGACCACACATGAGATCACTAAACTTTTGGAGTCACTGCATCAATATCCTGAGTGTCTCTCTCTTGACCTAAATAGAAATCTCCTGCATCTGATACTCCTTTAGAGCCTGAATAGCTTCCTTGGACTCCAGAGAATTCTTTTTTTTTCCTCCATATCATTTTGTCCATCTGTGCAGAGGCATGGCTCACTCTAGCTTCTACAAACCTTTCAATCGACCTCAGTAGTAAGAAGCATTTTAATCAGCTCTAGTTAGCTTTAGCTGTCGGTGCAGACTTCTGAAAATTACAGCTCTTTAATATGCATTAATGTGAGCAAAGGTCTGATTGGAATGGGCTGATTGCTTTAATCATGATAAACAGGCAGGAGCAAGCCTTTTCAGCACCAGAATAACTGGGATTTATTAGTTTCACAGCACAATTCTGGTGTAAATATTCCAGAACAATTGAAATTCTTCTCCATTAAGATGAAACAAATAAAGAGCAATTGAAGCAGTTCAGCAGAAGCAAACCACTTTGGAAACCATAGCAATAATCTAAGCCAATTCCTTTTACTTACTATGGCCAGCAGGTTAAAACTTTGCCATTTGTGCAACATACACTATAGAAAGTCACATCTGGTAGTTGGCAAGATCATCTGCAGACCTAATTGTTATGTACGTGGCTCTTTCCCAATAGGACTCCAATATTGGGCAAAGGGTACATCAAAATAAGATGGGTGCCAGTTTTTGGTTCATTTAATCCTGTTCCTTCTAAACAACAGAACATGCATTTTCAATAACATTATATCATGGCATGGACTCAATGTTGACTGTTAAGACTCCAAGTTGAAATTCCTAAAAGGTCTGACTGTGGGCAGATTTTCTGTTATTAATTACATTTCAACTATATACCCATCTGAGCCTCAATGAAAGATTTGTAAAATTGTGCAGAGATTTTGCATGAGTTGAACATTAAAGGTGGATCTGGCTAACTCATTCAAATTTATTGCATTGCACTGATCTTGCTATATGATACCATTGGCTAGCCCCATTTGTAAAATTTCTTTGTGTGTGACATTTTTCCTATAGTTGATTTGAGTAGTTAAAAGTGGTTGTAGACAGTGTTAATTGGCTCAGTGTCTATATCTGAACTCAGTTTTAATGATTAGTCCAACCACCCTCCTTTATTATAGTTGAATAAAACTCACAAACTGAGCTAGTTGAGACTGTCATGCTCAGCTCCACACTCCATTTGTGAGTGTCTACATGGGGATCAATTCCCCAGGATGGCAGAACTTACCACACTAATTGCAAATGTCTTAAAATAGACAATAATAGGTTGTAAGCAAAATCTGATCTTCCCTTTCACCATGTTGCTTGAAACAAATAAGTGTAGCAGGCAAATAGATGGTATAGTCAAATTTGTTAAAGAAATTCAGAATTATTCAGTTGTTTTATAAGATTTCCTGTTATTGAATACCAGTTGATATTCTCATAGGTGTGTTATTTCTAATTGTTCAAGTTGTCAACTTGTCCATTTGAATGACTTCATTTCAAAGTTCAAAGTAAATTTATTATCAAAGTATATGTATATAGGTCACCATATGCAACCTTGAGATTCGCTTTCTTATGGGCATTCACAGAAAGTATAAAGAAACACAATAAAATCAATGAAAAACCATACATCAAGACAGACCAACAATCAATGGGCAAAAGACAACACACTGTACAAATACAAATAGAAAATAGAAACAAAATAATAATAATAATAAAAACAATAAATATTGAGAAGATGAGATGAAGAGTCCTTGAAAGTGAGTCCATGCATTGTGGGATCAGTTCAGTGTTGGGCGAGTAAAGTTGAGTGAAGTTATACCCTCAGATTCAAGAGCCTAATGTTTCAAGCTGGTAGTGTGGCTCCTGAACCTCTTTCCTGATGGCAGTAGTGAGAAGAGAGTGTGGCCTGGATGGTGAGGGTCCTTAATGACAGACACTGCTTTCCTGAAACAATGCTCCATGTAGATGTGCTCAGTGGAGAGGAATACTATACCCATGATAGACTTGGCTATATTCAATATTTTTGTAGGCTTTTCCATTCAAGGGCATTGGTGTTTCCATACCAGACCATGATGCAGCCAGTCACCACACATCTGTAGAAGTCTGTCAAAGTTTTAGATGTCATGCCAAGTCTTCACAAACTTCTAAGAAAGTAGCAGCACTGCCATACTTTCTTTGTAATGGCACTTAGATGGTAGACACAATGACAGAGCCTCTGAAATGATACTGACAAAGAATTTGAATTTGCTGACCCTCTCAATTTGCTGATGAGGACTGACTCATAGATCTCCTGTTTATTCCTCCTGTAGTCAATAATCAGTTCTTTGGTTTTGCTGGCATTGAGTGAGAGGTTGTTATTGTGGCACCATTCAGCCAGAATTTTAGTCTCCCTCCTATATGTTGATTCATTACAACCTTTGATTCGACCAAAGGCACTGGTGTTGTCAGCAAAATCCTATATGGCATTGGGGCTGTGCTAAGCCACATGGTCATAATTATAAAGCCAGTAGAGCAGGAAGCTAAGCCACAGCCTTGTAATGCAGCAGTGCTGATGGTAGTTGTGGAGAAATGTTGTTGCCAGTTGCAAATAACTGAGGTCTGCAAGTGAGGAAATCGAAGATCTAGTTGCACAAGGTGGTATTGAGGCCTAGCTCCTGGAACTTACTGAATAGTTTTGAGTGAGCTGTAGTCAATGAAGATCATCCTGATGTATGCATCTTCACTGTCCAGATGTTCTGGGGTTCAGTGAAGAGCTGCTGTTGATATGTTTCATCACCAATATTCTCAAAGCACTGGATGTAAGTGTTATGGGATGATAGTCATTAAAGCACGTTACAACATTATTCTTGGGAACCAGCATAATTGAAGCCTGCAGTTATAATTGTATAATTGAAGCAAGTGGGTACCTCGGACTGCCAAAGTGAGGGGTTAAATACATCAGCAAACACTCCAGCAGTTGATTTGTACAGCTCTTCAGTAATCAGTAATCAAGTACCAAGTCTGGGCCTGATACTTTCTATGGGTTTACTCTCCTGAATTATGCTCTCCTGTCGGCCTCAGAGATTGAAATCACAGGGACATGGTTTCCGGTGACGTCATCGTTGAGAATGGCAGCTTAAGTCACTAGCGCCTCCAGAAAAATGTGTATTATGTCCCATTAACCCATCAAATATAATATTTTTCGAAAAATATTTGAACTGAAAAGAAGGGCAAGAATGGGGAAAAGGAACGGATTTAAAAAAAGTGACACTGCGGAGCCTGCGTCTGAGAGGAGTGCAAGCAGCTCTCTGACCCAACCGCGTGTGAGCGAGGCAGCCGCCGGGCCTCGTTCAGTTGAAGCGACAAGTGTCTTTGAAATCCTGAAAGAAATAATGGAGGTCCAGAAAGATATAAAGCAGCAGCTCTGTGATATTAAGGCAGAGCTCGCCAGCGTTAATCAAAAAATAGCGGTTGCAAGACTCAAATTGTGAAGGTGGAAGATCATGTCCAAAACGTGGAATGGATACTGAGCAAGACAATAAAAATCATATATCACCAAGAAGGTAAACTGCCAGATCTGGAGGGAAGATCGCGGCAGAAAAATGTAAGAATCTACAATGTTCCCGAAGGAGCGGAGGGCTCGTCCATGACGGAGTTTGTCGGAAAGTTACTGCAGGACGCGCTGGAGCATCCCCCGGCTATTGAGCTGGAAATCAAGAGAACGCACCGCGCATTAGTCCCAAAACCTACCCAGGGTAGAAAGCTATGCTCAATAATAATTAAATTCCTTTGGTACAGCACCAAGGCGAAGATTCTACAAAGGGCCTGGGGTAAGAAGAGAGTGTTTTACAATGATAAATTAATACATTTCGACCAAGATTACCCCCCGCCCGCGGTCCTCCAGATACACAAAGAATACTTTGAAGTAAAGCGAGTACTAAAGCAAAATAAGATTAGATTTCAAACTCCGTACCCTGCTAAACTTCAAGTGTTTTATGACAATGGGACGCGGTTGTACCAGACAGTGGAAGAGGCGACTACAGACATGAAGGCCAGAGGGTTGCCCATCAGCGTGACCAAAATGAAGGAAAGCCTGACTCAGGAATTATCCCACTCCGCTTGACAAATAGTGCGAGAAACGAGAAGGCAGGAGACGGGAGGAGGCCGAGAGAAAAATATCAGGAAGGGAGTTTCTCAAAGACAGTCCTCACCCCCTTCAGAAGAGCAGTAATCCATTCAGTAATGAATTTGTTCACTGAATTTTATGAATACTGCAATGGGGACCCTCAACTCACAAGTAGGAAGGGTTATCCCCCACAGCTAGACATTTCCTCTAGCTCAATGCAGGGTCATCTACTGGAGACCTCAGCCTTGGAATAACATGTTCATTGCATTTTTGCTATTATTTGCATTTCTTGGTTCTTGTTTGTTCAGAGAGTAGATCGATTAAGTTTTATTCTAATTTCAATGATACATTCACAGATAAATACAGATGGCTAAGGACAAAGTAAAATTAATTTCTTTTAATGTCAATGGGCTATTTAATCCAATCAAACTAAAGAGAATTTTATCCAAATTGAAAAAAAAGAACAAGCCCATGTAGTATATTTACAGGAAACTCATTTAAGAGATAATGAGTATAAAAAAAACTAAAGAGAATGGGCTTCACTAATCTGATTTTCTCCTCATGTAAATCAGGACATAGGAGAGGAGTTGCTACTCTTAACTCAAGTAAGTTAAATTTTGAAAAAGTATTTGAAATGGGAGATAAAGAGGGCAGATATATTCTGGTAAGGGGGAATATAGACGGCAATTCAATTACTCTATTGAATATATATGCACCCCCGGGAAGTGATATTGGTTTCTTTCAGAAAAGTACTGATATTGTGGTAATGGAAACAGAAGGTCTCCTGATATGTGGGGGAGTCTTAAATTTACAATTACAACCAAACTTAGACTCTTCCAATAGAAAAACCTATGAAACAAAATCTTTACACAAGAAAGTTAATACACCCTTTGAGGATGTTGGTTTAATTGATATATGGAGGGACCTTTTCCCTGACAGAAGGGATTACACTCATTATTCTGCTCCACATTCTGTGTATACAAGAATAGACTATTTTGTAACATTTGGAAAAGACAAAGACAAAATAAACACCTGTGGAATTGGGACAATAGATGTAAGTGACCATGCACCTATAAATTTATCTGTTGATTTTGACCTACAACCAAAGAATAGTATTTGGAAACTAAATTCAAGTCTACTCAATGATCCGTACTTTAAGGAACAAATTAAAAAAAGAAATTGGTCTCTACTTAGAATTTAATGATAATGGAGAGGTTTCACCTCCCTTGTTATGGGATACTCTGAAGGCTGTCTTAAAAGGGAAAAGTATAGTGAAGTCTTCATACAAGAAAAAAATAAGGAATGACACATTAGAGGAATTACAAAATAGGCTGAAGGAACTAGAGAAAAAACACAAATTGAATTTGGCACAGGATACATTAGGGGAAATTAAAAGAATTAGGGATGAAATAAATAATTTGGCTATGCAAGAAATCAGGAAAAACTTAATGTTTCTGAAACAGAGACATTATGAAAGTGGATCGAAATCTATGAAAACACTGGCGTGGAAACTGAAAAAAAAATAGCAGAAAATACAATTCATAGAATTAGGGACCCAAGAACGAAAATGATAAAAATTAAGCTAAGTGTAATTCAAGAAGCTTTTGAAGTGTTTTACAAAACTCGGTATTCCAAAGTTCCAGGAGGAAGCATAACCCAAATTGACACCTTCTTGAATTCTCTAGAGTTACCCACTTTAAGCGAAGAACAAAATAGAACGATGACTGCTGATATAACTGAAGTTGAATTAAAAGCTGCAATTAATAGGCTTAAATTAAGCAAGTCACCAGGATCAGATGGGTATACGGCAGAGTGGTACAAAGAATTTAAAATTGGGTTAATTCCTGTTTTACTCCCCACACTAAACTGGGCTCTAAAAAAGGCACAAATGCCACCCAGTTGGAAGGAAGCGATAATCTCAGCTATACCGAAAGAAGGCAAGGATAAAATGGAATGTGGGTCATTTAGACCAATATCCGTTCTTAATGTAGATTATAGGTTATTTACCTCCATCATGGCCAAACGATTAGAGGAGCTTCTACCCATACTGATACATAACGATCAGACAGGTTTTATACAACAACGCCAGACACAAGACGATATATGAAGGACACTCCACATTATGGATCATGTACAAAAAAATAAAATCAAAGCAATAGTGATAAGCATGGACGCTGAAAGAGCATTTGATTCAATTAATTGGAAATTTCTTTACAGAGTTTTATATAGATTTGGTTTCCAAGACACAATTATTAAAATTATACAGACATTATATGACAATCCTACTGCTAGGATTAAAATCAATGGATATTTATCAAATAGTTTTACCCTAGAAAGGGGCACGAGACAGGGTTGTGCATGGTCACCACTACTCTTCGCATTATATCTGGAACCATTAGCTCAATACATCAGACAAAATGAAGATATCAGGGGAATTACTATTAAAGGGACAGAGTATAAATTAGCATGTTATGCGGATGACATCTTGATCTATCTAGGGCAACCAACATACTCTTTGTCTAATTTGATGCAATCCTTTGAACAATATGGTCAATTATCAGGATAAAAGGTCAACATAGATAAAACCCAAATACTTTCATATTACTATAGCCCACCAAGAGAAATTGAAAGTTGATACCCCTGGGCATGGCACACAGAGTCTTTCAAATATTTGGGCATCATTATACCAAAAGATTTGGCAAAATTATCAGAATGTAATTATCAGCCTTTATATAAAAAAATTAAGGAAGATGTGGCAAGATGGAACTTGATTCCTTTTCTCAGTCTCAGTTCAAGGATTGAGTCTATTAAAATGAATATACTGCCCAGACTGTTATATCTCTTTCAGACCCGACCAATAGAGATTAATCAAAATCAATTCAATGAATGGAACATGATGCTGTCAAGGTATATCTGGCAGGGTAAAAGGCCTAGAGTTTGTCTCAAATCTTTGCAATTAGCAAAGGAAAAGTGGGGGATGGGGCCTACCTTCTCTTAGAGATTATTATTTTGTGACGCTCAATGGAAGAGCAGTGATATGTTGGTGCAACCCATCATGTGACGCTCAATGGAAAAACATTGAGGAGCGGGTGCTTCACACTCTCATACAAGCAATTTTGGCTGATAACAACCTGCAAAGGTACATAAATACTATTGATAACCCATGGGTGAAGTTGACTCTTAAAGTATGTTAAACTACTATAAAAGAATATAATCTAGGGAGATATTGCAATTCTTTAATGGTGTACATATGACTCTGATTTTACACCAAATAAATTGGATGCTAGATTTAAGGACTGGACAGCTAAAGGAATAACAGTTCTTTGCAACATAATGAAAGAAGGAACACTTCAGTTTTGAAATGCTTAAAGAGAAACACCTATTAGAAAAACAAGATTTTTATCGGTATTTACAGATGCAACAATATGTTACTAAGTCACTTAAAAATGTAACCAAGGCAAATACATGCTTGATAGAGCTCTTTAGAAAAGCATATAATTCAGATAATGGTAGTTGAATCATTTCAAGCATGTATAAGGGGATGTCAAATTGTAAAACACATTCAACTTCATACATTAAAACGAAATGGGAGAAGGAAGGAGGGATAATTATATCTGAGGAAGAATGGACAACAATATGGAGGTATCAATGGAAGTGTACCAGCTCACAGAAATGGAGGGAGTTTAGATGGAAAAACTTGATAAGATATTTTATGTAACCCTCTCAGAAATCCCATTATGATAGTAACCTCCCTGTTTGCTGGAGAAATTGTGGAAATCAAAATGAAAATCATTATCATATTTTTTGGGACTGCCCTGTTATCAAAAACTATTGGAGGGGGATACACAATGCCGTACAAGACATCTTTAAATGTGAAATGCCCTTAGAGAGTAAGGCCATATATTTTGGATATATACCTCAAGAATGGTTGAAAAGAGATAAATATTTAATGAATATACTGTTGGTGCCTGGTAAAAAGACTCTTACTAGGAAATGGTTATCACAGGAGAGCCCAACTTTAAATAAATGGATGGAAATTACAATGGACATTTATAAAATGGTGAAGATAACAGCATCTGTTAATCATAAGCTGGAACAATTTGATTCATACTTGGAAAAATGGTTTAACTACATAATGCTTCATAGGCCTGATTTTATTCTCACAACTCAATGAATCTGTTGTAAACAAAAAGATCACTCCCTACTTGTACATAGTTCTTTCCTTTTGCTTGTTTTTTCTTTCTACTCTTTTCTATAAGTGTATACCTCAGATAAGTACTTTGTGGAGATTTGTGATATATATGATTATATGATGTATATGTACAATGACTGAAATATATCTTATAGAAATGTTTGTTTGATGATGAACTTCAATAAAAAATAAATTACAAAAATATGTCACAGGGACATTGGGACCATGAGAGTTTGTGAAAGTGCTTCCATGTTTTGTCAGTCAGAGCAAGCATTGTACTCATCTGGGAGTGAAACCTTGTTGTCACGCATGTTGCTCATAGTTACTTATTTATTTAATTAATTTAGAGATACAGTATGTAGCAGGCTGTTCCAGCCCTTTGATCTATGCTGCCTAGCAACCCATTGATTTAACACTAGTCTAAACATGAGACAAATCACAGTGATCAATTACCTATTAACCGGTATGTCTTTGGACTGTGGGAGGAAACCGGAGCACCTGGAGGAAACCCGTGTGCACTCAGTTGGTTTCATTTTGTGGGAGGTGATTGCATTCAAGCCCTGCCACAGCCGTCAAGCCTCCTTCTGTGATTCAAGTTTGGTCTGGAAATGCCACTTTGCATCTGAGATGGCTTTCCAGCAGTCGTGCCTGCACCTCATGTATTTTATCTTGTCACCAGGCCTGGATGCCATTGCTCTGGTTCTCAGCAGTCTGCGGAATCAGAATCAGGTTTTATATCACCGGCATATGTTGTGAGATTTGTTGTCTTTGCGTCAATTACAGTTTATATACATAAAATAAGTAAAATTAAATAATTAATATTTAAAAGTGAAGTAATAATTAACTTAAATAAGTAGTGCAAAATAAAATTTAAAAAAATACAAGGACTGAGGTAGTGTTCATTGGTTCAGTGTCCATTTGGAAATTGGAAGCAAAAGGGAAGAAACTGTTGCTGATCAATATATGTGAGCCTTCAGGCTTCTGTACCTCCTTCCTAATAGTAGGAATAAGAACAAGGCAAGGCCTGGGTGATGGGGTACTTAATGATGAATGCTGCCTTTTTGAGGCATAGCTTTCTTGAAGATATCCTGTATATTATGGAGTCTAGTGCCCATGATGGTGCTGACTAAATTTACAGCTCTCTGCAGCTTATCCTATGCAGTAGTCCCCACCCCTTCCATACCAGATGGTGACGCAGCCAGTTAGAATGCCAGTCAGCTATCTTGGTTCATCCAGGCTTCTGGTTGTGGAAGTCTCTGAATGATTTTGTGAGCACACACTCATCCACAACTGACTTGATAAAGTCCATGACAACTGTGGCGTATTCATTCACATCCTCTGAGTCCTTGAACGTGGCCCAGTCCACTGACTCGAAGCATTTCTGTAGCGCTTTTACCAGTGTCTATTGATTCCGAACCAGCTTTGCAGCCATCTGTCAGAAGAGAATGCAGAAATAGCTCAGAGAGTTTTTATTGGCATTTTTAAAGCTGAAAGAAGATGTGAGAATGATTGACATGACAACCAGCTTCCATACTAGAAGTGATGAATGAGTTGCCCTCTTGCACATCTCAGCAACATGGTTTTGCAAACATCTCCGCAGCTCCGGCCTAACATTTTATCAATCTAACTATTCCTACCCAGCCATTTCATCAAAGACCTGATTTTGCCAGTGCCATCTCATTAAGTCTGAGCTGCTGACAGCTTTCACCACAGGACAACTTATTCTGTGGCTATGCATCATTACATTGACATTTTATTCGCACATTCTTCCAACCCACCAGCAGTCACTTGTACTAAATCAGTCAGTCAACTGCCCTCAGGTGTAGCAAATAGGCAACAGGAGCTTAGTTTTCTGGGGCCATCATGCTCAGTGGTTAACTCTACTAAAAGGAGTCATTAGCCTCAAGGTAACAGCAGGATTTCCAAACCTCCCAGCAACTTTCCTTATGCACACCACCTATTCAATTCTTAATGCAATTGATATCAAATTGGATTACCACTTCAAACTCATTTACTGCATTCTCAAGAACCCCTTTAACTGATTGACAGAGGATTAGTATAAATGGATGGTTGACGGTTGTCATGGACTCGATAGGCCAGAGGACCTGTTGCTGTGAAGTGCCTGTCAATAGATATGACTCAATGCTGACGTTCGCTAAATTTAGTAAAAAAGACAATGTAAAATGCTGTGAAGTTCTACCTGGAGGACTGGAATGGTGTCTTTCAGATCTGAAGACTCAGGTGGCAGCTGGGGAGAAGACTTAAAAGGTAGATTTTGATGGCACTCTGCCATGTGCGTAACAAAATATTTCTTTCAAATCAAGAGAGACGCATTCTTGAGCACTTACATTACATCATCCAATTTTACTCTTATTTGGCTTCAAGAGATAAATTCAGTTATGCAACTGACAAACCTGAAGCCAGCCACCTTCACTATTTTAATTTGTATTACACGATGGCTGGAAATAAAGCAAAAAACTGCACAGAATACTCAGCTCTGAGGAGAGGAGATGTAGACAATATTTCAGATTAAAACATCTCTCAAGTATTTTAAGTTTATTTTTAACTTTTCATTTCCATGACGTCTGGTATCTAAATAATTATAGTATCTGTATCAATGTGGAAATGGACCTAACAAAGACATTGACAGCATTTCAATTTCTGTCACAAGATGACAGCACACACGGTCACAGTGGCCCCTCCAGCTCAAAACAACAATGAAATCTGTTGCCTGTTCATAATTTTTATGATCAGAAAACACTGTTGATCATAAGGGAAACTACAATTTGCGAGTCTACCTCACTGCCGAGCTGAATAAAGAAGGTGCTGCGCAATTATGGCCTAGTGCTTAGAAACATAGAAAATAGATGCAGGAGCAGGCCGTTTGGCCCCTCGAGCCTGCACTGCCATTCAGTATGATCATGGCAGATCATCCAACTCAGAACCCTGTACCTGCTTTCTCTCCATACCCCCTGATCCCTATAGCCATAAGGGCCATATCTAACTTCCTCTTAAATATAGCCAATGAACCGGCCTCAATTGTTTCCTGTGGCAGAGAGTTCCACAGGTTCACCACTTTCTGTGTGCAGACGTTTTTCCTCATCCTGGTCCTAAAAGGCTTCCCCTTTATCCTTAAACTGTGACCCCTCATTCTAGACTTCCCCAACATCGGAAACAATCTTCCTGCATATAGCCTGTCCAATCCCTATAGAATTTTATACGTTTCAATAAGATTCCCCCTCAATCTTCTAAATTCCAGTGAGTATAAGCCTAATCGATTCAGTCTTTCTTCTTATGAAAGTCCTCCCATCCCAGGAATCGATCTGGTGAACCTTCTCTGTACTCCCTCTATGGCAAGAATGTCTTTCTTCAGATTAGGGGACCAAAACTGCACACAATGTTCTCGGTGCGGACACACCAAGGCCTTGTGCAACAGCGGTAGAACCTCCTTGCTCCTGTACTCAAATCCTTTTGCTATGAATGCCAACATACCATTTACCT
This sequence comes from Hypanus sabinus, assembly GCF_030144855.1. Taxonomy (NCBI): domain Eukaryota; kingdom Metazoa; phylum Chordata; class Chondrichthyes; order Myliobatiformes; family Dasyatidae; genus Hypanus; species Hypanus sabinus. Next base: position 151,390,858 of record NC_082707.1, on the reverse strand, counting down.
TTTTCACCGCCTGCTGTACCTGCATGCCCACCTTCAATGACTGGTGTACAATGACACCCAGGTCTCGTTGCACCTCCCCTTTTCCTAATCAGCCACCGTTCAGATAATAATCTGTTTTCCTGTTCTTGCAACCAAAGTGGATAACCTCACATTTATCCACATTAAATTGCATCTGCCATGAATTTGCCCACTCACCTAACCTATCCAAGCCACCCTGCATCCTCCTCACAGCTAACACCACCGCCGAGCTTTGTGTCATCCACAAACGTGGAGATGCTGCATGTAATTCCCTCGTCTAAATCATTAATATATATTGTAAACAACTGGGGTCCCAGCATTGAGCCTTGCGGTACCCCATTGGTCACTGCCTGCCATTCTGAAAAGGTCCCGTTTACTCCCACTCTTTGCTTCCTGTCTGCCAACCAATTCTCTATCCACATCAATGCCATACCCCCAATACTGTGTGCTTTAAGTTTGCACACTAATCTCCTGTGTGGGACCTTGTCAAAAAACTTTTGAAAATCCAAATATACCACATCCACTGGCTGTCCCCTATCCACTCTACTAGTTACGTCTTCAAAAAATTCTATAAGATTCGTCAGACATGATTTTCCTTTCACAAATCCATGCTGACTTTCTCCGATGATTTCACCTCTTTCCAAATGTGCTGTTATCACATCTTTGATAACCGACTCTAGCATTTTCCCCACCACCAATGTCAGACTAACCAGTCTATAATTCCCCAGTTTCTCTCTCCCTCTTTTTTTAAAAAGTGTGGTTACATTAGCCACCCTCCAGACCAGTGGGTCCTTGAACCACATCACAACCTACCACAAGTTGTTGAAGCAGCTGTCAGAGTGGTGTACAAGGAAACAGAAATGGGTAAGCACACTGGTATTCGATTGAGATCTAAGGCAGATCCCTACGGGCCCGCATTCCCAACAATGCTACTTGTTACTATCCAATCACTAGAAAATTACCTGGATTTCCTGCGTTCTCAACTGAACCAGTGAGAGATGAGGGACTGCTGAACACTCGCCCTGATAGAAACATGGCTCCAGGACACCACTCCAGATTTGGCCATACAGCTAGATGGTCTAATCTCCTTTTGGACAGACAGAAATGCCATAACCTCTAAGACCTGCAGAAGTGAGTCTACATCATTAAGAACTGGTGCGTGAACACTTCAGCAGTAATGGTCCACAGCTCACCACAGATGGAGATTTTAACAAAGAAATGCAGGCCCATCTACTTACCGAGGGAGTTCACTGCCAATCTGATTATTGTTGTTTGCAACACCGCCTCCAACCACCCCCCCGTCCCCGTCCCCCGTCCCAGATTCAGTGCTGGAGAAGCTTTACAGTACAATCTGCAAACTCAAAGCCACTTACCTTCATGGTATCTTCATTATTATTGACTTCAATCATGCCAATTTAACAATAGTCTTGCCAAATTTCTACCAACATGTCAACTTCACAATAGGAGGAAGGAATATACTAGATCGGATCAATACTAAGGATTGTGGAGTCTACAAGGCTGCCACTCTCCCCCCAACCTACCTTTCTCAGTGCTTTCACTTCAAGGACTCAGACCACATGTCCATTTTGCTGATATCTGCACTGGTTAAACAACACAAACAAGTTTACAGGGAGATCAGGACCTTGGCAGAAGGTGCCACATCACCACGGCAGGACTGATCCGAAAGCACAGACTGGAGCCTATTCAGGGAGGTGGCTACCTACAATCATCACATCAACTTTGATGAATATGCAGGATCGGTGACGGGCCACATAGGAAAATGCATTGGAGACATTATTGTGATTAAACAATACGCTGCCAGAACAAGCCAGAAACCATGGCTGACTGCAGAGGTTCAGACACTGCTTAGGCATTGGAACACTGCTTTCAGATCAGGGGATAAGATGACTCTAATGTCAGCAAGAGTCAGGCTCTCCCGTTCCATCAGGAAGACAAAGCAAGAGTACTCACAGACAGCTTGTGACATTAGGGACCTGCAGTGCCTGTGGAAAGGTATATAACAGATGACCTAACCTAGAACCACAATACTTCCTCATTAGTCAAGAAGGTATAGCAGCTTCTACACTTTCTGAGCAGTTTGGGGAATACATGGCTGCATGCCCCATTTTAACAACTTTCTACAGGAACACAATTGAGAGTACCCTGTCTGGGTGCAGAGAGAAGGTAGAGATATTTGCAGATGTGGTATGGAAGCTGCAAGACATCGGACTTCAAGAGCCTACAGAAAATAGTAAAACCCACCTGGAGGATCACCAGGGTCTCCCTTGCCCTTATTTGTGACACTAACTGGGAGTGTTGGAGCTGAAGGGCCTGAGGAAATGTTGAGGATCCCTAACTCCCAGCCCACAGTGACTTTGACCCACTACCATCAGGAAGACAATGCAGGGGCAACAAGACTAAGAATGCCAGACTGGTCAACGGCTTCTTCACCCAAGCTGTGAGACTAATGGATACACTGTCACACCTGAGGTCTCATCACTAGGACAATGAGCTATTTACTGTTGACCTGTGCTGTGTACCACATGCATTTTGGATTATATTTTATTAACTTATTTGTGGTAATATTTTGTTTTATGTGCTGTGAGTGATGTATGTATTGTGGGTGCACTTTGGTCAGAGGAACAATACTTGTTTGGTTGTATATATGTGCACTCAGATGAGAATAAATTTGAACTTGAACTTAAACTAATCCATTGAGCCATAGCTGGTTCCAGGTGTCTCCCTCAACCCATCATCAAGACATAAGGGCAAACAACAGTGCAGGGAACCTATTACTATGCAATTTCATGGAGACGATGCAAAGAGACAAGAACAAAGAGTAATCTAAGCCAAATGGAGTTCATCTGAGGGCATTAAAAAAAGGGCAGGTCTAATTAAATCAGCAAATCAAATTTAAAAAATACTAGAGTGACCACTCCCCTGCTACCCAGAAGCCTGGAACATAACATAATGGAGAGAGAGTGGAACATCAAAGTTAAGCAAGGTTTTTGTCAAGATGGGAAGTTTAGAAACACTTATGATAAGTGGTTGGAATATGAAAATTACACATCAGTATGAATTACAATATAATAAAAATGAGTGAATTCAAGCTAAAATGTAGAATGTTAATACTGTACTCTATTGTAATGAAGTAGCAGGTATTGAGACTGAAAGGATTTGGGGTAGGGTACAGAAATAAAATTACAGATATTCATTCCAATCCTTCCACAGTTCCAAATCCAATCATAACAGTCCCACAACTGGTCAGTATCTATTACCAGCCTTTGACACCTAGAGAAAATTTTCAAAAATTAAATAATTCCTTTACTCCATTCAGTTCCTCCATATCAAAGTTCTTACAATGGAAATTTCAAATGGTCCCATGTTTGCCTCAAATTGTGTGTGTAAAACCTTGAGAAAGGCTTCACTGCTAACGTAAAGGTTGTTCTGTAGAAGCAATGTTTGGGTTATGGTTAGCGGTAACGTGTGCTTTGGAATGTGAACCATCCAATGGAGGGAGTGTGCTTTCATGTTGTGTGCCTGGCACCGGTGTGAGCTGGGTCTTTTGGTCAGCAGGAGATGAAGGGAGGAGACGCCAGAGAGAAGAGGTCATAAGACTCAACCCAGAGCGGGGCCATGTTTCGATGAAGCCCTGGGAAATCGAAGGAGAATTGGTGAAGGGGAAAGCAGGAGCTCTAACTTGGGCACATAAGACTGTTTCATTAAAATGGCCCATTTTCCTTTTCTTTGCTTTTGTTTGACTAACCCTTTCGTCGAGTTAAGAATTATAAAGCTAAATTGTTTAATTGTATGCTGTGTACTGTCTATTATTTTGTGGTACTTATTTATAATAGGGTAAAGAACCACACAGCATCCACACAAACGGGGATTTAAGGGTGGGCTTGCACCTTAATCTCACATGTTTGGCGTGGCTAGAGATTGCCTTCCTTAGACTTACACAGTCGATGGAACCAGAGCATTTCAATTGTGGGGGCTCATCTTGGGTCAATTTTGTTGGCTACAGTGTGATTGCCCTGAGCATTGATCCAATGGGTTGTGTGTTTAAGTCTATGCTAAACTACTGTCTGGTAAAGTGATTACAATATGTGGTTATATATGCTGCTGGGGTTGAGCAGTGGTGCGAATCCACGGGGTAGCGGTGACGAATGCATGAGTGTTGAGTAGAGTAGACAATCATATCCCTGATGAATTGTTCACTTGAATTTTAAGTACTGTTAAAGCTATAAGAAAAGTTACGACTGTGGGGTGAAGGTTTGATAAAATGGCAGGCAAAGACTTTGCTTTAGTTCAGACTAGCACTGACGTAATGACAGTGGAACTGCCGGGTACTATTGGAGCCCCTGGAGAAGAGGAGCAGCCAGTACGGTATGGTAAAGAGGGACTCTTCAGGCAGGTGTGTGAATGACGGGAAATCCCTCAGAGAGTGAGCCCCCGAATAGAGAGAGACTTGGAAAAACTTAAAGAGAACCAGTGATGGGATGGTCTGCTGTCTCAGTGGGTGCACATTCCCAGCAAGTATCAAGGAACACCATAAAACAAAAAGCCCTATTCCTTAAGGTTTAGTGGGGCCAAGCTCCAGTGTATCACTACAGATAGAGGGTATTTATGCTGGAACCATACTTGACGCAGGGTCGCAGGTCACTTTGCTGTACTGTTCGTTTTACAACCAGTATTTACTATTGATGCCACTCAGCGCACTAGAGACCTGGGGTCTTAGTGCAGCTGATTATCCGTATGATGGTTATATGTGAGTGAAGCTGGAGTTTTCAGAGGTAGCTGTGGGAGTGGCTGAGGTCCCTGATACATTAGTGCTGGTTTGTCCCAAACCTTTTGAGAGGGGTAGAGTTTCAATTCTTGTGGGGAATAGATACTCCTATTGTGAGGAGGCTAGTGGGAACCTGCATGGAGAAAATGGGAGAGAGCTTTCTGAAGACATTGTCCATTCACCTCATGTTTCGAGCTGCTTTCAAGGAAGTGTGAGGCTGCACTGGCCAGATAATGAGCTTAGATGAGGGACTGTGTGGGTCAAGCAGTCAAAGCCAATCGTGTTATGGCCTGGAGAAATAGCGAGAGTGATGGGAAAGCGCAAATGTCCCAGAATGCCTGAAGTCAAGGCCCTCATGATGGATGCTATGGAAAGTCACGAAGAGGAGTTGGGTATGCCTGCCAAGGGTACTGGTGAGGTCTGGGCTGCAGAAGCCATTGGTTGTACAGGTGAACAGGATGACAATGATTGTCAGGAACACTAAGAAGATGGAGGTTACCTTCAAGCAGAGGATGCCCCTGCTGCATCTCTTCCGGTGATGGTAATATCTTGTGTTCCTGTGGGAGAACCAGGGAGAAACTATCTGCGAAAGGGGGAAAGTTGACCACTGAGTCATTCAACTTCAGGGACTCCCTGCTACTTATGGTTTGGAAGAGGAAGTTGGTAGAGAAAATTTTGAAATTGGAAGGTGTCTTTTCCAACGATGAGTCTGAAGTGGGTTGTTCCAAGAGCACAACCGCTACACTATCTGGGTGACAGAAGACACCCCATTTAGAGAAAGTTTGCGGCAACTAGCCGCTGCAGAGGTGGAATTCATTCGGCAATATTTGTGTAAGTTGAAGGAAGCTGGGATCATCACTGAGTCCAGAAGCCCCTCTGCATCCCCATTAATAGTGGCCAGGAAGAAGAATGGGAAGGTATGGATGTGTATGGACTATCAGACTCTGAACAGGCATAGTCCCTGACCAATATACAAGACCGAGGATTGAAGATGTTCTGGCCTGTCTGAATGGAGCGAAGTGGGTCAGTGTGCTGGATTTGAGGAGTGGATATTACTAGATCCTCATGAATGTGGCCAGCAAAGAGAAGACGGCATTTATAAGTCCACTGGGTTTCTTCCAGTTTGAAAGGATGCCCCAGGGCATATTGAGAGCCTCTGAAACCTTCCAGCGTGTCACGGAGAAAACAGTGGTGGATATGAAGTTGCTTGAGGTATTAGTGTATCTGAATGTCTTCATTATGTTTGGGTCCACCTTGGAGGAACATGAAGCGAGGCTACTGAAGGTGCTGAACTGCCTGAAAGCTGAAGGATTAAAACTTTGCCTGGACAAATGCCTGCAAGATGTCCGTCAGCTATGTTGGGCACATAGTCTCATGGTTGGAGTAGTTATAGATCCATCTAAGATAGAGTTGGTGATCACATGGCCAAGGCCCCAGACTGTGAGTGCTTTACGTTCGTTCCTTGTGTTCTGTGGGTACTATCGGAGGTTCGTGAAGGGCTATGTGAAAGTGAATCACCCATTAAATCAGCTTCTGTGTGGTTATCCTCCCTTGCGGAAGAAAGGGAGGAGGACAAAAGGAGAGGATGTTAAAGAGTATCTTAGCCCTTCAGAGTCTTTTGGAGCGAGGTGGTATGTAAAGTATCGGGAGGCCTTTCAGTTGCTAAAGGAACTACTGACACAAGTGCCTGTGCTGGTTTTCTCAGACCCCTGATTGTTGTATGAACAGCAGAGAGGGCATGGAGATGTCCTGTATCAGATTCAGGGCACGTGTTGCATTTTAGCTGGGATAAAGCCTCTCTCTTCTCCAACTTCTTCTAGTACTGATGAACAATATTTTATTTAAACGATTGGTTTGTTTCTCCATAGTCGCTGCCTGGCGGGTTTAATATTTTCAACCTTGTCTTATTATTAAGCATGCATTATTGATAGATAAATGATAGATAGAAATAGAAAAATTGGTATTCAAATTAATGGTGTATTTTAACAATAGGGATTTGGTTGTAAGGGATTTTGACTGTCCAAAAATAAAATATAAGAACGAGAAAAAATGTAGTGGGTGTATGTTTTTTCTACAATATTGTATTTTCTTAGTCAATGCTTTTTTTTTACTTCTGCAACAAAGTGATTATTCATTAATCTGCATTAGAAAAGAAAATGAAACAAACAGATCCTCTAAAGGTTGTCACTATCATGTAATTATATTCAATGAAAGTACAGGAAGATGAAGAGTCCCAGAATACCAAAGAAAAAGAAAATTATGCAAAACAGAGTGAGTATGTCCAAATTAATAAGAAGGGATATTTGACAAGAAGAACACAGTGGAGCTGATGGAAATGGCATAGCAAGGTCTATTACATAGAATGTGTGGCTCACTGTTACAATGAATCCTTCACAATTTTTTTGTAGTCTGTTTATGCATAACTAAAATTTCTGTTAGAGAAGGTCCTAGCTGGATGCCCACAACTCAAGGAAAGAGTGACTGCTAAGCTTGCATTAAATTGATCGCCCTAGAGCAAGGTACTAACCTGGAATTCACATGGACATTTATTCCCACCTCATTCTCACTTTAGCAAAACTCCCCTCTGTTTGTGAAGATCTTCCTACCAAAGCAACACACACAAAAGTCAGCAGGTCAGGCAGCATCTATGGAAAGAGTAAATATTCAAGATTTTGGGCTGAGACCCTTCTTCAGGTCTGAGAAGGAAGGGGGAGATGCCTGAATTAAAAGATGGGGGGAGATGAAAGAGGCTAGCTGGAAGGTGTAGTGAGAGCACACCCTACCAATCCCCAAGTCTTTAAATCCTAACCCATCTTCAATGGCCAAACAGAATGCCTTCTTTTTGTAATCAATCCAGCAACTTGATTTTTACCATTCCTATAACCAACTCTCAAAATGCATTTGCTAATCTACAACCCGAGCCCTCTACCAATCACTCAACTAATTTGGACCAGAACCTCCCTTCTGGTGCAAGCAAAGTCCAATCTGTTTGTTGTTCCCTTTACAACTACTATTCTTTAATTTCCCTATCTTCCTCACTCAATAACTCTCTGGCCTCTTTCCACTATATTGTTACCCTCAAATTCTTTTTGCCCAGACACTGAGCCTTCCAGTGACAGACGCTCAAATAAAATAGTCCATAGCCAACACAAACCAACTGCTTAATATATCTCAGCTCATGCTTTCAGCTTTCAGATATTTATATCACAATAAGCAAGTTTAAAAATACAAATAACATATTGTTCAAGCAGGAAAATAATTATCAAATGCTAGAGTTGTATGAATTAATAAGGAGATTAAATCAAATAAGATCTAGTGCTCTTGAGCAGATGATAAAAGAGGAAATGGAACACAAATGGAAATGATTTTTTTTTCAAAATGAGCTTCTGAACGATTTGAAGAACTGAGAGAAAATAAGCAAATGCATGATTGATCTATAAATCTTTTCATGGACACATTATTAGTCATTGGTAGTCAAGAGATGAAGAAAATGAGTTCATAGCAGAGAGGAAGGATTGGTAGAATTATTGCTTCCTTCACCTTTCATACAAAGGCTGCACATTGAAATTGTAGAAGCACTAAAGATGGATGACTGAAGATACAAAAGTTATAAAGAAATTTTTAGAGTTATGGTAAACAAATTTCTATGACCTGATGAGTTATATTTTGGGAATCTGACTTGGGAGTCAGAGAAAAAACTTATACAAGTTTCAAGGGGTAACTAACTTCATATGAGAGTCCAAAATAGATTAATATAATTTAGATGCCAGTAATACATATCACCTAATTGTCATTTCCAATTACATTAATGAAAGTACTGCATATGTTCCTTACTTCATTGAAAAGGGGGAATCAATCTAAACCAATCTGCTGTTTTCTCCATAGCTGATGCCTGAACTGGTAAGCATTTCAGCATTTTCCATTTTTAGTATTTCATAAAAGAGCAGAATCAATAATGCCTATTTTATTCCTTGCCCAAAGTAAAATAAAAGCCTGGTGTCACAGTAGTGTAGTGATTAGCACGACGTTGCTGGTGCTCGTAGCATCAATTCTGACACTGTCTGTAAGAAGGCTGAACTTCCTTTCCGTGAGTGCATATGTTTCCTCCGGGTGCTTCAGTTTCTTCTCAGAGTCCAAGGCTGTACCAGTTAGTAGTTTAAATTGCCATTGTAAATTGTCCTATGATTAGGCTAACTTTAAATAGGTGGTTTGCTGGATGATGAGGCATGTTGGACCAGCAAAGTCTATTCTGTGCTGTATCTCTAAATAAAACCAAGTGCAGATGAGTATCTCACCACCCCTTCTTTCTTCCACTTATGGTGCAGTACTCCAGAAGGAAGGAAAAGCATGTGCAAAGAGGTGAAATGAATCAATTGTGAGAAATCTCCTGAAAAAAAAAGTGCAAGAGAGAGATAAAGCAGTTTAGAGCCCCAAAAATACTGACCACAATACTGCTACATTCAGTATCAGAGTCAAAAGGAGAAAATCTGTTAGAATGAACACAAGGTTCAGTATCAGAATTCAAATTAGGTTTATTATTCCTGACAGATTTTGGGAAATTTGAAGAAGCTGTTCCTAAAATATTGAGTCGGTTTTCAGGCTCCTGGACCTGATGATAAAAATGAGAAGAAGGCATGCCTTGGATGGTGAAGATCCTTTATGCTGGATGCCATCTTCCAGAGGCATGCCCTTTTGAAGATGTCCTCGATGGTAGGAAGAGTTGTTTCATGAAGAATCTGGCTGAGTCTACAGTGCTTTGCAGCCTCTTTCAATCTGTGCACTGGAGCCTCCAGAAGTGGCAGTGATGCAACCAATCAGAATGCCCTCCACCAATATATCAGTAGAAACTTGCAGGAATTGTTGGTGACATATCTAATCTCCTCAGACTCCTAATGAAGCGTAGGCACTGGTGTGCTTTTCTCATGATTGCATCAATATGTTGATCCTCCAGAGGTATTGATTTTCAGGAATTTGAAGTTGCTTACCCTTTCCACTGTTAACCCCTCAATGAGGATTGGTGTATTCTCCTGACTTCCCCTTCTTGATGTTCACAATCAATTCCTTTATCTTGCTGGCACTGAATGCAAAGTTATTATTGTGACATGACTCAAGCAGTGATGCCTCCTCATTGCCATCTGAGACTCTGGCAATAGCAGTGGTGTCTTCAACAAATTTATAGATACCTTTTGAGCAACGCTTAGCCTCACAGTCACGAATGTGGAGAAAATAGAGCAGTGGGCTATGCACACATCCTTGATGTGCAGCTGTACTGATCTTCAGCCAGGCAGAGATCTCAGACTGTGGCATCCTGATGAGAATGTCAAGGAGCTAGTCGAGCAGGGAGATACAGAAGCTGAGGTTTTGATGCTTATTGATTAACATTGAGGGAAAATAGTGCTGAATACCAAGCTGTAGTTAATAAACAATAGCCTGACATTTGTATTGCTGTTGACCAGCTGCTCCATTGCTGAGTGAAGAACCAATGAGATGGCATCTGTTATAGACCTGTTGAACTCCTAGTCAAATTGCAGTAGGTACTTGCTTAGGCAGGAGCTAATTCCAGCAATAATCAACCCCTCAAAGTGTAGTATTGATGTGACTCAGACACCGTTGTAGATTGAACAACCATATTTATTCAACAGACTTCCATCTTCTTTAACCCCCATTCTGACATCATACACACTCTGTCCTACGAATACTCACACAGTACATTATATGCCCCTTCTCAAGATTTTTTTTACAACACTGTGAATTACCCAAAACAATGCTTTTCTTACATTGCAACAGCCATGACATAAACTAAAAAAACCCATCTTAACTTCTTATACTGTGTTCTACATTGTATTTTTACAATACTAACAGCAGTATAGTTTCTTTTACTAACATAGACTAATAAACATTTCATTTCACACTTTGGAACTTATAACATGTGACTTTACCTCAAACTGTGTGAGACTATAGGTAGATCTGGTCTCTGTATCTAGCTGGAAGTTTAACTTGTCTCCCAGACCGTGTGCGATACAACTGTGACTGTGCTTGTCCTTCATCAGAGTCAGTCTCTCGAGTGACCTCTATGTCTTTGCCGTCTGCATTCCCACCCCTGTCGGCCTGCACCGAACCTTCACCTTCATTGCACCAAGCGGGTTTTGTCGTGCCCCTCACTCTTTGTTTCCATGTCTGTATCTGTGGAAATGTCCCGTGCATCTGTACGTGGAAACTCCCTCTCACCTGTCTTCAGCAGATGCTTCCTGTTCCTCCTGTAGACTCTTCCATCCGGCGTGTGAACTATGAAGGATCTTGGTTGCTGATGCCTGTTCACAACCACAGCTGGCTGCCAAGTGTCTCCTCTCTGTACTCTGACATTTTCACCTGTATGCAGATCTGGCAACTGTCTTGTATGTCTGTCAAAGTAGCTCTTTTGCTTTATTTGCTTGTACTTTTGCTGATCATATACTTGAAGATTACCTTCAGGAGTCAGTAGAGTTGTGGCTGTTGGCAGTTTGGACTTCAGACAATGTCCCATCATCAGCTGTGCAGGAGAGAACCCCACACCCTCAATCGGTGTGTTGCGGTATTCAAGAAGAGCAATGTAAGGGTCACCATTGCTGCTTTGTGCCTTCTTGAGCATGTTTTTGATAGTCTGTACATTTATCTCTGCTTGTCCATTAGACTGAGCGTCCCCAGGACTGGAAATAACATGTTGAAGTTCCCAGCTTTCTGAGAACCCTCTAAACTCACCACTGGCATATCGTGGACCATTGTCACTAACGACAATATCTGGAATACCATGTCTTGTGAATGTCGACTTCATTGCGGTAATGACACCTTGACTGAATGTGTCCCTTAACTTGGTGATATTCGGATATTTTGAATAGTAGTCCACAAAAAGCAGATATTCTGCACCATTGTAGTGAAAGAGACCTGTGCCAATCTTCTCCCATGGTCTTCCTGGTAGTGGATGGGGAAACAAAGGCTTTCTTGGATTGCTGTTATTGTTTTCATTAGAGACAGCACACTGAGACACAATGTCCTCTATCTGAGTTGACATACCTGGCCAATAGAGAATGTCCCTTGCTCTTTCTTTACATTTTACTATCCCCAGGAGTGACTCATGAATTCTGCTGAGCATTTCCTGTCTCATTTGGTTTGGTATGATGAGTTTTGCCACTTTGAACATTAGTCCTGATGTTAGCTGATTTCCTCTTTAAATGTCCAGTATTTCTGTATTTCTTTTGGAAAATCTTTTCTTTCTGCTGGCATCTATTCATGGTAATGTTTCTTAGTATTTGCATTTCAGGATCATCTGCAGTCACTTTCCGGAACATTTTCAACTTCTCAGAGATGGGTAGCTGAGGTGTAACCCTGTTGACCTCCAGCTCTCTTCCTAGCAACTCTTCCTTTTGCTCTTTGAGGTAAGCACGGCTCAAAGCATCAGCAATGAGCAGTTCTTTTCCTGACTGTGCGAGTGTACCTCTGTAGCCTGGGAAGCATCCTTTGCAGCCTCATAGGAGCTTGATGAAGTGGCTTTTTGAAGATGCTCTCAAGTGGTTAGTGATCATTCTCAACCTGGATTTCATTGTCATATACATATTCGTGAAACTTCTCACACCCATAACCTATGGCGAGTAATTCCTTCTCGATTTGAGCATATCAGCATTGACAATCTATAAGTGCTCATGATCCATATGACACAGGCCTCCCATCCTGCAGTATAACAGCTCCTAATCCCTCCGAACAGGCATCCACAGACATCGTCACTGGTTTATTGACATCATAGAACTTAAGTGCTGGGGCATTGGTAACCAACTGCTTCAATGTGTTAAAACTTTTCTTTTGCTCATCTTCCCAATGCCATTCAGTGTTACTCTCTAGTAGCTTTCAAAGTGGAGCACTGACCTCTAATAAATTGGGAATGAATTTGGCAAGATACTGTATCATGACCATGAACCTCAATAGTTCTTGCTTACCTTCAGGTGGTGGTAGCTGTACCACAGCCCTGACCTTTTCATTATCTGGTTTTAGCCCATCAGCGCTGAGTATGTGACCTATGTATTTGATCTCTGTAGTTCTGATCCTACATTTACTTTTGTGCAGTATTAGACTGTACTCCCATGCTCTCTCCAGAAGCTTCCTCAGTTTCTGATCATGTTCCTCAATTGTGTCACCCCATATCAGCAAATCATCAATGACATTGACCACTCCGTCCAGGCGTTCAATCATTTGTGCCACTGACCTCTGGAATACCTCTGATGCAGAAGAAATCCCAAAGGGTAGACACAGGGAACAAAATCTCCCTATGGGCGTGCTGAAAGTGCATAATTTGGAACTTTTCTCATCCAGCTTGATCTGCCAGAAACCTTGATTAGCGTCTAATACTGAAAAGTATTTTGCATTAGGCATGTGAGAGACAAACTCTTCAACTGTGAGCAATGGATAGTGCTCTCTTTTGATGGCTCAGTTGAGATCTTGTGGATCCATGCAAATTCTCATCTTTTTTTCTGTGACCACTGTCACCTTCCTATTCACCCAGTCAGTAGGTTCTATTTGTCTTGTTATGACTCCCATCTGTTCCATTCTGTGTAGCTCCTCCACTACTCGATCCCTGAGAGCTGCTGGAACCTTTCCCGGGGCATGCACGACTGGTGGAATAGTTGGGTCAATCTGGATATGGTATTTCCCTGGTAAACATCCTAATCCAGAAAACAAGTCAGCAAAGTCTTTGAGAATGTCATTTTCTTTCTCAACACCATAGATTTGCTTCACCAGGCCTAGCTCTATGCATGTTGCTTTGCCCAGTATTGCTGGAACATGTTGTTGTACTATCTCAAACTCTATCTTGTGTGTTTGTCCTCTGTACACATAGGTGAGTGTTTTCTTTCCCAATTGCGCTGTCTTGTGGCCAAAATATGCAACAAGCTTGGAGGTGGATTTTCTCAGTCTTCCTCTGATGTCCAGTGAGTTGAATGTTTCTGCTGACATTACATTGCACTTTGCCCCAGTGTCAAGCTTAAATGTCACATTCCTCCTGTTTATCATCAGATCTGAGTCCAATCATCTTCATCCTCCATCTCTGCATTGTCAATATTCTTGATGCATACCTCCTGTTCCACTTCAATTGTGCCAGTGACCATGTGACTGTTGCCCTCACTCTATTCCACAGCATTCATTTTCCTTGCGTTCTCCTGTGATTTGCACATCTTCACAAAGTGATTTTTTTTCTGCATAATTTGCATGTCTTACCAAAGGCTGGACATTTTCTGTATCCATGTTTATAACCACATCTGTTGCAGTTAACTTCCTTTTGACCATCCTGTGGAGTTGGCTTTGTCCTACTCTTGTCAGTTTTCACAGTTTTTATTCTGTGCTCTTCAACCTCTTCATTAAGCACTTTAACCTGACTTGATGTGATCTCGCTGGCATGGCAAACATCAATTTCCTTTTCTAATGTAAGCTCCGTCTGTCTCAATAGCCTGCCTCTCACATGATCATCTCACCTGCCGCATACAATCCTGTCACGTATTAAAGAATCATGCAGTCGTCCGAACTCAGTTTTTTGCCTTCTTCTTCAAATCTGTTACATAGGCATCTATGGTCTCTGTTGATCCTTGAGCCCTCGTAAAAAAATAAGAGTCGGATGTACGGTAGGTTTTTTCTCGGTTCACAGTAATCTTGAAACTTTTTCTTTAACACCTCAATTTTAACTTGCTCATCATCTTGGAAGACAAACATGATGCAAACCCTTATTGCCTCTGCCCCCCCACAGGCAGAAACGTAGCACATTGCACTTTCTCTGTCTTTTCAGCTACGCCGCCAGCGGTGCAAAACAGCTCAAACTGCTGGATCCATACTTTCCAGTCCTCAGCAATATTACCTCGTAGGCTTAAACCCGAGGGTGGCTGTAACTGTGACATCTTTTACTCCTTTTTTTTCTTCTCACAATCACTTCTGACACTATGTAGTATTGATGTGACTCGGACACCGCTGTAGATTGAACAACCACGTTTATTCAACAGACTTCCATCTTCTTTAACCCCTGTTCTGACATCATACGCACTCTGACCTATGAATACTCACACAGTACAGTACACAAAGGAAATCCTCACAGAATATGTTGAATGCTACCTGTCTATAGTCAGCTCACCCTGCTTTTCTTGTGCACCTGTGAGGTTGACATCCTTTTGAAACAACTTCCGAATGAACGAGTGAGAGGTTGAAAGTATTCTTGAGCAATCCAGATGGTTGGTCATTACAGGGTTTCAGTACCCTGCCAGGTACACTGTCAGTGCCTGACACCTTACAAGGGTTCACCTATAAAATACTAAATGTATCACCAAGAATGAAAATATAATATGAATGGAATAAAACATATTTTGAGTGAGGACAAAGCATGTGAAAGTACTTTAAATGAAAAGGATTTTGTTTACAGTAGAAAAGCAGAGGCAAGTGAGTGAGAAGATTTTGCCTTGAAATTCATCGCTGTTCAGCATTGTGAAATCTATGATGTATTAATGACTCAGCCTCTGACTGTTCTTCTGATGTTCAGTTCAATTGAAGTCAATGGAGCTGATTTTACCTAGGAACATAACAGAATACACAAGCATTACAAAATAGCATGTTTAGCCAATCAGAGATTAATATCTTCTTGGGCTGAAATTCTAACTAATTTTCTGACTTCTTTTATATCAAATAATGTTTTACTATCCCTTGAATATTAGCAAGGATTACAGAGAGGTAAATAGTATTCGACCATACTTGTTGGCCAGGGCTGGATGTAACAAAATGTAATGCTTGAAGTTTACTGGTGACCGTTGGCAATGTTCTGTGGGCTGTGGACAATAGTTCTGAATATACTTTTAAATATACCTCTTTTGAATTACTCTCACTGCAATTTGCAGCATGTAACTTCCCTCTAAGCAGTGCACTTTTAAATTAACTTAATGATCTACCAATTTCATGATCGTCTGAAGGGCTTGGCTGACCAAGCAGGTTCTGCAACTTAAAGCAAACAAAGGTTCATTGTCATGGGCCAGAAGTGACGTGGGGGGGGGGGGGGGATCCAAGTCATGCTGAAACGCAAAGGGATGAGGTTTCCTCTACCCAGCATCCATCACTGGAGAACAAAATTGAGGACCTGAGGGAAAGATTGTTGTATCATCCTATACCCAGACCACTTTTCAGTAAACTGGATCATTTGAATGCCCTTCTAACTGGATTTATGCAGAGGCTAAATAGCAGTGCCCCAGGGTTTAGGACAGCAAAGATGTGGTCATGGGAGGCAGAGGAATAGCTATGGGATTGCTGTGAGTCACTGGAGTGGCTGTGTTCAAGGTCTCAGCTGTGGATATGAATGAATATGCCATGGTTATCAGCAGTAGATGGATGTGTCCTCACAAAATCATTCAGAGTCTTCCACAATCAGAAGTCCTGGGTGAATCATGAGATCTGAAATCTGCTGACAGCCAGATCAGAGGCATTCAAGTCTAGTGAAGAAGAAGGTTACAAGAGGTCCAGGTACAACCTCCAGAAAGCTATCTCATAGACAGCGGCAATTCTAGACTAAACATGAATCAACAAAGAATACTTGACAATTGTGTAGAGCTTAAATACTACTACCTTTTATAAAATTAAATCAAGTGACATAGGAGACAGCAAGTCTTCACTTCCAGATGAGCTCAATTCCTTCTATGCTGGCTTTGACACTCAAAACACAGAGGAATTATCAAGAACTCCCATATCTCCTGATGATCCGATCACTTCAATCTCAGAATCCAATGTTCAAGCAGCCTTCAGGAGGATGAACCCAGGAAAAGCATTTGGTCCATTTGGGGTGACTGGCAAGAAGTAATCTCCTATGTTGATCAACTGGCTGGAGTGTTCACTGAGATCTTTAACCTCTCACATTGTGTTGTACCCCCCTGCTTCAAGGAGGCTTCAATTTTACTGATGCCCAAGAACAGCAAGTGACATGTTTCAAAAAAGTGTTTTGAGAGGCTGATGATGAAACATATTTACTTCTGCATGAGAAGTGACTTAAATCCACTCAAGTTTGCCTAACAGAGCTACAGGTCCACAGCAGATACCATTACATTGGCCCTTTACTCAACCCTGGAACATCTGGACAGCAAAGATGCATATATTAGGATGACCTTTATCGACTACAGCTCAGCATTCAAAACCAATATCCCCTCAAAACTAATCAATAAGCTCCAAAACCTTGATGTCAATGCCTCTTTGTGCAATTGGAACCTCAATTTCCTCACTAGCTGACCCAGTCAGTTCAAATTGGCAACAATATTTCCTCCATGATCTTCATCGGCATGGGTGGACAAAAAGGCTGCGTGCTTAGCACCCTGCTCTACTCACTTTACATTTATGATTGTGTGGCTAAGCGCAGATCCAATGCCATATTCAAGTTTGCTGTTGACACTTCTTTTGTGGGTGAAATCAAAGGTGCTGATAAATCAACATATAGGAGGAAGATTGAAAATCTGGCTGAGTGGTGTCAAAAAAACAATCTCTTGCTCAATATTAGCTAGACCAAGGAGCTGATTACTGACATCAGGAGAAGGAAACTAAAGGTCCATGAGCCAGTAATCATTAGAGGATCAGAGGTGGAAAGGATTAGGAACTTTAAATTCCTTGGTTTTATTATTTCCGGGGACCTTTCCTGAGCAAGTGTAATTATGAAGAAAGCACAGTTTGTGAAGATTCAGCATGACATCTAAAACTTTGACAAACTTATATAGCTGTGTAGTGAAGTGTATGTTGACTGGTTTCATCACAGACCGGTATGGAAACACCAATGCCCTTGAACAAAAAATCCTACAGTTCAGTCCATCGGTCCATCACTAGTAAAGCCTCCCAACCATTGAGCACATCTCCATGAAACAATGTCGTAAGAAAGCAGCATTCATCATCAGGAACCCCCATCACCCACAGATGTTCTCTTCCCATTGCTGCCATCAGGAAGACAAGGGTTTCAGAGCTGAAATCTCCAGGTTCAGGAACAGTTACTACCCTCTCCCCCAGTCATAAGGCTCTTGAACCAAAGGAGATAATTTCACTTAATGCCTCTTGCCCCAACGTAGAAGAGTTCCCAAAACTAATTGACTCGCTTTCAAGGACACTTCATCTCATGTTGTTGATATCTATTGCCTTTTGATTTATTATCATTATTTTCTTATTTTCTTTATTTATGCAGTTTGTTGTCTTTTGCGCCCTGGTTGAAAACCCTAGTAAGGTGGTCTTTCATTGATTCTGTTATTATTCTAGAGATTTACTGAGGATGATCACATGGAAATGAATCCCAGAATTGAAAATAGCGATACCTATGTACTTCTATAATAAAATTAACCTTGAACTTAGAAATTTCATTTAAACGAAAGTTCAGGACATTAAAATAATCAAGAAAACAGGTTAGGAAATAGAAATCAGCAAAGTATAGTTAGAATGTGCAATTATCTAGCAAGATTCAAAAGCAGTCTGTAAACTGATTAGTTAATTCTCAACAATTAGGCAAGTAGGATCAGACCAGGTTAATAACAAAGAGAAGGGCATCAGACAGCATCGACTGTCTGAACAGCCTGTTTTCACAATATCTTTTAAGAAGGCTACATGCTCACAGACTTGCTAGTAAAGTAATGGCAATTAAAAATTTATGTCACAATTTTTAACAGGCCCCTGCACCATAGTCCTGAAAACATTTTCACATTCTCTAAAGATTCTTGCTAGACCCTCAGAAATAAAACATTTCAATTATTCTGGGGCATACAGAATTGCTCACAATTCTTCTCACTTCAAGAAACAATACTAGTCCTGTACAGTAGTTGAAGTTCCAAGAACTTATGATTGCTACACATACTGTGTAAAATATCACAATTGATTGCAATTCCTGGATTATGATACTGCACTTCCAACTGCTCTAAATATATATAGCCCTCCACTGATATCCCTTTCATCACTTGATCTCAAAATCAAAATTAGGTTAATTATTACTGGCATATGATGTGCAATTTTGTTATTTTGGAGCAGCAGTAGAGTTTAATTCATACAAAACTACTGTTACAATAAAAAAATAAAGCATAGCAAGGTCATGTTCATGGACTATTCGTAAACCTAATAGCCGAAGGAAAGAAGCTGTTCTTAAAACTTTGAATGTAAATCTTCAGGCTCTTGTGCTTCTTTCCTAATGGTGGTGAAGAGAAGAGGGTATGTCCTTGGTGGGGTGGGGGGGAGGGTGGTGGGAATGAGTGTCCATAATGACAAAGTCATCTTCTTAAGGCGCCATCCTTTGAATTTGTCTTCGATAGTGAGGAGGCTTGTGCCCTTGATGGAGTAGACTGGACGTTCATGAGAATGAATCCAGGAATGAAGGTGTTCATACATGAGGAGCTTTTGATGGTTCTGGGCCAGTACTCACTGGAGTTTAGAAGTATGAGGAGGGAGTATCTCATTGAATCTTCTCAATCATTGAAAGGCCTAGAGAAATGTGGAAAAGCATGTATCTTTTAGTAGGTGAGTATTTTTCCAGAAGGCACACTCAGAATAGATAGATGAATGTTTAAATTGGAGATGAGGATGAATTTAGCAATGGATGGCTGTGAAAGCCAAGTCACTGAGTATATTGAAAGCAGAGGTTGATAGGTTCTTCAGTACTCAGGGTGTCAATGGTTATGGGAAGAAGGCAGGAAAATGGGGTTGAGAGGGATAATAAATTAGCCATGATGGAATGGCAGAGCAAACTTGATGGGCCAAATAACTTAATTGTGCTCCAATGTATATTATGTTCTTATGATTATGTAATGCTGGAAAGCATTAATAAACCTGCTGGTGTCTTGAAATATTATTAATGAAATAAAGTTGTTAAAAAGCTGGATTTCATACCTTGTTCTGGGTGATATCAGGGCATTGTCTGAGTTGGCATACTCCTAAATATTTAGATAACTGTTTCACAATGGATTCAATAAATAGGACATAAATAAAATTTATTAGATACTCCAGCTGTTTTCACCTGAGTACACTGATGGGTATCAGTGTTGCAAATGAGACACTTATAGGAGCAACAGTTCCTAAAATATTTTGTTAACCTTGTTTACAGCAAAAATACAAAAAGCTAATAGATGTTCTTGAACTCAAGAGTTTAGAATGATGCAAGTCTTTTTACTAAATCATCTGTGACCCATTCAATCCATGTAATAATACGTTTGGGAGTTATAGGTTATGAACTTCACCCAGCATTTTAACCTAATGATTCTTCATTTACTAACTTCAAAAATATAATTGTAATTTAAGAGAAGTACATCCTTTTTTTACCTTTTATGATTATCTGAGTTGAAAATTATACCAGAATTTTCAAAAAGAATAGTAGAGAACTGAACTCATTTTGCTGATGAGGCAATCATCCTCTTAAGTCTTAGCCAGAGCTGCCATAATGACTTCCTGAACCCAAATTATAGAAAGAGGATAAAGACATGGCAGCAGAGTAGGATATCTAGATTCTCAGATCTATTCTTTCCAAGCAGAAGAACTAATAGAATTCATTCTGAGAACTTGTTTATTTATTACAAGAAGTTTATCAGTAAACCAGGTGTTGATATTAATATCAGTTTCAAAAGTTCATTTTATTGTCAACGTTTGCATGTACAATACAACTCTGATATTCCTTTTCACTAAGTAGCCATGAAATACAGAAAAAAATCACAGAATTTCTTGAAAGAAGACAACAAACACTGCCCCCCCACATGAAAATGAAAAGGAAACAAAACTTGCAAGCCCCAAACCCTAGATCACCTCCCTCACACAAAAAGACTAACCGGTCGATCACACGAGAATCGACAGCTGAAGCACCAAACCCCAAACCTATCAACGCCTCCCTCACATAAAAGCCAACAGAATAGTCACACAGAAAAGTGCAGCCAGAACACCAGATCATTAGACTATCATCAGGGATACCAAAGGGTTCATAGCTAAAGTGTCATTAAACACCATCATCAATTTACTTTTGTATGAAGCATAAATTATAAAATTGGAACATCCTGTCATTTAAAGTAGGAGACCAAATCACAATATGCCATGCAAAAATATAGACAAATTTAAGTTCTGATTAATTTTAGCAATATTAAAATGTCAAGCTTGAAGTTTCAATAAGCCATGAACAAACTAGAGTTTTAGTTCTTCTGTACCCATCCATCAATCATTCACAGTTCTTCACTATCTACATTTCAAAGGCCAATTTATTTAATGATCTATTTTATTTGGGAAAGAATATTTTTAAAAAGATCTGAGCTGTGCAAATGTCATGGAAGAATTATTTTTTCAGAAAATTTCATTCAAAAGAGTTGGCATCTTTTCTTCAAGATGAGAACTCCTCCGGGATAAGAAAATACCTCATTTGGGTGGAAAGCATTAAAGTCCCTCTCAATAAACTTCAAAGATAAGACTATACCAAAACTGTACTGTGTAACAGAAGATTATATAATATTTTGATATACTGCTGATAGAAAGCTACTGTACCAAATTATGCTTCGGTTCATTTGCTAGATTAGAGTTAAATATGGATGTTATATCATAGTGTAATTTAGAATGTGAGCAATTTCAGATTTCAATTTGGGTTTTGTTAAGGTAGCATTTTCATTGAAACTGATAACATTTGACATGATTTGTATTGAATGTTTGCCTCTTAGCTACCATGGATATCTGATAGTACACATTCAATTGCCATTTATGAATAAATGTGGAAGATATATCCTAGATTATCTTTATTTGGGTTATCTAATACCCGAACAAAATTACTACCTCATTGCCCATCATTCATTGTTTTAATTTACAGTTTTCCATCTCTTCCTAGATTAAAATGTAATTTGCTTGACCGAACATAGTCATAAAATCCATCTATCTAATATTTATGGCGTATACCTCAGCTGTTTTTTGTGAACACTTGTAGCACATGCAGAAGCTGGAAGAAGGGAGGATGAGGCATTGCCACAACAATGCCATACTGCAGAAGCAATGGATTACTGATAAAGTAGGCTGTGTGATTCATGAACAGACCTTGAATGAGAATTACTAGAAGAAAACCAATTGATTTTCAAATCAGGTGATCTCCACTGGTAACACACTAGCTTTGAGTCAGAAGATTGTGCCTTGATACATCATGAAGAGTCCGAGTATATAATTCAAATTATGCAGTACTGAGTTCTAACAGAAATGCTAGTATTTGAAACAGATGTAAAATATGTTTATTTGAATCAAATCAATGTTTGAGGTCACGTGATACCATCCAAGGAAGTGTGGCAATTTGTAATGGCAATCTCCATGGATCTCCCAAAATCTGTCTATTGCCTTAAAAATAGAAATAGATATTTCTAATAATCTTTTAGGAACAGCTAAATGCCCAATATAACAGAGATTAAAACTATTCCATGGAAAGATAATTGAATATTTATAAAATTCTTTCTTTTCTGAATTGTTGGTATAGTTATGAAAAAATTCACTTGTTTGCAAACAGATTAATGCCTCTCATAATGTGAAAAATTGACAAATATGTAAAACAACACCATTATCATCACAAAATCTGTTTCAAGACAAGAGAAAACATACGAGAGGTGATTGATAAGTTTGTTGCCTAAGGTAGAAGAAGTTGAGTTATACAGCTCTTGTTACATGCAGATGCAGGTTAACTTTTTGAGTGATTATGCAGAACATTTGAAGTTAATAACTCATCCCCTTCTTAGCACACAAACTTATCAATCACCTCTGATGAGCTATTGATTTCAAACTTTCTTCATAATCGCTCATAGAGTTGACCTGCATGTGCATGTAACGACAGCTGTATAACTCATCTTCTTCTACCTTAGGCCACAAACTTTTCAGTCACCCATCTGAGAACACTTTCTGGAGGTCCAAAATCCATATGTTCCAAGACCACCGGACTAAGTGTGTAAATGTAGGAGGGGACTATGTTGAAAAATAAATGTGCTAGGTTTTCTATAATTGACTCCTTCTACCTTAGGCCACAAACTTATCAATCACATCTCATAGATAATGTTGGAATTAGAAGATTATAGTCCAATCTCAAGCAAAATAATTTAGTGGCAAAAAGAATTGGTAGCCAACATTGAAGCTTCTATGATTAACTAACTATTCCAAGCAATATTTTATGAATTAAACAAAGATATGTGCCAGTCAATATATTCCCTTTTATTATGGAGACATTTTCCCCTTCATATCCTAACTCCACTCCAAAAAAAGGAGGACAGTTATTTGACTAAACTTATTGAACAATGAGGCCTTATATAGTTCTAGAAATTTACAATGCTTTTGCTACCAAGAAACAAATAGAATCTAGAATCTGGAGGTGTCAATCATTGTTAATTCTGCAGAAGAACATTTTGTAACTCACAACAAAATAGCAAAGGATTCAGCAAGAGGCAGATTCAGTCATTGCCATCCACAGAATGATTTGTTGAGCCACATGAGAGTCAAGCACCTAGTAGGTGTGGTTTCACCTTATAGGTAGACTTTATAGTGTCAAACAGCAAAGAATCAGGTTTAAGAGTTCCACACTAATAATCAAGTGACCACATACATTAATCCCATTTCTCCTTTTGCATTTTCATCTAGTTCCCTTCTCCATCTACAATTCTCATGCCACCTAACTGCATCAAGAGAAATTTACATTAGTCAACTCCATACTAATCAGCTAGCATGTTGGGGGAGAAAAACAGTACACTCAGGGAAAACTCACAAAGTCATAGGGAGAACATAAAAACTTTGCACAGACAGTGTCCAAGGTTTGGAACAAACACAGACTGTTGGACCTGAGAGACAGAAACATTAAAATAACATTAGTGTTTTTTCATAGCAATCTACATGCATTTCTGTTGTTACGTACCTCTTGGGTATCTTGTAATTTTCTATGACCATGATGTAATTGAGTATCTGGTGAGCATGATGTAATGGTCTTGCGAAGTTGGGGTGATGTATTTTCCTGCCAGTGTGAGGTCACAAAATGTAATTTTCCCTCCAGTGTGAGGTCATGTGATGGCCTGTTCCAACAAGTATAAAACGGGGAAAGCCTGCTGTGATGCAGGAGTTTTTTTTTTGGGACTTCATTTAAGTCATCTGTTACTCTGTTATGCTGAGTATTTGGTTTCATGATGCAGTTTTGTTTTAAAGTGGAGTTTTAATTCTTACTATAAGGTACATTGTCATTAATCTGGCAGTTTTGAAAATCACTGCCAGTCATGTTTGATATTTCTTGGATTTAATTAATTTTAAAGTCGAAGAATTGGAGGGCGAAAATTTACTGAAGTACGGAAACCTGAAGGATCGAGTAAAGTTGGTGTCATCGGTGGTTTAATACAGGATCGACCTTATTGTGTCTTCATTCTGGCAATAGTAATCTGCATCTGAGATTGCCCCTGCATATGAGAGCAGAAAGGGTAGGGTGCAGTGTTATTCACCAAGGAAAAGGTCAGTTCCTTGGAACTATTTTTATTTCCTTCATTGTGAATCCTTCAGGCAAGGCATAGTTTTGCTGGAATCAGCAGTAATGTCACATCATTGAGGAATTAGTTACTTCAGGAAAGTCTCTTTTAATTGACTGTATAAATCATTTGGACTTTTACATTTATCATTTTAAGAATGGTTTGAATTGCCATATAGCAGTTAACTTCCAGTTAAGTTAGTCATTTGTTTACTTTTCATTTTTATTGAACAGAGTTTAAATAAATGTTTATGTGTTTATTAAAAAACCTGTCTCAATTCTATATTCATTGCTGCTGTAGCATAACAATTGGGGGATCATCTGGGATATGTTTCAATTAAGAGTTTAAGTGCTTGCTTAATTATCAGTCTGATTTGGAAAAGGGAAATACTTAATTCTTTGCTTTGATTGGCTTGTGGGTGGTATTCAGCAACAATGAATATTGAAGATTTTCTAGCATCGCCAGACCTGGAGTTGATAGTGAAGGCAAAAAGGAGTGATGTATCTGAGATTGCTAGCAGATTGGAACTTAAAGGTATTTTGAAGGCTACCACAAAGCTTGTATTTCAGAGGAAAATCGCATCACACTATGAAGAATTGGATGATTTTAATGAAGCAGTTATAGATAAGTTTCCAATAAATAATCAAGAGATGCAGTTACAAATCGAACAAATGAAGTTAGAACAATGTAAAGCGGACTTGGAACAATGTAGGTTAGAAGATGAACATAAAAAGAAAGAATTTGAAGCAAAAGAAGCTGAGAGAAAGAGGGAGTTTGAACTAGCAATGGAGAGATTAAGGTCTGAGAATCAATCCTCTGGTTCGAGGAAAGAGTTTGTTGCTAGTTGAGAAGTTATATGAGCTCCTCCATTTAATGAAACAGAAGTGGATAAATATTTCCAACATTTTGAAACTGTTGCTCAGATTTCAGAGTGGCTGAAAGAGAAATGGCCAGTGATGTTACAGAGTGTAATTAAAGGCAAGGCACAATAAGTTTATACAGCTTTAACTGCTGAGAAAGCACTTGATTATGATATTGTGAAGCAGCATATACTGAAAGTGTATGAACTGGTTGCAGCAGCTTATAGAGAAAGATCCAGAAATTTGAAGAAATCCGTGGAAAAATCTTACGTGGAATTTGCCTACAATAAAGCTGTGTGTTTTGAGTGATGGGTTTCTTCTAAAATGTGAATGGGGAGTATAAGACATTGAAAGGGTTGATTTTAATGGAGGAATTTAAAAGGAGCATCCCTGTTGAAGTAAGAACCTATTTAAATGAGAGGGACACTGCTACATTGCAGGAGACTGCTAAATTAGCTGATGAATATGCTTTAATCCATAAGAATAAATTTCCTCAGTGTAGAATTTTAAAAGGAAAACTAGCACAGAGGGTCAAGTTAAACCAGAAATTAAATCAGAAATTAGTGAGAAAGGTAAGAATGAAGGAAAACATGTGAAGGAAAGACAGCTTGGTCCCATTTGTAATTATTGTAAGAAACCTGGTCACATAATCGCTAACTGTTTCCAATTGAAGAAGAAGGAGAAGGAAGCAGTCCCAAATGCTTGTGTGCAACATACTGAAATACCTGCAAATCCACAGGGTTCAATAAACACACATGAAACTTTGCCAAGTTAAGAGGGGATATGATTATTTTATAACTGAAGGATTTGTATCCTTGAAAGAGGTGCCAATAAAAATCCTTATGGATACTGGAGCGTTTCAATCACTGATGCTAGACAGTGTGTTAAAGTTTAGTGATGAGTCTGACATAGGTGAGGTAAACTATATATGAGGTGCTGCGAGTGCCCTTATGCCTGTACGTTTGCATAGAGTAAATTTAAGGTCAGGGTTAGTTACAGGACCAGTTAAAGTAGGACTACAACCCAACCTACCTGTGAATGATGTTTCTCTATTGTTGGGGAATTATTTAGCAGATGGACAAGTCATTCCTGAAGTGCATTTGAAAATAATGTCAGAGTAACCATGGATGGATTCTAACACAGATTCCTCCTGTGTTGTAACTCGAGCTATGGCTAAAAAACTTGATGTGCAGGATAAAGTTGCTAGCCATGACTATTCAACTCAGGATTCAAATTTTGAGGATGTGTTAGAAACTTTCTTACCTTCATTGTTTGATCAAGATTCTTAGAGTAAGTCTGACCCTGAAGATTTGTCTCTGTCTCAGAAGGAGGTGATAGCAGAGCAGAGTAGAGACCCTGAGATTATCGAATTAAAGGAACATGCTCTCCTGGATAGTGAAATTGATAAGGTGCCAGTAGGATATTATTTTGAGAAAGGAGTGTTTATGAGGAGGTGGAGATCATCTACAATTCTTGCAAGCGATGAATGGAAGGTTGTTTACCAGGTAGCAGTTCCTAAAGTTTATCGGAATGAGTTTTTAACTTCAGCTTATAGTGTGCCCTTGGGAGGACATCAAGGGGTGAAGAAAACTCTGAACAAGGTTTTTGAACATTTTTACTGGCCTGGTTTGAGAAAAGATGTGGCAACATTTTGCAGAACGTGTCATACTTGCCATATTGTAGGTAAACCTAATCAAGTTACTCCAGTGGCCCCACTTCAACCTATTCCTGCATATGGTGAACTGTTTTCTAAAATTATTATAGATTGTGTTAGGCCCATTGCCAAAAACTAAATCTGGCCATCAATATTTATTGACCATAATGTGCACTGCATCTAGTTTTCCAGAGGCAATACCATTTAGGAATATAACTGCTAAAACTGTAAAGGCTCTTATAAAATTCTTTACTTATTTTGGGTTGCTTAAGGAAATACAATCTGATCAAGGTAGTAACTTTATTTCTGGATTGTTTCAACAGATAGATCATAAACTGGGAGCTAAGCAGATTACCTCATCTGCATACCATCCAGAATCACAAGGAGCCTTGGAGAGGTTTTATTCTACCATCAGGACTATGATTAGGACGCATTGTGTAGAAAATGAAAATGATTGGGATGAGGGCATATACTTATTTCTATTAGTATGGGAGTCAGTACAGGAATTATTCAGTTTTAGTCCATTTGAACTTGTATTTGGGCATAGAGTTAGAGGACCTTTGACCTTACTAATCCATTGTCCTAATTTGCTGGATTGTGCTTTAAAATTTAAGGATAGATTACATAAAGCTTATAACATGACCAGGGAAAATTTAAAATTGGCTCAGGAGAAAATGAAAACCTGGTATGATAAAGAAGCTAGAATGAGGTCATTTAAGCCTGGAGATAAGGGGTTGGTTCTTTTCCTGGTGCAAACGAAACTTTTATAAGTTAGATTTTATGGTCTTATGAAATTATGTCTGAAGTTAATGATGTGGATTATGTGATAAAAATGCCAGGCTGAAGGCAACAAACCCAGCCTTGTCATATAAATATGATAAAACCATATTATGAGAAACAGTCTTGCTACTATAACTGTTGTGGTCAATAATAATGAATCTGATCTCACTGGGAACTTAATGGATGATTCATCTGAAACTCATTCTAAACCCAATATTATTTGTGCCAGATTACCAAACTCAACAATTCTGGAAACTATTGATGAGAAATTAGCTCATTTACAGTGAGAGCAGAAGCAGCAGATGAAGCAATTATTTTTTTTAAAATATAGGGATTGATTTCCAGACGTTCCTAGAAGAACCACAGTAGCTCCACAAGATGTAGATGTTGAGATGCCAAACCCATAAAGCAACGTTCATATAGGATGAACATGGAAAAATGTGAACTTGCTGAGAAAGAACTTAAATATATGTTAGAGAATAATGTTATTAGACCTTCTAATTTGAATTAGAGTTCACCTTGTGTTATGGTGCCTAAGTCAGACGATAGTATTCGGTTTTGTACTGACTACAGAACTGTGAAAGCTCTAACCAAAACAGATGCATATCCAATCCCTAGAGTGGATGTTTTTGTTGATGAAGTTGGCTAAGTTCCTTACAAAGATTGATTTGTTAAAAGGGTATTAGTGTGTTCTATTGATGGATAGAGGTAGAGAGATTTCTGCATTTGTAACAATTCGGGATGAAGAATGCCCCAGGTACTTTCCAGCAGATGACTAATTCTGTGATTCATGGGTTAAAAGATACAGATGCCTATATTAACGATTTAGTTACAGGAAATGCTACTTGGGAAGCGCATATTACTGTGGTGGAGAAACTATTTGAAAGGCTTTCAAAAGCTAACTTAACTATTAACTTAGCTGAAAGTGAATTTGGTCATGCCACCATGACTTACCTTGGTTATGTTGTAAGTCTGAGCTTGGTTAAGGAAATACATCAAAATCCAATTTAGCAACAAAGGTTTGATGTTACAGGAGTATAATATTTTGATAACTCATATTAAAGACAAAGATAATGTGATTGCTGACTGCTTATCTAGATGTTCAATGTACAATGTAATTATTTTATGGAGTGGTATTTTTAAAAATCTGTAACACTCCTACTGTATATTAGTTTGTAAGGTGCTATATGATAATACTATGTATATTTTGTATGTTGTAGATCTTATACATTTGTATTTTTTTGTAAATAGTTAATTGTTAAAATTTTGCCCTTGACAGATCAAAATTTTTTTTTGGAAGGAGGTGTTACATACATCGTGGGTATCTTGTGATTGTCTATGACCATGATGTATTTGAGTATCTGGTTAGCATGATGTAATGGTCTTGTGATGGTGGGGTGATGTATTTTCCCACCAGTGTGAGGTCATGTGATGGCCTGTTCCAACTGGTATAAAACAGGGAAAGCCTGCTGCGATGCAGGAGTTTTTGTTGGGGTGTTGTTTAAGTCATTTGTTACTCCATTATGATGCATATTTGGTTTCATGTCACAGTTTTGTTTTAAAGTGGAGTTTTAATTCTTACTGTAATGTACATTTTGTTTTGCCAGCAGTTTTGAAAATCTCTGCTAGTTATGTTTGATGTACCTTGGATTTAACTCTAAAGTCAAAGAATTAGAGGGTGAAGATTTACCGAAGTACAGAAACCCGAAGGATCAAGTAAAGTTGGTGTCATCAGTGGTTTAATACAGGATCGACCTTATTAGATATTCATTCCGAAAATAGTAATCTGCATCCAAGACAGCCCCTGCATTGTAAGAGAAGAAAGGGTTGGGCGCAGTATTATTTGCCAAGGAAAAGGTCAGTTCCATCAAGCCATTTTTATTTCCTTCATCGTGAATCATTCAGGCAAGGCATATTTTGGCTGGAATCAGCAGTAACGTCACGTCATTGAGGAATTTGTTACTTCAGCAAAGTCTCTCCTAATTGACTGGATAAATCATTTGGACTTTCTCATTTATCACTTTAAGAACTGTGTTCACATTTATCAATTTAAGAACTGTTCGAAGTGCCCTATAGCAGTTAACTTCTGGTAAAGTTAGTTATGTGTTTACTTTTCATTTTTATTGAGCAGAGTTTAAATAAATGTTTATTTGTTTATTAAAAAAAACCTGTATCAATTCCATATTCATTGTTGCCATATCATAACAATCCATCATCAGCACTAAGGCTAACTCTTTGTTCATCCTGTTCCAGATTACTCACTGAATTAGAATTACACTGCTGCCATCCAAATATAAATTATAACTCTGGTTTTAGGATACCAGTAATCTGAGTTACTAATTCAATAAATTGCTCACAATGCCACCACTGTGACCTAGGACAGATGACAGGAAACCCAGTTGGAACATAGCACAATTATTTTGATGGGCACAGGTTAAAATCAGCCACTTCTGAAATCTGGAAACCAAAAACAAAATTCAATAATCTCATAATAAACAACCTGCTTTCTCAGACTTCTCCCAGAGCTAGAAGAAGCAGAGTTAAAGCCGGTTGCGCAAAGGTTTGTGCAGAGACAGCAATGAAGACAATCTTCAGCTAGCTAATATTCCAAAGCCTTTTAGTTTCAACATTAATAATGCATGAAATTTCCCATTGGTTTAACTGAAAACAGGTACAGTTCTGATGCTAATAAGGGTCTTTCTGGAGGACAGATTTTTAAACTCTACTTCTCCTTAGTTTGAAAGCAAACATAACCTACAGAGTATCTTTCAACAGCAGCTTCTGCCATCAGTATTTTATGCACATTTTAGAATAGATTTAAACACAGCCATATCAATTTATGGCTCAAGCACAGAGCAAGACCAAAAATACCCCCCCCCCCCCAACACACACACACACACACACACACACACACAAATTTCATAGTAACAATAATAAAGTTATACTTGCTAAAAAATATAAAACATTTCCCACTTTATAGCTAATCTTGAGTTAACCTATTCCTTCAACATGTTTTATCTTTCTTGTCTATAGATTATTGCAATAGTTGACACTGCAAGTCAGACTTGAGAGTCAGTAATATGGGAAGATTAGTCTGCGCAGGTGTTGTAGAGAAAATGTGAACTAATTATAGTAATCTTAATTACAATTAAGGTTAAGTATTGTATAGGCACCTGTTTTAATTGCTGACTAGTCAATTTCCTGAGGTATTACACACAAAATTAACACTAAGCCAACCATGGTAGCAGAAAAAGAGATGAAAAATGACAATGTAACAGCAAAGGCCAACAACAATGATTCTTGAACTTGTTCTTTTCATGATAAATTAGGCTATATAATATTGTTATTATTTTACGTCAATCTAAATAATTATTTCAAAAGGAAATTGTTTATCTAGTTGCAGGAGGCAAAAATCGCAGGAGCACAACAAAGAGCAGGGAATTGTACTAGCTGAATTTGCCCAAGTTGAATAGGCCATGCGGCTTCCTGTAATGTATCCATTCCACATTTTTTGTAGATTTTGTTTTCAGTACATGAGTCATATTAGTGAAATATAACTGGCCAAATTTCCTTTCACTAGCAGAAGGGCACTGAGGTTTCTTAACTCTGCACATATACACAAATAAAAGCAATCAAAATTAAATGAAAGGGACATTCTAGAGCAAATAAACTTGTTATGGTAAAACATACAAAATGCTGCAGGAATTCAGCAGGTCAGGCAACATCTATAGAGGGGAGTAAAGAGCCAACTTTTCCGGCTGATAATCTGCTGAATTCCTTTACCATTTTGTGTGTGTTACTTGGGATTTCCAGCATCTGCAGATTCTTGTGTTTATAATTTGCTATGTAAATATGCCTAAGTCATTAATTCTTCATTTTTTATTGAGTTACGAATAGAACAATCTGAGCAGTGTTGTAAGTTGGCTAGAATCTTATTTGGCTCAGAAAAGTTAAATTAAACATTAGCTATCTAAGAATCATAAGGTTGTAAAGAAAATTCTGATGGTCTCACAGATGTTTTTCTAAACCTCTAGCACAATCTGTTAACTATGACTTGCTTATTCTAATAAGTAAGATGAGGTATGGTTGTAGTTTATCATAAAGGTCTATCTATTGCTTGTTTGGTAAGGTTAATTGTTTCTGGTTACTATGACACTCATATAAGCTCTGCTGCCTATGTTTGCTGGAGGTGAGTTACCCCCGGTGAGACATATTACATTCTATCACACTGTTTGTTCCATATTATGCTGCTATTTTGTTTTGTTCCATGACAACCACCAGAGGTAGTTCAACTGTGATTTCTTAGCTATTTTACATGCAGTGAAAAAGACATATGAATTAGGTGGAGTAAGAGTAATTTTAACCTATTAATTTCGGTAAGAAACAAAGATATATTTGATTAGAGAGAAAGGCAGGAGTGTGTTGCCCCACTACAATGTTTAAACATGATCATAATATTCAATGGCTTTACTATTGTCAGGCAACTACAAAAGCACACCCTGCAGATAAATATTCAGCACAAATTCACTTGCACCAGCATCATAAAAACTAAAAATACATTAAGAGGTCAGCTGTTAGGCATTTTGCAGCAAGTGTCTCACCTCTATTTTCACCATCTGTGAAGTTCAGGTCAGAAAGATAAGAGAATACCATCCATTGTCTTGATGAATGCAGTTCCAGTTGCTTACAACAGAAAATAGACAATAGGTGCAGAAGTAGACCATTCGGCCCTTTGAGCCTGCACCGCCATCTTGAGATCACGGCTGATCAATCACTATCAATACCCGGTTCCTGCCTTGTCCCCATATCCCTTGATTCCCCTATCCATAAGATACCTATCTAACTCCTTCTTGAAAGCATCCAGAGAATTGGCCTCCACTACCTTCCGAGGCAGTGCATTCCAGAACCTCACAACTCTCTGGGAGAAGAAGTTTCTCCTTAACTCTATCCTAAATGACCCACCCCTTACTCTCAAACCATGCCCTCTGGTACCGGATTCTCCCAGCATCTGGAACATACTTCCTGCCTCTATCTTGTCCAATCCCTTAATAACCTTATATGTTTCAATCAGATCCCCTCTCAATCTCCTTAATTCCAGCGTGTAGAAGCCCAGTCTCTCTAACCTTTCTGCGTAAGACAGTCCAGTCATCCCAGGAATTAACCTCGTGAATCTACGCTGCACTTCCTCTACAGCCAGGATGTCCTTCCTTAACCCTGGAGACCAAAACTGTACACAATACTCCAGGTGTGGTCTCACCAGAGCTCTGTACAAATGCAAGAGGATTTCCTTGCTCTTGTACTCAATTCCCTTTGTAATAAAGGCCAACATTCCATTAACCTTCTTCACTGCCTGCTGCACTTGCTCATTCACCTTCAGTGACTGATGAACAAGGACTCCTAGATCTCTTTGTATTTCTCCCTTACCAAACTCTACACCATTCAGATAATAATCTGCCTTCCTGTTCTTACTCCCAAAGTGGATAACCTCACACTTATTCACATTAAATGCCATCTGCCAAGTATCTGCCCACTCACCCAGCCTATCCAGTCACCCTGAATTCCCCTAACATCCTCATCACATGTCACACTGCCACCCAGCTTAGTATCATCAGCAAATTTGCTGATGTTATCTTTTATGCCTTCATCCAAATCGTTAACGTAAATGGTAAACAGCTGTGGTCCCAATACCGAGCCCTGTGGCACCCCACTGGTCACCACCTACCATTCCGAGAAACACCCATTCACCGCTACCCTTTGCTTTCTGTCTGCCATCCAGTTTTCTATCCATGTCAATGCCTTCCCCCCCATGCCCTGAGCTTTGATTTTACCCACCAATCTTCTATGTGGGACCTTATCAAATGCCTTCTGAAAATCGAGGTACACTACATCCACTGGATCTCCCCTGTCTAACTTCCTGGTTACATCCTTGAAAAACTCCAACAGATTAGTCAAGCATGATTTACCCTTGGTAAATCCATGCTGGCTCAGCCAAATCTTATCACTGCTATCTAGATATGCCACTATTTCATCCTTAATAATGGACTCTAGCATCTTTCCCACCACCGATGTCAGGCTGACAGGTCGATAGTACTCTGTTTTCTCCCTCCCTCCTTTTTTAAAAAGTGGGATAACATTAGCCATTCTCCAATCCTCAGGAACTGATCCTGAATCTAAGGAACATTGGAAAATGATTACCAATGCATCCACAATTTCCAGGGCCACCTCCTTTAGTACCCTAGGGTGCAGACCATCTGGACCTGGGGATTTGTCAGCCTTCAGTCCCATCAGTCTTCTCATCACCATTTCCTTCAGAATGTCAATCTGTTTCATTTCCTCTGTTACCCTATGTCCTTGGCCAATCCATACAGCTGGGAGATTGCTTGTGTCTTCCTTAGTGAAAACAAATCTAAAGTACTCACTAAATTCTTCTGCCATTTCTCTGTTACCCATAATAATTTCACCCAATTCATTCTTCAAGGGCCCAACATTGTTCTTAACTATCTTCTTTCTCTTCACATAACATGGCTTTGATACCATCTGGAACAAATCAACTGGTTTGATTTACATCCCCTTGATGTGAATCATCCTAAGCACTCATTCCCTCCACCCACCAAACGACAGTAGTTGTAGTGTGTACCATTTACATAATTCAAGGCAATTACTCACTTAGGCTACTCTGACAGTCCCTCCTAAGCTCATGGTCTTCACCACCAAGAAATATGGTGGAACTGCAATATTCAGTTACCACCACACAACATCTTCTTTTCTAAGTCCAACATCATCCTGAGTTAGAAATATGTCACTGCTGCTTCATAGTTTGTCTCACAAAGACTGGTGGTTCAATCCCAATCTACAGCTTTGCATGAATGGAGTTTTATTTTCTCCCTGTGATCATGTGGAGTCCTTCCTGCTGCTTCAGTCTCCTCATTCCCAAATGTGTACAGATCAGTAAGTTATCCAACTTATAAACTGCTCCTAATAAATAGGAGAATAGTTGTACCGGATAGGAGATGATGAGAATTTGGGGTGAATAAAAAAATGGGGTTAATATAGAATTAGTATAAATGGGTGGTTGAAGGTTGGGGCAGGCTCTAATGTGATGTATCTTAGGTAGGACTCTATTTATGACTCAAGTCACTGGTTCCAATTCCTGGCGTTCCCTCACAGACAACACATTAGAATATCCTCTTTAGAAGAACTGCAGTTCATGTTGGTGCCTCATCATCAGCTTCTGAAGGACAATTAGTTATTAACTCATCTCCTTCTACCTTCAGCCACAGCTTATCAGTCACCCCTGATGAGTTATTAACTTCAAACTTTCTGTAGAATCATTCAAAGAGTTGAACTTTGAACGAGAGCTGTATAACTGATCTCCTTCTATCATAAGCCACAAATTTATCAATCACCCCTGCTGTGGACACTTCCTGGAGGTCCAAGATCCATATGTTCCACGACTGCTGGACTAAGTGTGTAAATATAGGAGACTATGTTGAAAAATCAATGTGCTAGGTTTTCTATAATTGACTCCTTCTACCTTAGGCCACAAACTTATCAATCACCACTTGTATTCTCTTATTCAGGGAACCTGAAAATTCTTCCAAGAAAAAACATTTCCAGTCATGCTGGTGCCAGCAATCAACAATTCCTTAGGAAACAACTTCAAGATAGTTGATCATTTCAGTTTTTCTACATCTTCTACTTATTTTTTCATCTTAATCTTGTGTTTGAAAGTGTTGGAACCTGTGACTTACAGTCTGCAGTTGGATTGAATAAGATATTGCTCTGCTATCCCTGAGAAATCTCCCGGGGAGAAATGTGAGCACGAGCTACCATGAGGAGAAGCTCAGAGTCAAGAAGATGGGCCATGATCGACTACATTTCTCACCAATTAAAGCATTAAGGAAGATTGGAACATTGAAGCAAATGTGAAGGAAAGCAAGTGGTTCTCGGAAAGGCCATTGGTTCGAGTCGCTGCCCTTACAGTGGCCGCTGATTTGTGTCACTGCCCTCAGAGAGGCCTCTACGTCCCAACATTATTGAAATTCTATGATTTATGCATTGGATTGTGGTTCTAACTAACTGTAGTTCATATTTCCCTCTATCAGTTCTATGATTTTTTTCATGCTCTCACCCATTCTTCATGTCAATCAGCAGACTAGGAGTTTGGGGTTTGATGTTCTTGCTGCTGTTTCTCCATGTGGATGATCTGTTAGTTTTTGTGTGAGTACAGGTTTGTGGAGGTTTGGGGTTTGTGAGTTTTTGTTCCTTTTTCTTTTCCTGTGGGGTGGAGGATTACTACTAGAGGATGAAGGGGCTGGAGTTGATGCCTTTCTTTCAGCTACCTTGATGGTTTTCTGTATTTTATGGCTATCTGGAGAAGACAAATCTCAGAGTTGTATTCTGCATACATTCTTTGATAATAAAATAAACCTTTGAAACGTTGAAATTCATAAATGAGATTGGGAAACAGGTCAGAAAATAGAACATAGAATAGTACAGTACAGGCCATTTGGCCCACAATGTTGTGCTGACCCTTAAACCTGCCTCCCATATAACCCCCACCTTAAATTTTTCCATATAAGACAATCTGAAGGTTTTGTTTTTTTGCCTGTCAATAGACAGAAGTGGTCTTCTCCAGATTATTCTGCTACAAGAAATTACTTTCCCCAATTATAGATGAGAAATATATTGAAAACAGTAAGGATTTCAAAGTTTATTTCCTAGCAATCAGACTATGCAACATATACATGCACTTAACTAACTAGATCAACTAGGAGGTGGAGCAAGGAATTGCAGATGGTATTTAACTTAGACAAGTGTTAAGTGTATCAGTTTGTGAAATGAAATCTGTGCAGGACATACACAGTAAAATCTGATAGGATCCTAGAAGGAACTATAGGCCAAGTAGACTTGGGGTACTAATGCATAGTTCCTTGAAAGTAATGAACAGATAGACAGGATGGTTTAGAAGATGTTTCATATGCTAACCTTCATCGAGCATGGCAGTGAGTACAGAAGTTGGGACATTATATTACAACTGCACAAGACATTGGAGAAACTGCATTTGGAGTATTGCATCTCGTCTTCAGGAGGGATGTCATTAAACTAGAATGGATGCAGAAAAGATTCACAAAAATGTTGCCTGATCTGTAGGAATTGGATAGTCTGGGGTCCCCCTTCCTGAAGCATAAATGACTGATAGGTGATCTTACAGAGACACAGGAACTATTTATAAAATTATGAAGGGCATAGATAAAGTGAATGGTCAGTTTTATCCATGGGTAGGAGAATCTAATACTAAACAGCACAGTCTTAAGGTGAGAGTGAAAATTCTAAAAGGGACTTGAAAAGCAATCTTTTAACACAGATGCTCATAGGTATATGGACATGCTGCAAGAGGATGTAAAGGCATATACAATTACAACACTTTAGAGACATTTAGACAATCCATGGACAATAAAGATTCAGACCAATATTGCTTGCTTCAACTGACAAATGGAACTACCTCAGTTAAACAACTTGGTCAGCATCAACAAGTGGGGCTGAAGGGTTTATTTCTGGGCTGTATAATTCCATAACACTTCAGTTCCATTGGAGCATGAATAATTGAAATATTTTCACAATAATACCAAAGTCATTCAATGTTATCGTGCGAATTACCTCATCCCAAATATTGCAAATGAAATATCCAAACCATATCTCACTGCATTAGCTCCCTGTTGCCATTAGCAAAGCACTACTTTTCTTCTTAATGTTTATTTGAAGTAGGGGAGGTAAAGGAGAGGTATTACAAAGATCTGTTGGGTGAGGATTCACAATGGGGTCTTCCACTGTTTGAATGACTGGCTGACTGATTCTACCTGAAAAATTCCACTGCTTGCAACTTCTGCAGATATTCAGTAACCTTAGAACATAGAACAGTACAACACTGGACAGGCGATTATGCCCACTATGTAGTGACAATCTTAATGCTAATTTACACTGTGTCTTCCTGTGAATCATCTATATCCCTTCATTTCCATCATATTAATGTGGCTAACTGAAAGCCTGTCATATGAACATGAAACACATGAATCTCACAGGATTGAGATACCGATTGTAAGAACCTCCTCTCTGATACTTACTTGCCTACGAAGATTCACAGTCAGTCATCCTTAGGAGATTCATCAATTGCATCATGATATCTACAGCAGAAATATCTTTTGACTCATCCTAGTCTCCTTGTAAACTGACCCCAGGGAAGCAGCTAAGAGCCTGTTGCTCTAATAGTCTGCTGTTGAAGCTCTTCTCATCCAGAAAAACACATTGAACAACCACCACTGAAAAATGTTTCAACAATACATTATTTTTAATTATTTGGTATTGTAACTATTGTAAAGATTCTGACAAAATAATTGTAGCCAGAGTATCATTATTTTCCAGCAGTAGGAAAATGGAAACTAATCACAGGTATGCTTTAAGATTATAATGAGATTCCTATTAGTAAAGACATGTAATTTACATTTTTATAGAAGTCATATGGACATGCCAATAATAAACTATTGAATATTTTCTGCTCATTCAATTATCTAGCTGGCAGTTCAAGAAGATTGATTCAGATGGGAAAGTGTGGCATCAAAATACTTCACTCAGATGCAGATAAAATGGGGCTGAGAATCTTTTGTCTAGAAATTGTTTTCACCCTTCTGTTCATGCATTAAGGAGATGCTATGCAAGGTGCTAATGCAAAATCAGATTCCTCTCAGAAAATCCCAAAATTAGGTAAAATATATTTAGAAAAGACACTGTGCTAGTTGCTTCCAGTATTAAAGAGGAGACCTCAATCAGTTTGAGCTGTTGGTAGTTCTTGTGGGGTATCAATGCCAGAAGGACATCCAGCTTTAAAGACACACTCCCCATGTTATCTTAGTGGCAGCAACACAAACTAGTGCAGCCTTGAGGAGGACAAGAAAGTAGCAGGAGAGAAGGAGAGAGAGATTCAGAACTTGTGTAAC